>NW_021620610.1:0-10133 GCF_004785775.1 Grammomys surdaster | reverse complement strand
TCATCAGTTAACCCTCACTAGCACTAAAGTTCTAAACCATAATAAATATCTGACCAGGAAAATTGCATCAGAACTTTTCACTTTAAACATAGTATCAATTTCCACTTACTACTTTCTTCTAAGACGTTCAATTTAAGACTTCTTCACAGCTACTACTGGAATTTAAAATGAGCAAAATCAAGTCAGAAAATCAAACATAAAGTAAAAGAAACCTATCTGCACAAGTATTAATATGTGAGACCTGTGACAGGGAGGAAGATGGTGTTTAAGAACCCAAAATTCAGTTTAGTTTCTAGTTAATAATGCTTGGCATGAAGAATACTAGGTCTTATTTTATATCTGATATGAGTTACACAGTTTTGGAGTTTTCACTGGATCTTTTTGAATATTTAAAAACAAACATTAAATACTGTGCTTCTCTGAAGTCCTACATACATATGAATAGAGCTGGATGCAACAAACTTCTGGATGTGGCTTCATTAATTTTTATCAAGGCAATGGGAACACAGGCTGAGTATACCTATTCTGTATATATCACTGTTCTAGCATAGTTCACAGATTCTCAGAGGATTTCACAATTTCAAAACATGAGGCTGTCTTCTCCCTCACAGGAAATTTGTGACAACTTGGCCAAAGTTTAACCATGGACTCTGACTTTGTGAGTCCTTCTTGAGTCATTAATGCATAGCTTACAGTGGGTCAGCTAACAAAATCCATTGACACCATTTCTAAATGTGTTCACATAAACATATTTTGAGGCAGTCTTGGCACCACATTTTCCCAAATTGGCAACCTTTCAGGAACCTTAATTTTCAAAAACATGTTGATGTCATGGATCTAGCCATCTTCATCTGTATTTATCAACTAGTTTTCAAATGCACTGTGCACATCAGTTGCAGAGCCCAAGAAAACTGTCAAAGATATTTCCAGAGGTGAGGAGCCACTTGGAACAAAAGATGGAATGAATACACAAGTAATCTCTGCTTTGTCCACAGAAAGAAAAGCAGATTGAAATATATAAGTACATCTTTGATTTGCTGATCTGCATGGCACTTCACCATTCTTACTTCCCAGGCTTAGAGCAGGAACACTATGCTCACTTTAATTTTATTCTTCTTGCTCCTGAATAGTCTACTCCCCGTGGTCACTTTCATTCATCCCAGGTACTTTTGAAGAATGAAGCAGAATGAAAAGAAGGATGGAAACCTGAAAACAGCTTACATCTACACATTTGGAGTAGTGAGATGGCCAGTGGAGAAAGAGTACTTCAACAATATTCTCAATACACAGTATGTGCTTTTATATTTTCCTTGTAAATGTCATCATGCATATTTCCCAAGTGTTCTAAGAATGATTAGAAGGGTAATGCTACAAGTCTGTCATGTTCACCATACCTACTATCCAAGAAACAGCACCAAATACATTTAGAGACTCAATAATCTTCTACCAACTTAAAGTGACCCAATGTTTCCTTTTCCTGTTGGCCACCCACTGACAAGGCCATAGCCAAGTAAAAAAAAAAAATCGACACTGATCTATCACATAAAACTCTCCTCTTGACAGGTTTGATAGCACAGTAACCAGTGATATCTTCTCAAAAGAATCCTCAGAAAATTTTAATGAGTTTTATACTAGGTGTGTGCCACCAAATAGTTACTGAGTCTGATGATGTTCCTTCCTTCATTATATAATTCCAAGTGCATGTCCATTGGGCACTAATGTTGGTACCAAACTTTCAGTGGAAATTTCACATAGGTATTCAGTATCTATATCAATTTCCCTACAAGCCATCACTCTATACCTGCAGATGCTACATTGAAAATTAAAGTAAGATATCTGTCCACTGTGAATACCATATTGCTCTCCACACTTCACTGCTATACATATATAAACACAACCTTTAAAGATTACAAACACCAATTCCTTATTGTCTCTTAAGAATAAAGAAGGAAAGTATGGTCTATAAGTGATATATTTGCATTCTTTGAAATGTTTGGATTTTTAAATAGTTGTGATACTTTCTCCCCTTGTCACTTGCAATGGTTACAGCTGTGGCATTTGATAGCTGGGAACAACTGAAATTAGGGATACAGGAGATATTTAATAGTTTATACTTGCCATTATGAAAAAAAGCATGCATCATCTCTTGCTAAGTCTAAGTTATTTATGTTCCTACACATTTTACATTTAACACATGCGTTTCTCTTTCAGAAATTGAATTAAGTTTAGCTGCATATGTTAGCAATGTGAGCACTATACAATTTTGATATTGTGGATTCTTGAAAGTTATCTTCAAATAGCCACTTTAGAAGACTAGGTTACTCTGACAGCTCAAATAATTCATTGCTTTTAATGTTTAGTGTTCATGAGTTAGTGTTGGAATTTTAGAAGTTCTAGTCTTAAATTTGTTTTTTAATTACTGAAATTTTAAAAGGCATCACTTTTCTGTTTGTTGATAAAATAATGTTCAAAGTGTTTTTTATATATATAAGGGCACCACATATACACAATTTCTAAGAGGAACCAGATAATATCTATAGGAGTGAATTGTTGAGAATGTAGAAACATGATTGATGTTTCCTGGTCACATACTTTGAAATAACTTGGAAGAGACAGGAATTATTATTTTTCTCATGAACATAAATACAAATTGATATTATTTCACTACAACTGACTTGTAGCTCGTTTTTCTATCAAAACCAACCATGCATATTTTTCATACAATTTACATCTTGTATTATTTTATTTTCCAAATATGTATGACTAGGGTATAAAGATGTCTCTACAATTTCCAGATGTTTCCAGATCTCAGTGGGATTGTAGTGCTATGTTGCTGTACCTAAGAAATTAGTGAAAATGCTTTCCAAAAAAAATTATATCACTGAGATATACCAATTATGAGTATATCAAATTCCTTTATAATTAAATGTAAGTTAACAATTCTGGGTTTATATGTAATGCCCTAAATCACTGCATTCAGTACCTGGATCAGTTGTATCCCTGTGTGTTTGATGACAGATCCTGGGAAAATATTATTCAAAACCATAGTATCCATTGTTCACTAATGGCCTAAATGAGCAGTGAATATTTATATAATCATAGATGCATACTGATATACTTCTTTCTCCAAATATAATTATTTAAATTTATTTAAAAATAAATATTTATGAAGTCATTTTTTCTACCTGTAATAAATAAACTAGAAAGGTAAAATAATATGTTTATGACTATAAGCAGATATGGATATATAGGGTAACTATATTTCCCACTAATTAAAATTAATTATAATTACGATAGACAAATACTGCCTGAGAAAGACTACTGTGCATTCATCAGTCATTTCCTCACAGCCATATAATTTAATATGGAGAAGAATACAGAAGTGCAAATAGACTCAGTAAGAAAAGAAATTCCTCCCTTCATACAATAATCTAAACACTAAATGAACAGAACAAAGAGAAAAAAATTTAAAAAGCCAAGTAACATAGAAAGCAGACCTATCAGAATTATACAAGATTTCTCAAAGGAGATGCTAAAAGTCAGAAGATTTTGGACAGATGTCATACAGACTCTAAGAGAACACAAATGCCAGCCCAGCCTACTACACCCAGCAAAACTCTCAAACACCATAGAAGGAGAAACTCAGATATTCCATGACAAATCCAAATTTAAATAATATTTTTCCACTAATTCAGCCCTACATAGGATAATAAAAGGAAAACTTAAACACAAAGAGGGAAACTACACCCACGAAAAGCCAAGAAATTAATCATCTCACAACCCAAAAGAAGAGAACTACACAAACATGATACCATCACTAAAAACAAAAATAACAGGAGCCAACAATCATTGCTTTTTAATATCCATCAACATCAATGGACTGAATTCCCCAATAAAAAGATATAGGCTAACAGACTGGATAAGTAAATAGGACCCAGAATTTTGTTGCATATAGGAAATGCACATCAGTGACAAAAACAGACACTACCTCAGATTAAAAGATTGGAAAATTTTTTCCAAGCAAATGGTACCAAGAAATAAGCTGGAGTAAACATTCTAATATTCAATAAAATAGCCTATCAACCAAAAGTTATCAAAAGATATGAGAAAAGACACTTAATACTTGCCAAAGAAAAACTCCACAATGATGAACTTTCAATTTTGAACATTTATGCCCCAAATGTAAGAGCATCCACATTTATAAAAGAAATATTAACATTCAAAACACAGTGATCTTCATACAATAATATTGGAACACTTGGACATTCCACACTCACAAATGGACATAAAAAGAGACATGGTGAAATTGATAGAGGTTATGCACTAAATGGATTTAGCAGATATCTACAGAGAAATTTACCCTAAAACAAAAGAATACTTCCTCTTAAGAGCACATCATGATACCTTCTCAAAATTGACCATATATTTGGACACAAAACAAGCCTTGAGACTTACCAACCTAAAACGTAAGTACATTGCTTTTGATAATGCATATTCCATGATGGGAAAGGAAGGCATTATTGTCAGAACGACCTAAGACAGGTTCAGTCTTGTTAATGAAATAAAAATGAGGAGAGGTAGAGAGCCTTTGGGGCTACTTGGCAAGAATCTGACATTGGCCAAGGACAAGGAAATGGGCTGCTTGGAAGGAATCTGACATTAGCCAAGGACAAGGAAATGGACTACAGGCAGGAATCTGACACTAGGATAGAACAAAGAAGTAATCTCAGGCAGGAATCTAAAGACATTCTCAACTTTAAGGAAAATGAAGGCATAGAATACCCAAAATAATGGGACACAATGAAAGCAGTGCTAAGAGGACAATTCACAGCACTGAGTACCTTCATAAAGAAATTGGCGAGATACTATACTAAGAATATAACAGCACATTTGAAAGCTCTAGAACAGAAATAAGCAAATACACCGAAGAAGGCATAGAGAGCAAGAAATAAACTCAGCTTAAATTGACAAATTATAAACAAAGAGAGCTTACAAAGAATCATCAAAACTAAGAGCTGCTTCTTTGAGAAAATCAACAAGATAGAAAAATGCTTAGCCAAACTAACTAAAGGGCACAGAGACAGTATCCCAATTAACAAAATCAGAATGAAAAGGGAGATATAAGAACAGAAACCAAGGAAATTCAAAAATTCATCAGATTCTACTACAAAAGCCTATACTGAACAAAATGGAAAATCTAGATGAAATGGATGATTTTCTAGACAGACAAGGTACCAAAACTAAATCAAGAGCAGGCTCATAACCATGAAAGAAATAGAAGCAGTAAACGAAAGTCTCTCAACTAAAAAACCCCAGGGCCATATGGTTTTAGTGCAGAATTCTAACAGACCTCAAAGAAGACTTAATACCAATACTTCTCAAATTATTCCACAAAATAGAAATATAAGGAATCCTACTCAATTCATTCTATGCATCCACAGTTACACTGATATCTAAGCCAAACAAAAACCCAACATAAAAATGGAACTTCAGACCAATTTCACTCATGAATATGGATGCAAAAATACTCAATAAAATTCTCACAAATAAAGTCCAAGAACACATCAAATGATCATTCACCATGATCAAGTGGGCTTCATTCTAGTGATCCAGGGATGGTTCAGTTCGATATACAAAAATCTATCAACATATTCCACTATATAAACAATCTCAAAGAAAAAAACACATGATCATCTCATTAAATGCTGAAAAAGCCTTTGACAAAATACAACCACTTCATGTTAAAAGTCTTGGAAAGATCAGGAATTCAAGGCACATAACTAAACATAAAAAAAGCAATATTCATCAAACCAATAGCCAACATCAAATTAAATTGAGAAAATTTTGAAGCAATCCCACTAAAATCAGGGACAAATCAAGGCCTAATAACTGTGTCCTTTGCCATCCCATATGTAGCCACCAAACCCAGATACTATTGTGAATGCCAAAATGTGCTTGCTGACAGGAGCCTGATACAGTTGTCTTCTGAGAGGCTCTTCCAGATCCTGACCAATACAGATGCAGATGCTCACAGCCAACTATCAGACTGAGCACAAGAACACCAAATGACGAGTTAGGGGAAGGACTGAATGGGCTGAAGGGGCCTTATCTCGCATTAATGGGATTGGAGCCTCTTGGTTCTGTGAAGGATTGATGCCCCAGAGAAGGGGGATGCTAGGGTAGTGAGGCAGAGGTGGTTGGGTGGGTGGGGGTGCACCCTCATAGAAGCATGTGGAGGGAGTATGAGATAGGGTGTTTGCAGAGGAGAAAGGGGATAACATCTGAAGTGTAAATAAATAAAATATCCATTAAAAAATCAGACAGAGCAAAAGATAAATGTGTATGTATGTATTCAGGAATCAGGTTAGAGACAATGGGTATTCAATTATTAAAACTATGTGTTATTGTCAAAGTGACATTATTTTGCCCTTGCTGAAAATTTGTGGAGTAAGTCATCTGTTGAGAGATAGTGGAGGAGGAAAAAACATACAACCGTAAATAGCATTTGACATTAAGGATCTCTTAAGTTCTTTTGCCATATCAATGAGGGCTACAGACAGCCAAAATTTTCCACTCAGAAGTATTGTTTAATCGGAGAGGTAATTGGCCCCAGGACCCCCCCCCATTTTTTTCAAAGATCACACAGCTGTCTCCAAAGATATAGTAGGCTTTGGCAACCTGTGTCCTGTAATAAAGGTGTTGTCCTTACCGTGATTCACTGTTCCTCTACTTTCTAATCCCAATTGTTTAAGAAACATCATAGAGCCCTTCCGGCCCTGCCTGGTCCTCTGGGCTGGAGCAGACACAGAGTCGGTCTGCTCCTGTCCTGTTGAGAAACTGAATCCTGAGTCATCCAGGAGCCACTGCACTCAGAGCAGCTGGTAAGAACTCCATCTCACTCCCTAAACCCCAGAGATACATCGGGGAGCCAGGGACATCCAGGGCACAGCAGCTACCCAAACCCCGCCCCTCCGGAATTCCACTTCCCTTCCGCCCCTGCCTGGTCCTCTGGGCTGGAGCAGGCACAGAGTCGGTCTGCTCCTGTCCTGTTGAGAAACTGAAACCTGAGTCATCCAGGAGCCACTGCACTCAGAGCAGCTGAAACTGAATCCTGAGTCATCGAGGACCCACTGCACTCAGAGCAGAAGGATTTCCAGATCCAAGAGGTGGCCTGAGTCCCAGGAGTTCTTCCACCCAGGAGATTAGGAGCATAAGACCACAGAGGCCTCTGGACCCTGAGGAGCTCTGCAGTAAGCAAGATAACTGGAAATACAGACTCCAGTTTTACACAGTGAGGGCAGGTACCACTAGAGTTAACCAGATGGCGAAAGGCAAGTGCAAGAACATAAGCAACGGAAACCAAAGTTTCTTGGCATCATCAGTGCCCAGTTCTCCCAATATAGCAAGCCCTGAACACCCCATCACACCTGAAAAGCAGGATTCAGAATTAAAATCACTTCTCATGATGATGATAGAGGATTATAAGAAGGAATTAAGTAACTCCCTTAAAGAAATACAGGAGAGTACAAGTAAACAGATAGAAGCCCTTAAAGAGGAATCAGAGAAATCCCTTAAAGAAATGGAAGAAAACACAAAGAAGGAATTAAACAAAAACATTCAGAATCTGAA
The DNA here is from genome assembly GCF_004785775.1 of Grammomys surdaster. Lineage (NCBI taxonomy): Eukaryota > Metazoa > Chordata > Mammalia > Rodentia > Muridae > Grammomys > Grammomys surdaster. Next base: position 2,504 of record NW_021620610.1, on the reverse strand, counting down.
ACTAGAAATAGAAACAATAAAGAAAGTTCAAAGGGAGACAACCATGGAGATAGAAAACCTAAGAAAGAGATCAGGAGTCACAGACGCAAGCATCACCAACCAAATACAAGAGATAGAAGAGAGAATCTCAAATGCAGAAGATACGGTGGAAAATATTGACACAGTTGTCAAAGAAAATGCAAAATGCAAAAATCTCCTAACTCAAAACATCCAGGAAATCCAGGACACAATGAGAAGACCAAACCTAAGGATAATAGGTATAGATGACAATGAAGATTCTCAACTTAAAGGTCCAGTAAATATCTTCAACAAAATTATTGAGGAAAACTTCCCTAACCTAAAGAACAAGATGCCCATAAACATACAAGAAGCCTACAGAACACCAAATAGACTAGACCAGAAAAGAAATACCTCCCGTCACATAATAATCAAAACATCAGATGCACAAAACAAAGAAAAAATACTAAAAGCAGTAAGGGAAAAAGGTCAAGTAACATACAATGGCAGACCTATAAGAATTACACCAGACTTCTCACCAGAGACTATAAAAGCCAGAAGAGCCTGGACTGACATCATACAGACCCTAAGAGAACACAATTGCCAGCCCAGATTACTATACCCAGCAAAACTCTCAATCACTATAGATGGTGAAACCAAGATATTCCATGACAAAACCAAATTTGCACAATATCTTCCCACAAACCCAGCACTTCAAAGGATAATTGATGGAAAATGCCAACACAAGGAGGGAAACTACAACCTAGAAAAAGCAAGTAAGTAATCTTCCAACAACCCCAAAAGAAGATACAAACATAACTTTACCTCTAATAACAAAAATAACAGGAAGCAACAATCATTTTTCCTTAATATCTCTTAACATCAATGGTCTCAATTCCCCCAATAAAAAGACGAAGACTATCAGACTGGATACAGAAACAAGACCCAGAATTTTGCTGCATACAAGAAACGCACCTCAGTGACAAAGACAGACACTACCTCAGAATAAAAGGGTGGAAAACAATTTTTCAAGCCAATGGTCCCAAGAAACAAGCAGGAGTAGCCATTCTAATATCAAATAAAATCGACTTTCATCCAAAATTAATCAAAAAAGATAAGGAAGGACACTTCATACTCATCAAAGGAAAAATCTACCAAGGTGAACTCTCAATTCTGAACATCTATGCTCCAAATGCAAGGGCACCTACATATACATAAAAGAAACTTTACTAAAGCTCAAAACACACATTACACCTCACACAATAATAGTGGGGGATTTCAACACCCCACTGTCAGCAATGGACAGATCATGGAAACAGAAACTAAACAGAGACACTTTGAAATTAACAGAAGTTATGAACCAAATGGACTTAACAGACATCTATAGAACATTTCATCCTAAAACAAAAGAATATACCTTTTTCTCAGCACCTCATGGTACCTTCTCCAAAATAGACCATATAATTGGTCACAAAACAAGCCTCTACAGATACAAAAAGATTGAAATAATCCCTTGCATCTTATCAGATCACCATGGACTAAGACGGGTCTTTAATAATGACAAAACCAATGGAAAACCCACGTGCACATGGAAACTGAACAACTCTCTACTCAATGATGACTTGGTCAAGGAAGAAATAAAGAAAGAAATTAAAGACTTCTTAGAATTCAATGAAAATGAGGACACATCATATCAAAACTTGTGGGACGCCATGAAGGCAGTGCTAAGAGGAAAACTCATAGCTGTAAGTGCCTACAAAAAGAAACTGGAGAGAGCACACACTGACAACTTGACAGCACACCTAAAAGCTCTAGAACAAAAAGAAGCAAATATACCCAAGAGGAGTAGAAGGCAGGTATTAATCAAACGCAGGGCTGAAATCAACCAAATAGAAACAGAAAGAACAGTACAAAATATCAACAAAACCAGGAGCTGGTTCTTTGAGAAAATCAACAAGATAGATAAACCGTTAGCCAGATTAACCAGAGGGCACAGAGACAGTATCCAAATTAATAAAAACAGAACTGAAAAGGGAGACATAACAACAGAAACTGAAGAAATTCAAAAAATCATCAGATCTTACTACAAAGGCCTATACTCAACAAAACTGGAAAACCTGGATGAAATGGACAATGTCCTAGACAGATACCAGGTACCGAAGTTAAACCAGGAGCAGATAAACCATCTAAATAGTCCCATAACCCCTCAGGAAATAGCAGCAGTCATCAAAAGCCTCCCCACTAAAAAAAGCCCAGGACCAGATGGTTTTAGTGCTGAATTCTATCAGACCTTCAAGGAAGACCTAATACCAATTCTCTTCAAACTATTCCACAAAATAGAGACAGAAGGAACACTACCCAATTCGTTCTATGAAGCTACAATTACACTCATACCCAAACCCCACAAGGACCCAACAAAGAAAGAGAACTTCAGACCAATCTCCCTTATGAACATCGATGCAAAAATACTCAATAAAATTCTAGCAAACCGAATCCAAGACCACATC
>NW_021620609.1:0-5447 GCF_004785775.1 Grammomys surdaster | reverse complement strand
GAGCCATCTCTGCCTACCACGGCTCTCTACATCTCCCCCTTTTTGTTTTAATAAGAATCACAGGCACTGGCCATTTCCTGTGTCTAGGCTAGTTGACGTTCTTCCATAGCCAGCACCAAAGAATGGTGAGCTCCCTGTCTTAGGCTACGAGGGTTGCACCCACACCTGGCGTTCTTGCCAGCAAGAATGTGCATCCAGGTTGTGGCTACTCGTAATGTCCGTTATGGGGTAAACTCACAGCTCGTGGCGTACCTCTGGCATATGGCATCAACCTATTCCCATTGTTGGGACCAATGGCAGCTGGCCTGGAGATGAAAAGACGGAGCTGCCCTTGGCCTGTCTGGCGTGGTACCAGTATGACTCAAACTCAAGCCCGATCAAGCAAATTCCATCATGGGGGAATAAGCGATCAAGGACTGATAGTTTGATACAGTCTCCCCTACCTTACCAGGTGCAATGGAAACAAGTCCTCTGGGTGCAAAGGCTAGGGGAAACCGAAAGAGATGCAAACACCCATCCCTGTGAAATGGAGTCACCTCCCAGGGGTGCAAGGGCTGTTTGCCTCAGATTCAGGTACCAGAGCTACACAGACAAGGACCAGTCAGGCTAAAACTCCTCATCGACCCAGTGCAATGGGCTGAGCCCTTGGGGTGCAGCGGCTGATGGACCTGTTTGCTGGCTATTTCTTTAACATGGATAACCAAATTTCGGGAGATGAACCTTATTCTAAGGCCACAAGTGCTTGGGTAATCACAACTTTTTCACGTTTCTTTTGATCTCTGAGCTTGCAAACCAACCAGAGTATGAACACTAATCCACAACACAGGGTTGTACCAAACAGGCCTACTCTCACCCACTCTTTAAAGAAAGAGAAAGCTGAAGAAATCCAAGAAGAAAGTCCTTCAGTCAGGGAAAGGTCCACGTGTATCAAGTTGATGGCCATCACCGCTACTTGAAACTTCTCAAGGAGTTCATCAAATCCTTCTGACCATTTTCCTGCTAGGTAACGAGACAATTGTCTGGATAAATTAGCTGCTTGAGTAAAGTTTTCATATTGAACACTAGTAATACAGAGTGCTCCCAGTTTTCTTTCACATCCCAATTGTGCCAATTGAAAGAGAATATCCAATCTTTCTTCTACCAAATCTAGGCGCTGATTAACAATCATCAATCCGCCTTTCAATTCAGCACTCATAGAAGTATGGATGTTGACTGCCTCTGCCACTGTAGCGGACAGCGGATTTAAGGCTGCTGCTGTTTGTACTTTGGTTGTCATAGCAATCCCAGCAGCTGTAGCTGCAATGGCACTAACTGATATCGCCGTCACTATGGCTGCAGTTATGCCAAAGTCTCTTTTTTGTCTGAATAATGATAGAGTAGAGGGGGTTTCAACAGGAACAGGAACCCATCGTGGCACCCTGGCAACCATGGCACGTTTAGCTTGTCCAACAGCCCAACACTGAGACATCATGCATGAATCATTAGTGCATTTTTCAAATGAGGAGTTTGAAAGAATAAACAAGAAGGGTGGAAAGACACACACTGGGGTAGGTGAAAATTCTGTTTGATTTACAATAATCTTGTTAACTCCAGTAATTAACTGAATAGGATTTGTCAACTGAGGGGTCGGATCTGAACTCCGTTTCACCATAGTTCCATTAATAACTCCTGTAAAGGATGTTCTTCCTGCTGCTCCACCCTGGAGAAAAGCTAGCGGGTTGAGGTCGGTACAACTGCCATTAACTCCACAGAGTAGCCATTTGTGAAAAGGATTCATACTAATGCTCTGTAGAAAAGGACCTTTTCTCATTACTGCGTCAGCTCCAGGATCTCCCAACATATTGGGTGAAAAGGAAAAGGTTTCATTGGTATCTGCCCATTGTGTTACTCTGGATTGACAATCAGACCAGGGCAAAACAACTCCCTCATCTTCTAGACTACAAAAGGGAGAGACCTTAGGTTGACGAGGATGCTCTCCATCAATAAGCTTGGGTGATAAAAATGTTCCATCTATCCAAATGGCTGGTTGCACAAAGGACTGTGAGAACTCTTTGACATAACTATTGTCCTTTTCATTATCATTCTTTTTGGTTGTTAATTTAACCCAGCTTCTTTTTCATAAAACCACCCCAAGGTTCCCTTCGAGAGAGTTATACAGTTTCCTGTCTCAGTAACCTGGAAACAGAGAGAACCCCGTTCAGGCAAGGAACGATTTTCCCCCAGGGGGGCATGCGTTTTATCATAGGGAAGATAAGGCAGCCCCATGGTTTTATTAGTTGTAAGAAATCTTGGAAACACCATGGCGTCATGTCTAACAGGTATGGGTTTAGGAAAAGCAGATAATATAGCCCATCGTTGTTCCCCCCATATACTAGGAACCCAAATCTGGAGGATCCAAACTAGGACTGGAAGCGTCTGCAGATGAATTCTTCGGGGAGTAATCTTCAGTTGTCACGAGCCTTTTCATCAGTCGCTCTGGTAGCCAGAATGGTTTGTCTTCCTCCTGTGGAAAAACACAAAAAGCTCCCCTGGATCTTATTAAATTAGGATCCGGGCCTTTCCATTGTCCGGTCAAGACGTCCTTCCACTTGACCATCTCCTTTGGCCTATCATGCTCTAAGCAATGACGGTCAGCAGCCGAATGGCCCTGACTGTCTAGATTTAAAAAATTGAGAGTAAAGCGTGCTATAGAAACAGTGACTCATGGCACTGAGGGTAGAGCCTCCTCGACTCCCCCTTTTTGTTTTAATAAATAAGATTTAAGAGTGCAATGAGCCTGTTCTATAATGCCTTGTCCTTGAGGATTGTATGGTAGACCTGTCAGATGAGTCACCTCCATTTGGCGACAAAATTGTCTAAACTTTTGAGAAGTATACGCTGGTCCATTATCGGTTTTGAGAATTTTAGGCTTTCCCGAGGCACTCCAGGCCTCAAGGCAATGTTGGATAACATGCGCTGCCTTTTCTCCCGATAAAGGGGAGGCAAAAATGATTCCAGAACAGGTGTCAATAGAAACATGTAAGTACTGAAGTCTCCCAAAGGATGGGGTATGGGTAACATTCGTTTGCCAAATCTGTAATGGTCGGATTCCTTGTGGATTATTTCCCACATGAGGCACTGGTAAAAATTGACAGCAATTCTGACATTGAGTAACTATATCTCTAGCCTCCTTTCTAGATATATCGAGCCGACGACATAATGTCTCTGCTGTCACATGAAATTTTTTATGAAAATCTTTGGCTGAGTCTAATTTTGAGGATAAGGCAATAGCAACCAACTTTGTGGCTCAATCTGCCAGGTCATTTCCATGAGACATTGGACCTGGTAGACCTGAGTGAGCCCTAATATGTGTAATAAAGACAGGATGTCTCCTATTAACCAAGATAGATTGAATCTTTTGAAAAACTTCTGCAAGTCTGCTAGATGGTTTAATTAATCCAGCAACTTCCAAGACCTTAACTGCATTTACCACATAAAGGGAATCAGATACAATATTTAAGGGGCCTGGAAAGGTTTCTAGGACTTCCAGTACCACCAAGCATTCCACAATTTGAGGTGAAGTTTCATGGTATTGTTTGGCAGTGACTTTATTATCAACTACATAGGCACCTATTCCTGTTTTTGACCCATCTGTATATACCACTACCCCATCTGGGAGTGGTTCTTGAGATATGATATGTGGAAATACAATAGCTTGAGTTAAGGCAAATTGTAAAATGGGATGTTTAGGATAGTGATTGTCTAATTGGCCATTAAAGGAGGTGACTAACACCGCCCAAACATCAGAGGTAGCAGTTAATATTTGAACCTGATGTGCAGTATAAGGTACTACCATAACTTTAGGCTCTTTTCCAAAATGAGTAACAGCTCCTTTTAATCCTCAAAGAGCAAGATGAGCGACTGCATCTGGGTACCATTCAATAATTTTTGCAGGAGATGCATTGGGATGGATCCATAATAAGGGTCCATCCTGCCATAACACAGCAGTTGGTAAATGTCTGGTTTTAAAGACACACAAATTAAAAGTTTTGGTCTCATCAATGCGTTTTAGCTGAGCTTCTTGCAAGGCATCCTCCACCAATCGCAGGGCTCGGTTTGCAGCCGGTGTTAGTGCTCTTGGTGAGGAAATATGAGAATCTCCTTCCAAAATATCAAACAAAGGTTTCAATTCAGCAGAAAGAATTTTCAAAAATGGTCTTAACCAATTTATATCACCTAATAATTTTTGAAAATCATTTAAGGTATGTAAATGATCTCTGCGAATTTCTAGTTTTTTTTTTAAAGATTTATTTATTTACTATATATGAATACACTGTAGCTGTCTTCAGACACACCAGAAGAGGGCATCAGATCTCATTACAGATGGTTGTGAGCCACCATGTGGTTGCTGGGATTTGAACTCAGGACCTCTGGAAGTGCAGTCAGTGCTCTTAACCACTGAGCCATCTCTCCAGCCCCGAATTTCTAGTTTTTGAGGAACTATTTTCTCAGGGTAAATAACTGTCCCTAAAAAGGAACCAATTTCTGAAATTTGAACCTTCTCTGTGGCAATATGCAGACCTCGCTGTTCTAATGTAGCAATTAATAAAGGATATGAGCTCTGTAAAATGGCCAACTCCTTGTGGCATATTAAAATATCATCCATAAAATGAATCCAAGGTAGGGAAGGAAATTGTTTCTTCACGGGTTCAAGGGCCATTTGTACATATAGTTGACACATAGTAGGACTATTGGCCATGCCTTGAGGCAAAACTTTCCACTAATATCTCTTATCAGGCTCAAGGTGATTAATAGCAGGTAAGGTGAATGCAAATCTTCGTCTATCTTGTGGGTGTAGGGGAATGGAGAAGAAGCAGTCTTTAATATCTATAATTATTATCCTCCATTGTCTGGGTAAGGCAGAAAGCAAGGGTAAACCTCTTTGGATTGAGCCAAACAATCGCATCTGTGCATTAATTGCTCTTAAATCATGGAGAAGTCTCCATTTTCCTGATTTCTTTTTTATAACAAAAATAGGCGTATTCCAAGGAGAAGTAGAAAGTTCTAAATGACCATTTTTAACTTGTTCTTCAATGTTCTATTACACCAGGATGAACCACAAGTCCTTTCAATGTTAGGGAAGAACGACCTAAGATAAGGCCAACACTATCCTCAGGCAGGGGACCTTTGAAGTTAACTGAAACAGGCTGTGTGCCCTCATGTGGCATTAGTAAGAATTGGGATGTGGCGCGGAGGTCCATTCCTGCAGAGCCCTTTGTCGTTCTGCAGCTAGAGGTGTCTCCCGGCTGCAGGCTTGTGTCCCATATTTTTGGGGGCCCTGGGAACTGGGGCCCAGAAATCCGTTTTTTGGATTCCCTTCCTCACTTTCCAATGGTGGAGGATCATGTTGAATAAATTTTCCTTGAATATCTCTGACTGAGCGACACTCATTAGCCCAGTGATAGCCT
>NW_021620608.1:12073-22857 GCF_004785775.1 Grammomys surdaster | reverse complement strand
CTAGGTTTTCTATCTCCAGGTAGTCTCCCTTTGTGATTTCTTTTTTTTTTTTACCAGTCTGTTTTATTTTAATGTGAAGAGTAGAAAAATGTTACTTTAAACAAGATTCAGATTAGAATATACATGACATGAAAGCAAGTAGAAACATATTCATGACTTTCTTTTTTTTTACATTTCTTTTTTATTTTTAATTTTTTTCTCAAATCATAATTAATTCACACAGGGGTATAAACACAGAAAGGCAGGATGTGGGGAAGGGAATGACCCTGGAATGTGGGTGTTCAGGGGGAATACAGATATTTTCAGAGCCGGGTATTGGCTGGGTGAAGGTTCAGGGACAAGTCACTATGATTCTGCCTATGACTCTCTTGTCCTTATCTAAGTTGGTATTGTCTGACAAGGCTACCTATTTACAAGGTCTATGACTACTCAGGCTTATAAATTTCCACAAAAGCTGCCTGTTTACATTAGCTTATAGCCATCTGTTTTAATGTTTTTCCACTGAGACCCAAGACTTGGTGTTTGTATACATGTATGACAGGCCTATTGCTGATTTTAGGCCTATGGCTGATTTTAGGCCTACAGTGTGTAAGCAGGGCTGCCCCTGACATCTGCTGCCTTCTCTAAGTATAGAAGGGCTGTGGCAATTCTAAGCTTTCGAAGGCAGGGATAGAGGCCTGACCTCCAGTATTTGAAGGGGACCTTGTAATGACTCCAGTCCCCCTGTCGTTGTCCAGTGAGGCATGAGGGCCATACCCGTCCCGATGTCTTTTTTCTGGAGAGGGGATACTTTTGACATCAACCCCTATGCAGTCAGGCTTGTCCCTCAGGAAACCTAGATAGATATTTTTATCTTTTATTTATATTCCCTTGCAGTGCTTAGCCTCGCAGCCTAAGCAAGAATTCACATAGCCTGTCAGAGGGGGTTCTGGGTGGCCCCTCTCTGCTTGGTCTAGGGGCAGAAGTCCCCACTTTTAGGTTGGGTGGAGATGGGTTTTGGAAACACCCTGTATAAAGTAACAACCTCATCTTAAGTCTCCTGGTCCTCCATAGCTAACTTATGATAATGTATCTCAGTAGGTTTTGCTACCAAATTATGTATCTGCTGTATCACAGAGTTAGTCCACCTATTTGAGAGCCAGGAACCAGCAGAAAAAAAAGCAAAAAGAACCCAAATAATGGTCCCAAGATGGGAGAAAATAGGGTTGACAACCTTAGAGAGGCTGCAAATCAATTCTTGTACCAGCATTCATCTGTCTCTTTCTCCCTCTGATTTTTCTTAGGCTTCACTACCAATTTCATGCTCTCTTTAGCCCTCCTTGTCTTGCTTATGTAAAGGCAACCTTCTTCTTTGAGGGTTGTACACAGTCAAGGGCTGTATACAGTCTTTTCTATTGTACTAGAGTAAATCAAGTCCAATAAGGATCTTTGCGATTTTAGGACGTCTCTTCAGACGGCGAAACGAGGGATTTCTTCAGATTAGTGATGTCAATCTCTAGCTTTTTGATGTTCTTGTCAGTGGCCCTTCAAAGGTCTGAGTAGTATAAGTTCAGAGGCCAGCATCTGGATTAGAACTTCTAACCACAGAATTCACATTTTTACCTGGAAAGGAAAAAGAAGGGGATTCTCAGGGAGATTTCTCTTCTCTGGATGTAAATTGTTATTCATCGTATTTATGCTTGGTCCTGGCTTTGTGGAGGTTTCTATTTTTTCATTAATCTTTCTGGTAGCTGGTTAGCTTTGCCTTCTGGGGTATCGGACAGGCATATCAGATGTCTGCCCCATAAGGGAACTGTGTCTGGACCATTCCCTTTAAGGGTAAGAGGGTCCTTCCCCATATCTGTGGCAAAGTTTTGTTGGTCTTGGTGGTGCCAGAGGGAGTCAGCAGCAGATTTTCTATGAGCTTTCAGCTTTCGAGAGATAAAAGTGAACAAGGCATGATGGAGAGTGTTTCACAGGGACTCCTTCTGAGGGGGTACTGTTCCCCCTTTTTTGTTTTTAATGCCAAATTTTCAGAGTTCTTGTAAAATCAGGACAGAAGCTCCAACAGTCGCTCCTTCCACACTCAGAGAGCCATGAAGACCCTATTTAAGGATATATAAATCTATATTAATAATCTTTTGTCAAAGGACTGTTATAGCACTGCTGACAACTAATCAGACTATATAATATATCGATTAGTAATAGCTTATTCTACTTTTTGTGAGATTACCTTTCTTTTGTGAATTAATTGTTGAGGAAAATTAGGGTTTACCACTCTCTTGAGAATATTGAACAGAGACTTAAATTCTTTTATGGAGAGCTTAAAATAGGATCTTAGCCAATTAACAACTCCTAGAAACTTTTGAAATTAATTTAAAATAAGTAAACTCTCTCCCTCTCTTTTTTTTAAGACCCTTTATCTGTGTGGTTTTTTTATTGGAGATTATACAAATTTACCTTTCAATGTTATCTCCTCTCCCATTCTTTCCCCAAACCCCTGATCCCATAACCCCTCCTCCTAATTTTTGTGAGGGTGTGCTCCAAACATCCTCCCAGTCCCATCTCCCTGCTCTCGAATTTCCACACAGTAGGGGATCCAAACTTTCGGGGACCATGGCCCTCCACTTTCACTGAAGTCAAACAAGGTCACCCTCAATTCCCTATACAGGTGCATGAGTCTCTCCCTTTGTGCTCTCTGGCTGGCGGTTTAGACTTTGGGAGCTCTGGTTGAAACTTCTGATACTCCCTCTAGAAAAGACCAAAGCATCCACACTTTGGTCTTCCTTCTTCTATGTGAGTTTTATGTGATCTATACATAGTTTCTTAGAAATTGTGAGCTTTTGGGCTAATATCCACTCATCAGTGAGTGCATACCATGTATGTTCTTTTGAGATTGGGTCACTTCACTCAAGATGATATTTTCCAGCTCCATCCATTTGCCTAGGAATTTTGAGAACTCATTGTTTTTAATAGCTGGGTAACACTCCATTGTATAAATGTACCACATTTTCTGCATCCATTCTTCTGTTGAAGGGCATCTGGGTTCTTTCCAACTTCTGGCTATTATAAATAAGGCTGCTATGAACATGGTGGAGCATGTGTCTCCGATGTATGTTGAAACATCTGTGGGTATATTTTTTGGTATAGCTGGGTCCTCAGGTAACACTATGTTCAATTTTCTAAGATACCACCAGACTGCCTTCCATAGTGTTTGTACCAGTTTACAATCCCACCAACAGTGGAGGAGTGTTCTTCTTTCTCCACATCCTCTCCAACATGTGCTGTCACCTATGTTTTTTACCTTAGCCATTCTGACTGGTGTGAGGTGGAACCTCAGTGTTGTTTTCATTTGCATTTCGCTGATTACTAGGGATGCTGAACACTTCTTTAGGTGCTTCTCAACCATTCGAACTTCCTCAGTTGAGAATTCTTTGTTTAGCTCTGTGCTCCATTTTTTAATAGTGTTCTTTGAGTGTCTAGAGTCTAATTTCTTCAGTTCTTTGCATACCTTGGATATTAGCCCTTTATCGGATGTAGGGTTGCTGAAGATCTTTTCCCAATCTGTTGGTTGCTGCTCTGTCCTATTGACTGTGTCCTTTGCTTTACAGAAGCTTTGCAGCTTTATGAGGTCCCATTTGTCAATTTTTGGTCTTAGAGCACAGGCCATTGGCGTTCTGTTCAGGAACTTTTTCCCTGTGTCTATGTATTCCAGGCTTTTTCCCAGTTTCTCTTCTATTAGTTTCTGTGTGGCTGGTTTTAGGTGGAGGTCCTTAATCCACTTGGAATTGAGCTTTGTACAAGGAGATAAGTATGGATCAATTTGCATTTTTCTACATGCTGACCTCCAGTTAGATCAGCACCATTTGTTGAAAATGCTATCTTTTTTCCACTCGATGGTTTTAGCCCCTTTGTCAAAGATCAAGTGACCATAGGTATGGAGCTTTATTTCTGGGTCTTCTATTCTATTCCATTGATCCTTCTGCCTGTCTGTGTTCCAATACCATGCAGTTTTTATCACTATTGCTTTGTAGTACAGCTTGAAGTTGGGGATGGTGATTCCTCCAGAAGTTCTTTTATTGTTGAGAGTAATATTCGCAATCCTGGGTTTTTGGTTATTCCAAATGAATTTTAAGATTGCTCTTTCTATCTCTGTGAAGAAATGAGTGGGAATTTTGATGGGGATTGCATTAAATCTGTAGATGGCTTTTGGCAAAATAGCCATTTTTACTATATTAATCCTTCCAATCCATGAGCATGGGAGATCTTTCCATCTTCTGAAATCTGTTTTGATTTCCTTCTTCAGGGGCATGAAGTTCTTGTTATACAGGTCTTTTACATGCTTGGTTAGGTTCACACCAAGGTATTTTATATTATTTGTGACTATTGTGAAGGGTGTCATTTCCATAATTTCTTTCTCAGCCAGTTTATCTTTTGAGTAGAGGAAGGCTACTGATTTGCTTGAGTTAATTTTATATCCAGCCACTTTGCTAAAGTTGTTTATCAGGTTTAGGAGTTCTCTGGTGGAAGTTTTGGGGTCACTTAAGTATACTATCATATCATCTACAAATAGTGAGATTTTGACTTCTTCCTTTTCAATTTGTATCCCTTTGACCTCTTTGTGTTGCCTAATTGCTCTGGCTAGGACTTCCAATACTATATTAAATAAGTAGGGGGAGAGTGGGCAGCCTTTCCTAGTCCCTGATTTTAGTGGGATTGCTTCAAGTTTCTCTCCATTTAGTTTGATGCTGGCTACTGGTTTTCTGTATACTGCTTTTACTATGTTTAGGTATGGACCTTGAATTCCTGACCTTTCCAAGACTTTTATCATGAAGAGGTGCTGAATTTTGTAAAATGCTTTCTCACCATCTAGTGAGATGATCATGTGGTTTTTTCCTTTGAGTTTGTTTATATAATGAATTACATTGATGGATTTCTGAATATTGAACCAACCCTGCATTCCTGGGATAAAGCCTACTTGATTGTGATGGATAATTGTTTTGATGTGTTCTTGGATTCGGTTCGCTAGAATTTTATTGAGTAATTTTGCATCAATGTTCATAAGGGAGATTGGCCTCAAGTTCTCTTTCTTTGTTGGGTCTTTGTGTGGTTTAGGTATGAGCGTAATTGTGGCTTCGTAGAATGAATTGGGTAGTCTACCTTCTGTTTCTATTTTGTGGAATAGTTTGAAAAGAATTTGAATTGGGTCTTCCTTGAAGGTCTGATAGAATTCTGAACTAAAACCACCTAGTCCAGGACTTTTCTTCGTAGGGAGACTTTTAATGACTGCTTCTATTTCTCTTGGGGTTATGGGACTGTTTAGATGGTTTATCCGGTCCTGATTTAACATTGGTAACTGGTACTTGTCTAGAAAATTGTCCATTTCATCCAAATTTTCCAATTTTGTTGAGTATAGCCTTTTGTAGTAGGATCTGATGATTTTTTTTTAATTTCCTCAGTTTCTGTTGTTATAGTACCCTTTTCAGTTCTGATTTTATGAATTTGGATACTGTCTCTCTGCTCTATGATCAGTTTAGCTAAGGGTTTATCTATCTTGTTGATTTTCTCAAAGAACCAGCTCCTGGTTTCATTGATTATTTGGATAGTTCTTTTTGTTTCTATTTGGTTGATTTCAGCCCTGAGTTTGATTATTTCCTGCCGTCTACTCCTCTTGGGTGTATTAGCTTTTTTTTTTGTTCTAGGTCTTTCAGGTGCATTGTCAAGCTGCTAGTGTATGCTCCCTCCAGTTTCTTTTTGTAGGCACATAGAGCTATGAATTTTTCTCTTATCACTCCTTTCATTGTATCCCATAGATTTTGGTATGATGTGTCATCATTTTCATTAAATTCTAAAAAGTTTTTAATTTCTTTCTTTATTTCTTCCCTTACCTGATTATCAAGGAGTAGGGTGTTGTTCAGATTCCATGTGAATGTGTTCTTTCCATTGTCTTTTTCATTTTTTAAGACTAGCCTTAGACCATGGTGATCTGATAGGATGCAGGGAATTATTTCAATTTTTTTATATCTGTTGAGGCCTGTCTTGTGCCTAATTATATGGTCTATTTTGGAGAAATTACCATGTGGTGCTGAGAAAAAGGTATATTCTTTTGCTTTAGGGTGAAATGTTCTATAGATATCTGTTAAGTCTATTTGGTTCATAACTGCTGTTAGTTTCACTGTATCCCTGCTTAGTTTCTGTTTCCATGATCTATCAATTGCTGAGAGTGGGATGTTGAAGTCTCCCACTATTATTGTGTGAGGTGCAATGTGTGCTTTGAGCTTTAGTAAGGTTTCTTTTATGAAATTCGATGCTCTTTTATTTGGCACATAGATATTCAGTATTGAGAGTTCATGTTGGTTGACTTTTCTTTTGACGAGTATGAAATGCCCTTCCTTATCCTTTTTGATAGCTTTAAGTTGAAAGTCGATTTTATTCGACATTAGAATGGCTACTCCCGCTTGTTTCTTAGGGCCATTTGCTTGAAAAAGTGTTTTCCAACCTTTTACTTTAAGGTAGTGTCTGTCTTTGTCACTGAGTTGGGTTTCCTGTAAGCAGCAAAAAGCTGGGTCCTGTTTGCGTATCCAGTCCATTAGTCTATGCCTTTTTATTGGGGAATTGAGTCCATTGATGTTAAGAGATATTAGGGGGAGAGTGTTGTTGCTTCCTGTCATTTTTGCTAATAGTGGAGACATCATTTGTGTGGTTATCTTTTTTTGGGTTTGATGGAAAACTGTTATTTTCTTGCTCTTTCTAGGGTATGATTGCCCTCCTTGTATTGGAGCTTTCCTGCTCTTATCCTTTGTAGAGCTGGATTTGTGGGAAGATACTGTGTAAATTCAGTTTTGTCATGGAATATCTTAGTTTCTCCGTCTATGGTAATTGAAAGTTTTGCTGGGTAAAGTAGCTTGGGCTGGCATTTATGTTCTCTTAGGTTCTGTATGATATTTGTCCAGGATCTTCTGGCTTTTATAGTATCTGGTGAGAAGTCAGGTGTAATTCTGATAGGTTTGCCTTTATAAGTTACTTGGTCTTTTTCCCTTACTGCTTTTAAAATTCTTTCTTTGTTTTGTGAATTTTGTGTAGTGATTATTATGTGACAGGAGGTATTTTTTTTTTATCTAGTCTGTTTGGTGTTCTCTAGGCTTCTTGTGTGATTATGGGCATCTCATTCCTTAGGTTAGGGAAGTTTTCCTCAATAATTTTGTTGAAGATATTTACTGGCCTTTTAAGTTGGAAATCTTCACTCTCATCTATACCTATTATCCTTAGGTTTGGTCTTCTCATTGCGTCCTGGATTTCCTGGATATTTTGTGTTAAGACCTTTTTGCATTTTGCATTTTCTTTGACAGTTGTGTCAATATTTTCTAAGGTATCTTCTGCACCTGAGATTCTTTTTTCTGTCTCTCGTATTCTGTTGGTGATGCTTGTGTCTATGACTCCTGATTTCTTTCTTAGGTTTTCTATCTCTAGGGTAATCTCCCTTTGTGATTTCTTTATTGTTTCTACTTCCATTTTTATGTCCTGGATGGTTTTGTTCAATTCCTTCATCTGTTTGTTTGTGTTTTCTTGTAATTCTTTAAAGGATTTTTGTGTTTCTTTAAGGACTTCATCCTGTCTTCCTGTGTTCTCCTCAAGTTTTTTGATAGTGTTACTTATTTCCTTCTTATAGTTCTCTAGCATCATCGTTAGAAGTGAGTTTTAGATCAGGTTCTTGTTTTCCTGGTGATATGGGGAGTTCAGGACTTTTTAATGTGGGAGAATTAGGTTCTGATGATGGCAAGTACCTTGGGTTGCTGGTGCTTGTGTTCTTGCACTTGCCTTTTGCCATCTGGATCACCTTTGTGCTATCTGTGCTGTCTCTGACTGGGACCTGTCTTTCCTATTATCTAGGTTGTGTCAGAACTGTTTGGGATGAGTTTTGCTGCTGGGGTTAGAGCTGAGGCCCAAGATCTGCTCCGTGCTCAGGTGGAAAACAGAAGGGGCCTGGGCTCTGGGCCAGGAGTGGATTCCTGGGTCTCAGTGGGTCCCATTTGCTCCCTGATTGGGGGCAAGTATTGTTACCTCCTAGCTTAAGATACTGCTTGTGTTAGAGTTACTGAGAGCCTCCACTTCTTCTGGGTTCTGTGAGATTGGGTGCAGAGCTGACTCCCAGGATCTGCTTGGGCTCAGACAGGAAGGAACCCATGCCCCCGGCCAGGAGTGAGTTCCTGGGTACCAGTGGGTCCCGGTTTCTCCCTGTTTGGGGACAAGCATTGCCACCTCCTAGCCTAGGATACTGCTTGGCATAGAGGTCCTGAGAGCCCTGCCTCCTCTGGATTCTGTGAGATTGGGTGCAGAGCTGCCTCCCGGGATCTGTGAGTGCTCAGGCCCAGACCGGATGGTGTCCCTGCTCTGGACCAGGAGTGAATTCCTGGGTCCCCATGGGTCCCAGTTGCTCCCTGTTTGGGGCAAGTGCTGCTTATTCCTTACCTGGGATGCTGCCTGAGTTAAAGCTTCTGGGAGTCCTTCTTTCTCTTGGTTTTCTAGGGTTGGGTTCGGAGCTGCCACCTGTGACCTGCTCTATGCTCGGGCCCAGACCTCAAGCTCCCTTTGTGATTTCTTTATTGTTTGTACTTCCATTTTCATGTCCTGGATGGATTTGTTCAATTCCATCACCTGTCTGGTTGTGTTCTCTTGTAATTTTTTAAGGGATTTTTGTGTTTCCTCTGTAAGGGCTTTTACCTATTTACCTGTGTTCTCCTCAAATTCTTTGAGAGTGTTATTTATGCCCTCCTTAAAGTCCTCTATCATCAACATTAGAAATTATTTTAAATCTGAATATTTGAGTCCTGGTGATATGGGGAATTCAGGACTTTCTAGTGTGGGAGAACTGAATTCTAACGATGCCAATTACTCTGGGTTGCTGATGCTTATTTTCTTGTGCTTGCCTTTTGCCATCTATATCTCCTTGGTGCTACCTACCCTGTATCTTACTGGAGCCTGTCTTTCCTACTATCGTGGTTGTTTCAGAGCTGTGTGGGGTGGGTGTTACTACCAAGGTTAGAGCTGGGGCCCAAGATCTGTTTCAGACTTGGGCCCAGACTGGAAGTAAAGAGTGCTCCAGTCCAGGAGTGAATTCCTGGGTACTAGTGGGTCCCAGTTACTCCCTGGTTGGTGTGGAGGGTTGCTATCTCCTTACCTAAGATACTGCCAGGGTTAGAGCTCCTGGGATGCCTGCTTCCTCTGAGTTTTATGAGGTTGGGTGCAGAGCAGCTGCCCAGGATCTGCCCAGGATCTGCTTGGGCCCAGACCAGAAGAGAGGTATGGTATTTAAAGAATGTGTGGCATTGTTGGAGGGCTGTCAGAATCTTCTGAAGCACACTGTCACTTGCCTTCTTTCTCTAAGCCATTAAGTGTTTTCCTTTCTAAGAGTTACCCTGGCTATGGTGTCTCTACACAAAAATAAAACTATAACTAAGAGAATATGGAAACCTCCTCTCTGAACCAAGCAAAATAATTGCCCAAGTCTAATTCATTATTTATTAATTTTAAAGACTTACTAGGAAAATTGTCTCATCCCATTGGGGTAAAAAAAAAACAGTTTCATAAATACTTAACAGAAACATAAACTTTTCAAAAATACTAAGTAGCCAATTTGTTAAATCTCTGCAAGGAAAAGATACATGGTAAGGGGAAAAGAGTTCAAGTGAGTGTTGCTGATGCTTTAGTGGCTCTGTTTAACACTCTAAAAGGTGTCAATGTGAGTAGCTCTAAGTAATCAGATCTTAAAGACTTTCAGAAAGAAAGGAGATTTGATTCCAGACTCCTCCCCCCACAGTGCTTTTCTCCTCATTTGCTTTCCCTTGATATATTCTAGTGTATTACTGTAACACTTTCTCAGTATAAGGAGTCAATGGAATCTGAGTGGTGGGAATGGCTTGTCAAGGAATAAAAGTTTAATTTTTTTCAGATGCTATGATAAAAATCTTATGAATAAAGGCACACTAGAGGAGAAAGGAGTTTATTGTAACTTATTGTAACTTCAGAAAAGGTTACAGTCCAACATGAGGAAAAGGTAAAGCATCCGCATAAGCAGGAGCCCTATGTGAAAGTAAGAATTCACAGAGATCACTTTGCATCTACACACAGGAAGCAAAGATACTATAAGACTTCAAATTCTGTCCACAGTGATGTATTTTCTCCATCCAGACCCCACTCTCTCAAGATTCCATACCCTTTTCAAAAGGGCCACCAACTAGGGACCAAATTTTCCAATACAAGAATCTATAGGTGACATTTCTCATTCACACCACATTCTTCCCCTAGCCAGCATAGGCTCATGGGTCCCTCATAACACAAAAATACATTTATATAACTTCAAAGTATCCATAGTCCTTAAAAATCTTTCAAATGTTCCAATACATGTCTTAGACAATAGATTTACCAATACAAAACCTGATAAATGCATGTTCTATTAGAATTGATATGCTGCAAATCTTATTAAGTTTGTAAAGTTACTCTAAGATAATCAACAACACTTATTTATAATTTAAAAGTTAGAGCTCTGAATGGGGTGCATGCTCGTATTGCCACTGTTAGAGGTAGAACTAGAAGGATCAAGAATTTAGGGCTATCCTCAACTACTTGATGAGATATCCTGGGTTCCACAAGACCTAGTCTCAGAAAGGAAATGAATATTAAAGCTTGGAATGACTTTTTTGCATGAAGTAATTTTTAAGGAATATAAACTTTAACAAAATGTGTGCATTATGAGATCATTTGATTAGATGTTGACATCTGACTGTTATCTTCCAAGAACGAAAAAG
>NW_021620608.1:9518-12063 GCF_004785775.1 Grammomys surdaster | reverse complement strand
TTTCCTTTTCTAAACATCTCCATGACTGACTCAAGGGGCAGGCTAATAAAGGCAAACAGAACCTATTTTCCTTTTAAATTCATGTCTTGTAGGGATCCCTTCTACTTGGACATTTTGTGTTTCTTAGTTTCTGAGGCCTACAGTTTCTCCTTGAGAAACTTTTTGTGTATTATGTATAAATACATACGTGCAAGTATATATACATATTCTTTCTAAATCAAAATGTGAGTACTAGAGGAGACACCTCTGTCCTTTTTATTCTCAAGTTTCTAATTTTCCACAGAAATGTCTTCAGAGTTTGCTAACATTACTTTGCAGCCTGAATTGTTACTTTCTTGCTTTTTCTAGGGTGTCATTTACCTCTTTGTTTGGGAATTTTCCATCTACTATTCTTTGAAGGGCTGAATTTCTGGGAAGATATTATGTGACTTTACTTTTATCATGGAATATCTTGGTTTCTTGATATATGGCTTGATATCAACTGCTTTCCTATTCTCTGGTGAGAACTCTGGTATAATTGTGATATGTCTGCCTTTATTTGTTACTTGTCATTTTTCTTTTACGACTTTTAATATTCTTTCTTTGTTTGTGCATTTGGTGTTTTGACTATTATGTGATGTGAAGAATTTCATTTCTGGTCCAATCTGTTTGAAGTTCTGTAGATTTCTTGTAGGTGTATGGGCATCTATTTCTACAGGTTAGGGAACTTTTCTTTGACAATATTGTTTTAGCTCTCTTCTATACCTTTATTTTTAGGTTTTGCCTTCTCATTGTGTCCTAGATTCCCTGGATGTTTGCGCTGAGGAGTTTTTTGTATTTTGCAATTTTTTGACTGTTGTGTCAATGTTTTCTATGGTGTCTTCTGAACCTGAGATTCTCATTTCCTTCTCTTGTATTCTGATGGTGATTCTTGCATCTATGACTCATGATCTCTTTCCTAGGTTTTCTGTCTCCAGGGTTGTCTCATTTGTGATTTCCTTATTGTTTCTACTTCCATGTTTAGATCCTGGATTATTTTGTTCAATTCTTCTCCTCTTTGGGTGTGCTTTCCTGTAATTCTTTAAGAGATTTTTATTTCCTTTTTAAGGGGGTCTACCTGTTTACCTGCATTATCCTGTATTTCTTCAAGAGATTTATTTATGTCCTTCTTAAAGTCCTCTATAATTTAAAAAAAGCCTTGCTTTTCTGGTGTGTTGAGGTATCCAGGGCTTGCTGTGTTGGGAGAACTGGGTCCTAATGATGCCAAGTATACTTGATTTCTTTTGCTTATATTCTTGTGCTTGCCTTTAGCCTTTTGGTTCTCTCTGGTGTTATCTGATCTTGCTGTCATTGACTATGGCTTGTCCCTCCTGTTAGCCTGTATTTCAGAACTTTTGGGAAACCAGATCTCTCCTGGAGAAATTTGGGTATGAAGACCTGTGGCTTAGAGTCAGTTCCAGGGTACAGATGGAAACCAGAGGCATTCTGTCCTGGTCATTCTTTTATTTCAGTGATCTAATGGCTCTGGGTGGGGTGGTCCCTCTGGGAACAGGAATTTGAGCAGACGTGGTGGTCTCATCTGTGCTCTCAAGTATGTAAGCATGCTTAGAAGACAACCAATCTCCCTGTTGGACATGGGTATAGAGAGCTGAGCTTTCAGGAGTGTCAGCACTCCAGGTACCTGATCTTTCTTGATGAGATCTGGTTATGGAGAGCTGTGACAAAGGGTCAGCTCGATGCCCAGATGGAAACCAGAAGGATTCTGTCCAAGGCTGCTCCTTAGGTCTTGTGTCCTGAAGCCTCTGGGCAGGTTCCTCTTTGGCCAGATATTTGAGCAGAAGTGTTGGTCCTATCTGTTTTCACAGGTGTGTCAGCACTCCTGGAAAATCAATTCTCTCCCAGTGGGATTTTGGTACAGAGAGCTGTAACACAGAGTCAGCTCTGGGGTGCAGATGGAACCTCGAAAGGGGAATTTCATATTTTTTAATTAGTATTTTGAGACAGGACCTCACTGTATAGATTTGGCTGCCCTGGAACTAATTATGTAGACTAAGCTGGCCCAAGATCACCCAGAGTTTCATTTAACCCAAACTGGATAGGAATACCAGACTGTCATGTTTCCCACTCCAGAATACTGGGATGACAGAAGTGAATCACTACAGCTGGCCTCTAACTGATTATTACACACTATTAATGGGAATGAACAAACTGATATGCTGACTCTCCTTAAACTAGTTCCTGCTTCTAGGTGGGTGGCTGAAGGGAAGAAAAAGACTTCCTGGCTGTCTGAGAGATCAAGAACATGTATGGCCCTGGCATTGTCCTGAGGGTGCTGGAGGAGAAGATTTTGTATGCTGATGGATGGCCACTAAATCCTAGTGCTGAGGGAGGGAGGGAGGATGGTGACCTGGGGCTCTCCAGCTCACTACTGCATGGAGATAGGATTGGATGGAGAGTTCATAGGTGTTTTGAATGCATACAGGGTGGGCCTGGATTCTTTTCTTCTTCTTCCTTTTCTTCTTCTTCTTCTTCTTCTTCTTCTTCTTCTTCTTCTTCTTCTTCTTCT
>NW_021620608.1:0-9508 GCF_004785775.1 Grammomys surdaster | reverse complement strand
CTTCTTCTTCTTCTTCTTCTTCTTCTTCTTCTTCTTCTTCTTCTTCTTCTCCTTCTCCTCCTTCTCCTCCTCCTCCTCCTCCTCCTCCTCCTCCTCCTCCTCCTCCTCCTTCTCCTTCTGCTTCTTCTTCTGTTTCTCCTCCTCCTCCTCCTCCTCCTCCTCCTCCTCCTTCCCCTTCTCCTTTGCCTTCTCTTTATTTGTCTTTTATTTGTTTTTAAATTAATTATTTTATTTTTTAATTTTACATAAGTTTGAATGTAATTCTTTACTTTTAGCTATTGAGAACACAACTGAATCACTTTCTTCTCATTTGCCCTCTTTCCAAATTGACCCATGTACCCTATCTTAAACTCTTTCAAATTCATGACTTCTTTCTCTTTGATTGTTGATACATATGTATTATTCCTAAGTACATAACTTGCTCAGTCTGTATTATGTTATAGAATTTACATTTTTATAAAGACTGATAATATGGAATTAAATATCCAATTGTTTTGTTTATCTCCTAGGGAAAACTATTTCTCTCACACTCACAGTTCCTCAGGTGTCTGTAGTTCTCAGTTTGAGTTCTCGTGAGTGTTTTCTTTACATGTTAGCATGCCTATTGGTGTTCCTTCTGTTTATGTTATGTTAGTGAGACTTCTTCATGGGTGTAACATCTCTGACATTTCTAAGAGACATAATCTCACATCAAAATTTCTGGCCCTCTTGTCTTTGCACCCTTTCCTCCCTTTTCCCACAATGAACCTTGAGCCTTAGGTGGAGGAGTTGGTTTCCAGATATATGTGTTGGGACTTGGCTGAGCAACTCAACATTTTGATTGGTTGTGACTCTGTAATGGTATCTGTTTGTGGCCAGGAGAAGTTTACTTGATGAGGAGTGAATAATGCACTTATTTGAATGTATAAAGACATATTTAGAGTGTAGCAGAAAATTATGTTCATTAGAAAACATGAAGGTGTAGGTTCTCCCCTGAGATCTATGACTTCCTGAACACTGGGTAACTGGCTAGGTTTCCAGTATTACTCATGATTTCTCCCTTGAGCAGCTTAACACAATTAGAGGGTTGCTGATTAACACCAAGTTATAAATGCCATTGCACCCATAAAATAACCATGCCAGGCTGATCATTGTTATAGTTTATAAATGTTTAAGCTTGGTAAGAGTTTTGAGAAGCTTCTATGGCTCCTTCTGATAGAATAGAAGCTACTCCTCAGGGAAAAGGCTTTTCAATTAGCTTGATTCCTCTTGGACTATGTCTAAACTCATAATGTCTTCAGAAAGGAGGCTTACCTTTCCACCTCAGCAGAGTGGTAGCTTTAAGGGAAAACTGCTGTAGCCTATAGGCTTAAGAAGTCTATTGGAAAACCCTGCCCAACAACTAAAATAGGGCGTCTCATGCCCAGTGTTATGATTTTTATCAGATACTCCATGACAATTTAGGGATCTATTATTGACAAACATAGGACATTTTCATTTAAACTATATACATATGTATATTGCAGGTTGAAAGTTTGCATTATGGTTACATAAAATATTTATATATACTATCAATGTCTCTTCCTCTCAACATACACACACATACACACTCTCACACACACATATGTACACACATATTGTATTTCTATATACAATATGAGTGTGTGCCAATTTTATTAACTCTAATTTAAAAGAAGTATATATATTCATCAAATAATGACACATTTTAGAATATTTCCAAAATAGGCAAAAGTTTATCTGTATTTTTAAATTCCTCTTCTGAGACAACACATCAGTATTTCTTGCAATTCTTATAAAATTAAAGATATGAGTATTTTAAACATACTTCCAACAGTCTTCATGCTCTATTGTTTCACTAGATAAAATTATTTAAGGAATAAAATATACTAAGACTAAACAGATGGCTTAGAGGTTACTAGTATTTACTGTTCTTTCAGAGGATCCAAGTATGATACCTACCACCCAGATTGTGCAGTTTATAAGTATCTGATATCAACTGTAACAAGGGACATGAGGTCTTCTGCCACCTTTGTGCCCCTTAAATCGTGTGGACACCCATATTTCCTATGCCTCCTTCACCAGACAGTGAAATTTAAGAAATAACCAGGTTTGGTGGCACATACTTTTAAACCCAGCACATAGAAGGCAGAAGCAGGAGGATCTCTGTGAGCCCAAGGCCACTCTTATCTTCCTGTACATCTTCATCCAAACTATACATATATGTATGAAGATGGTATAGAGTAAGGATAATGTAAAGTTCAGACTTAGAATTAGAATTCTGGTTAAACAGAATATTTCCTGAATGAGTTGAATCTTGTGAAAAACAACACTTAAATTTTAAGGAAGGAAAACCAGAAAAAGAAGGTGGATTGTGTACTACTGCAGCAGCACTTGGAGGAATTGAAGTGAAAATACAGGAGGTAACAGTAGGAGGACACTGACCTACAGACCCATCACCAAAAGGTCTGAGAAATTGCAACATGAGATGGAACTGGCCACAGCCCAGGAAGAGAGCTTCCTGAAGAATGATCTGCTGCACAAGGAGTCACCTGATGAGCCCCATCCTCAGAAACCACAGTATCTCTTGGATGGGATTTGGTTTCACATATTTATTTCCAATCTGTGATTAGGCCCTAATTTTATAGAGTCAGTGAGCTATCAGCCTGCTCCTGGATCTGCTTCCCTGTGATTTTCTGACAACTCCTCTTGAGAAAACTGAGGTGACTGCCTAGCAATTAATTCTCAAACACCAGGCACATGCTGCTGATGAGTGCTGCTAAATCTGCAGTGAGAGAATGCTGCTCAGTGTAATTTTGTGTTCATGTTTTTGCTTTTTCCTTTTAGACATTTAGGTTTAGTTTTGTTATTGGGATTTATATGCTGTTGCTTTCTAAAATCTGATGAGTCTTTATGTTGACTGCTATTTACATGACCATTATTTTTAAAAAATATTATTTGAATGATAAATTGATTTCTACCTCGTTTAAACAAAGAAAGAGGTTAAAGGATAGAGATAATATGCGATGCGAAGAGAGTTCATTTGCTGAACAATTAATTTGTCGAAGTGTTTATAGTGTTTCTCAAACTGCTCATCATGATATGACAAACATAAACTTATAGCAGCTGTGGTTATGTGCACAAGATAAAGTCCAAAAATGTTTGACACTGATTGGACAGATGGTCTCTAGGTTTCATTCCATATTGTAGAATTAATACTGTTTGAGGAGGGAGAGTTATATTCTTTTGGATGATGTAATCATTGTTAGGCCTTCTGTGATACACTGAATAGCCTCATTCCCATTCACATACGAGCAGCACTCACTGTACTTACTAGATTATAAAAAAACAAATATGAAGTTGAGAGATGTTCTGGTTTTACACAGCATTATACTCCCTGCCAACCTCAGCCACCCCAACCAGTTCAATTGTGATTGTTTACAAAAACCACAGCCCAGGTGGGCCTGTTGGCTGTTGAGAATCCCTTACTAAAGGAAAGGATGAGGATCTCACCTAGATATCCAGTCACTCCTCACAGCCATTTTTACACAATTCTGCCCTAATTGGATTTGGCTATATAGTCTCAAGAAGAAATTAGAGAATAGATTGAGGAATATTAGAGAAAGTATTCACCATCTGAGCAGCCATGGGAGGCCATTATGCAGTTAGGATAAAGAATTTCCAGTGAGCAAGGTTTTGGTTGACCCAGTATTCTGTTGGCAGCACCACTTTCAGCCACTGTATGTACACCCAATAAGGTTCAGAAAATCTTTGAAGCAATCTAACTTGTTTTGTTGGTGATGGAGAGAAAATGTAGCAGTTAAAATACTGGCTACTTGTCCAGAGGCCCAGGATCAATTCCTAGTACCCACATTGTAGGTCAAAATTATCTGTGATCCTAGTCCAAGGAAATCTGATACCCTCCTCTGGTCTCTGTGGGCACTGAATTTATTTGACATATATTTAGGCAAAAACTCATATTCATACAATAAAAAGTAAATAAAAATTTGACCCCATGCACTACGCTTGGTAGGGGTAAATGTTGCTTGGCTCTCATCCTCTGTTAAAAATTATTGCAAAAGTGAAACAAGTAGGAATAACTTGGGAGGAGAAAATAAGGGGCAGTATCTTATACTGGGTTTTATTGCTGTGAAAAGACACCATGACCAAGGGAATTGCTATAAGGGAAACATTTCATTAGGGATGGTTTATTTTTTTTTTATTTTTTTTATGGGCTTCATGTGGCCTGTGAGTTGCATCTTGGGCATTTCAAGGTTCTAGGCTAATATCCAATAATCAGTGAGTGAATACCATGTGTGTTCTTTTGTGATTGGCTTACCTCACTCAGGATGATAATTTCTAGTTCCATCCATTTACCTAGGAACCTCTCGAATTCATTGTTTTTAATAGCTGAGTAATACTCCATTGTGTAAATATACCACATTTTTTGAATCCATTCCTCAGTTGAAGGACATCTGGGTTCTTTACAGCTCCTGGCTATTATAAATAAGGCTGCTATGAACATAGTTGAGCATATGTCCTTATTATATGTTCGAGCACCTTCTGGGTATATGCCTAGGAGTGGTATAGCTGGATCCTCGGGTAATGCTATGTCCAATTTTCTGAGGAACCGCCAGACTGATTTCCAAAGTGGTTGCAGCATCTTGCAGTCCCACCAACAATGGAGGAGTGTTCCTCTTTCTCCACACCCTCGCCAGCATCTACTATCACCTGAGTTTTTAATCTTAGCCATTCTGACTGGTGTGAGATGGAATCTCAGGGTTGTTTTGATTTGCATTTCCCTGACGACTAAGGATGCTGAGCATTTCTTTAGGTGCTTCTCGGCCATTCGAGTTTCTTCCGTTGAAAATTCTTTGTTAAGCTCTATACCCCATTTTTTAATAGGGTAATTTGGTTGTCTGGAGTCTAATTTCTTGAGTTCTTTGTATATATTGTATATTAGCCCTCTATCAGATGAAGGATTGGTAAAGATCTTTTTCCAATTTGTTGGTTGTCGTTTTGTTTAGGGATGGTTTAGAATCTCAAAGTTTCAGTCTGTTATCATAATGGCAGGAAACAAGGCAGCATCCAGGTAGATATGAGGCTAGAGGTGGAAAAGTTCTACATGTTGATCTGAATGTACTCAAGGAAAGACTGACAACCTCAGGAAGCTAGGAGGAAGCTCCCATTGCCCATTCCCACAGGTACAAACTTCCTCCAACAGGACCACACCTAGTCCAAGTCGATCACACCTCCTAATAATATCACGTCCTGGAGGAAGCATATTCAAACCAACATAGGTAGTTATTTTATTGTATACATTTATGAATTTATTATGGAGTATACATGTATCCAAATTTCAATATTAAAGAAACATTTTAAAACAATATTAACTGTACATTGAAATAGAAGCATATAAAATAAGGAACAAGTTCTAATTCTGTAAAGAAAGCTGATTTGGAGTCTGTTTACTCTTCTTGGGACACTAGAGGTCCCCCACCACACCCCTATGAGACCAGAGTACTGTGGCTGGTCTTAGAATCTGCCCCATCTAGGCATCCATTCCATCTGCAAACATCAAACCCTTACACATTTGCTGATGCCAAGAAGTACTTGCTGAAAGGACAATCATATGACTGTTCCTTCAGAGATTCTACAAGTACCTCACCAAAACACATGCAGATTCTCACTGGCAAACATTGGACAGAGCCTGGGCACCCCAATGGAAGAGCTAGGAGAATGACTGAAGAAGCTGAAAGGGAGTAGAACTCTACATGAAGAACAATATGAACTAACTGGACCACCCAGAACTCCCAGAGACTAAACAATCAACTAAAGGGTATACAGAGAGGAATCCATGGAGATATATATATATATATATATATATATATATATATATATATATATATATCAAAAGGCAAAAGATGTCTTATTTGAAATAAGTGGGAGGGGAAGCCCTTGGTCCTGTGGAGGCTTGATGCCCAACCATAGGGAGATGCTAGAGCAGTGAGGCAGGATTGGTTGAGTGGATGGAGGAGCACCTTCATAGAGGTAAAGAGGAGGGGCAGAAAGGGAATGGGATGGGAATTTTGTGTAAGGGTAAACAAGAAGGGAGATTACAATTAAAATGTAAACAAATAAAATGATTAATAAAATCATAATGCACACACACATACACACACAGACAAAAGACATTTTCAACATTCATTGCTGGCTCTGCATCTGCTTCACAGCTGGGATGGTGAAGCACAGCCATGCTACTGGTAACTTGCTCTTGGAGGCAGAACACAGTCCACTATAGTAATCGCAGCCTGTGTGCTTTGTGGCAAGAAAAAGTGAGATCTGGAACAGATGCTGTTCTTTTCAGTTTCTTGTGTACCCAGATGCAACTGGAGACCTCAGGGTGTTGAAAATATGGTTGTGTGTCTGCCCAGTCCCATTAGGCAGGAAGGAAATTGTTGAGCCCAGAATGGAGCAGAATCAGTGTCATTTCCTGGTGAGTGCTAAGAGTACTTCTAGGAGATAAGAGATTAAGAGATTTGAGGGCAATATACTAAACAGCTCAATTAAGATCCAAGGATGGTGGTACACACCTTTAATCCCAAGACACAAAGGGAAACAGATCTTTGAGTTCAAGGCCAGCCTGAGACCAAGCAGGTTCTAAATAAAGAAAAGCTTAAATTCTGGTGTAGTACTACACTCATTTAAACCCAGCACTACAGAAGAGACAGACAAGCAGATCTCTGAGTTCAAGGTCACTCTACAGAGCATGTTCCAGGAAAGCATAGGCAAAGAGAGGGTTGGAAAACAGATATCTGGTAATTGAATAAGGGAGGCCATGTTCCAGTCCCAGCAAAACGTAAAACTTAGCAGCTTCAGCCATATGGCTCTGCCTTTAGAGTGAAAAATAGAAGGGACTGCTGGGACAATTGATGCTGGTTAGCTGGAGCTAAGAAATTAGAGGTGATTAAGCAGATACCAACATCACTGAAGTGAAATCTTCTTGGAATTGTTTTCTGAGAGCACATATAAACTGTGTTCCAGAGATAGCCATGGTTGTATCTAATACTGGAGCTGTACTTGGTAATGTGTCTGAGTCACCCAGGTAATATTGATTTTGAAAGCATGAACATATCATGAAGAGCAGCTGAGCCTTAGCACTTTGAGAAGTCATGGAAGGTCATTGGTGAAAGTGCAGCCTCAGTTGCAGTTGAAGGCTCAGGATTGAGAGGTCATGCAAAGGATTTGAGGCTTAAGTCCATGAAGAGAGCCTATGAGAGGCTACTGGTGAAGCCTAGTTGCAACAAAATACCTCAGCATATTGGCAATGACAGAACAATGTGTTGACCACAAAGAATAGCAATGAAAGTGGAGTGAATCTACCTGAACTACACAGGACAAAGCTGGAGAAGTGATTCCAGCCATTACAAAGAGACTAGAAAATCATGTGTGGATTCCAGACATTGAAACAAGAAGCTATAACTTTAAACTGCCTTAAACACCCCAAGGTTTTTGGGATGCTGGATCCATGGGGTATATGCTGAGAAAAGCTGCTAACAGGAAGTGGAACCATCCCAGTAGAAATAAGTTTGTCACAGCCAACAAAGATGAAAATGAGTTGGAAATCTGAAGACAGCTTTGACATCAGCTATGGAGATGCAGAGTTTGGAGTGTGCCCATCTGGTTTCCTGTCTTGCCTTGGGGATTAATTACATTTAAGTGATAATGTAAATCTCAGAAGAGACTCTGAACTCTGGACTTTTAAGATTGTTATATTTCAAATGTTATTCCTTTTCCAGGTCTCTCCTCCAGAACCTCATATCCTATCACTGTTCCCCCTGCCTCTATGAGGATATTCCCCCAACCACCCATTTCCACTTTCCCACCCTGACATTCCCCTACACTACTTTTTAAGCCCTTTGAAATAAGTGCTTTTGACATGCTGCCAATGTTTTGATGAAAACTGAGATACTGGGGCAGTAGATTGCTTAATGGTTGGGTTTCTTGATGTTGAGCCTTATGATATGAGTTAGGTCACCAGAAACATTGTAATGGAAGGAGAATCCAAGTCCTGAACGTTGTGCTCTGACCTCCACATGTGTGCTGTAATAAGTTTAAAATATCAAGAGTGTGATATAAAAATAAATGGGTATCTTACTAGATATTAAGGAAAAGTGGCTGTTGCTTACTATTATTGTTGTTGTTAGAGAAGAAATTATGTCTATGTGGCTATCTTCTTTTGGGTTTGTTGGAAGATTATCTTCTTGCTTTTTCTAGAGTATAATTTCCTTCCTTATGCTGGAGATTTCCTTCTATTGTCCTTTACAGGACTGGATTTGTGGAAAGATATTTTGTAAATTTGCATTTGTCATGAAATATCTTAGTTTCTCCATCTATGGCAATTGAGAGTTTTGCTAGATATGGTAGCCTGAGCTGTCATTTGTGTTCTCTTATGGTCCATATGAGATCTGACCAGGATCTTCTGGTTTTTCTAGTCTCTGAGGAGAAGTCTGGTGTAATTCTGATAGGTCTGCCTTTATACATTACTTGCCTTTTTTTTTCCTTACTGCTTTTAAAATACTTTCTTTGTTTTTGGCACTTGGTGTTTTGATTATCATATGATGAAAGTAATATGTTTTATGGTCTAGTCTATTCAGAATTCTGTAGACCTCTTGTGTGTTCATAGGCATCTCTTACTTTACATTAGAGAAGTTTTCCTCTATAATTTTGTGGAAGATATTTTCTGGCACTTTAATTTGGGAGTGGGTATATAAATTGTACATAGCAATTTAAAAATATCTTTTGATTATATTATCACTATGTAGGTGTCATATTGCAATCAATTATCTTTCTATTTACTCACTTTCATGTGCTCTGTCTAAAGATTGTAAAATAAAACTTTAATTACATTTTAAAAAAACAATAAAAAGGCATGAATGGATCCAACCCTAGAAATAAAAATCCTAGGATAGAGTTCAGGTGCTACAGATGCAAGCATCAACAACAGATTATAAGAGATAGAAGAGAGGATCCCAGGCATAGAAGATGCCTTAGAAGATAATGACACAATAGTCAAAGAAAATATAAAACATAAAACTCAGAACATCCAGGGAATCCAGGACACAATAAAAAGACCAAGCCTAAGAGTAATAAAAATAGAAGACAGCAAAGACCGTCTGCAACTCTGCACTGAGCAGACCTTGATCATCAGGTCTGCACCAAATTCCACAAAATGAAGATGAAGCTGGACTCCCAGGAGCTCTAACTCACCCAAGATCATAACTGAGGAGGCAATGACACCTGCCCCAAACAGGGAGTAACGGGGACCCATGGGGACTCAGGAACTCACTCTTGGAAAGTTGCGAAGGTTCCTTCTGGTCAGCACCAGTGCCCTGGGCAGACATTGAGTTTCAGTTCTGTGCCCAATCTCACAAAACCTAGAGAATGCTGTACTCCCAGGAGCTTTAACACACCCAGGAACATAGAACTATTGGATCACATCATCTCAGGA
>NW_021620607.1:2546486-2639727 GCF_004785775.1 Grammomys surdaster | reverse complement strand
TAGATAGATAGATAGATAGATAGATAGATAGATAGATAGATATAAAGAGAGTGAAATGGAGACAGAGATATACAGAGAGACAGATAGAGAATAGAAAGAGGGTAGGAGGAAGAGAGATGAAATATAGGTTGAAAATTGAGGTCTGTTAAAAAAATTGTCATAAACCAGAATAGTTATCTTTAAGGTCCAGATAACCCCAGAATGAATCACATTTTCAAACTTTAAAACATAGGGACCCAATGATCCCTGATTCAGTGACAGTGTCCCATTTTCTCAGAGGTCTTTGAAAATCTCCTGAGTATAAAATAATGAAACAAGATACTGACAATCTGTTCTAACTTCCCCTACCTGTCATTGTCTTGCCCTGCTGTGTTTTCTTGCATCTGATTTAAACATCTGTTTCTCATCTTCTGTTCAGGTCAGGATAGTTTTCACAGAGATCTTCTCTGCTGTTTACTTAGTGCCTTATCTTCAGCTAAGGGCATATTCTTGTATAAAGCCTGCCTTTCTCTTTCATCTCAATGTTATCCTGACCACTAGCATTAAATTCTGTGATGAAGGTCAAATTAAATTAACCGAATGGTGTTGTCTGTGGGGATTATGTAGGGGGAAAAAAGTGCTTCTTCTATGCTCTGTCACTATGGATTTTTGTCAAAGGCGTAGAAGGTAGGGGAATGACCTCCACCACAGTCACTGCAGTATTCTCAGTGCAGAAGGTCACATGCCTTGCTCTTCCACTTTGTCTCATAGTTTTGCTGAATTTGGAAGTAAAATTCTGGTGTACATTATCTTTCTGTAAATCCACTAAGATCCTTCGTGCTTGAAGATTTCTTTTCTAAAACTTTCCTTAACTCTATTTATAATTACAAAAATACTACACTTTTAGAATACTTACTGACATTTTACACTTCTACTCTCCATCAAATGTGACAACTACTTACCATTCAATATTTCTTCTACTTCTTTCAGAATCCTCTTTTAAAGATGAAGAGACCTGAAATCATCTAAAAAAAAAAAAATGTCCAGACCTAGAGTTAGTTGGCTTTGTCTCTAAGGCATGGGACAAGAGATGCCTGCCTGAGATTTCTCATTGCTATTCTCTGAAGAATATTTCTTTTACTATTTCTGCAATGCAATGGTTCTGCGTATTATAGTCAGCAGTGGCTGGCCTTTATGACTACAGAGAATAGAACAATTACATAATCAATTTTAAGTTTCCTTTGAAATATTTTGGGTTATAAAAATTGAGAGTCAAAGGCTCTTGTCTCATATTTCGTATGTACAAAGTCGGGCTCTGATAAAACACCTTATACCAGTTACTTTATTTGTAATATGATCTCCCTGTATAGTCCAGGATGGTCTCGAACTCTTGGTCCTTCAGTTTCAGTATTTGAAGTGTTAGAATTACAAACAAGTGACTGCATACCTGTTTCAGTGCTGTACAAATCTTATGTGCTTCAGTTTCCTCATCTCCAAAATAGAGACAGTATTGAAATGGATCACATACTTCCATTATACAGAATAGTTGAAACAATGTTATAAAATGAATCATTGTTATTTTCCTCAGCATAAAAGTGAACATACAAAACAAACAAAAGCAACAACAACAATAAACAATAAACCAACTGAGAGTTAAATCCATGTTTATGTTGTTCAGAGGCTATCAGCTACAGGAATACTGTTTTAAAAATTAAAATGAGAAAGAAAACAATCATTAGCCTATCAATAGCATAAAAATTTGTCTAAATACTCCGTTTGCTGTGAGATTAGTTTCTCATAGTTGAATGAGGGGATTAGATTTCTTTTCTTTCCAGTGGTCTTTTATTTTATAACTCCTTTCTCATTTATTAGAAGCTGACGTTATTGGTTTCAATTGAACCTCCAAGTATATTAAACTATATTATCTCCACATAGACACATTGGACCGTTTATTACCTTGCATTGAGACTTCTTTCAAATTACTTCTCAAAAGACTTTCCCATCTCTGAATATTCTACTGGATCTAGGCTATTTTTATGGCTTTACTAACAGAGTAAGGTATTACCTTTTATTTTGCCACTATTTGGTATGATTTAGAATGACCTAAACCTAATGTTTACTTCATCAAAGTACTGAACATGCACCTGGTCCTGCTAGTAAACAAAATTTAAGAGAACAATGCTGCAACAACAATATGGCATACATAATTCAGCCTTCATTTGCATCCTAAATCAGGGTGTTTATCTTTATGTCTATCTTACTGCTATGTAAATTTTCCTCATATTTCATATTTTCTCTGAACCTTGTGTGTATTATGGTTTTGAGATGAACAACTACAAGCGTAACTTGTCTTGAAACATCAAGAATATGACACAAGGAATAAAGCAAAACACAAATAACTCTAACAGGACTACACACATAGTCATTATAGAAAAACATTACTCTACTTGAGAGTGAATCCAGGAAAACATTTTTTTTTTTGTACAAAGATCTGCCAAATGTAAGAATTAGGGATCTCCTTTGTGATTACTAATAAGGAGTAATAGAAATTTGCAAAATTTGAAGAAATATCACAAATTCACTACTCGTCCCTAAAAATACAACTTTCTCCTGTCTAGACATATTTAAACACATAGATGGAGTGGACAGAAAGATAAATTAATTGATAAAATCACAAACATAGCTCTTGAGATTTATAAGTATAAGGGTGGATACTGTGCATATATATATATATATGTATATATATATATATATATATATACATATATATATATATTAGTATATTAGTACAATTTTCATACAAATATGACTTTATATAATAAACAATTTTTGTCTTTCTGTTATTGTTCAGTTATACCATTGGAAAATTTGACATACATATTTATTTGTATTATGATTAAATAATTCTACAAGAAACACATTTGTTAGGCATTATATGTGCCTTCCATAAATTTTATTTCATAAAATGTACCTGAATACATGAATTTTGTTGAATAAAATGTATGATCATTTTTTTTAATTTTAATTTTTTATTGGATGTTTTATTTACATTTCTTATGTTATCCCCTTACCCCATCCCCCATCCACCCAGAAACCCCCATCACCTCACCCCTCCTCCTGCTTCTCTGCGGATATACCCCTACCTACCCCCCAACTCCCACCTCCCCACCCTAAAATTCCCACCCCCTGGGGTGTCCAGCCTTCATGAGACCAAGGATCTCTTCTCCCAACTATGCCCAGCAGGGCCCTCCACCCTTACATATACAGCTGAAGCCATGGATCCCTCCCTAAGTGCTCCCAGGCTGGTTGTTTAGACCCTGGGAGCTCTGGTTGGTTGGTATTGTTGCTCTCCTCATGGGGCCACAAACACTTTCAGCTCCAACAGTCTTCACTCTGACTCCTCCATTGGGAACCCCATGATCAATTCAAAGGCTAGCTATGAGCATCTGCCTCCAAATATGTCAGACTCTTGAAGACCTCTGAGGAGACATCTATATCAGGCTCTTATCAGCATGCACTTCTTGACTTCCACATCAGCATCTACCTTTGGTGACTGCACATGGGATGGATACTCAGGTGGAATGGTCTTCAGACGGCCCCTCCTTCAGTTTCTGTCCCTCACTTTGTCTCCATATTTGCTCCCTTGAGTATTTTGTTGCTCCTTCTAAGAAGGACCAAAGCACTTCCACTTGGTCTTCCCTCTTCATGAGCTTCATGTGGCCTGTGAGTTGAATCTTGGGCATTTCAAGGTTCTGGGCTAATATCCAATAATCAGTGAGTGAATACCACGTGTGTTCTTTTGTGATTGGATGATACTCACTCAGGATGATATTTTCTAGTTCCATCCATTTACCTAGGAATTTCTCGAATTCATTGTTTCTAATAGCTGAGTAATACTCCATTGTGTAAACATGCCACATCAGGGTTCTTTCCAGCTTCTGGCTATTATAAATAAGGCTGCTATGAACATAGTTGAGCATATGTCCTTGTTATATGTTATAGCATCTTCTGGGTATATGCCTAGGAGTGGTATAGCTGGATCCTCAGGTAATCTACAGATTCAATGCAATTCCCATTAAAATCCCAACTCAATTCTTCACAGAGTTAGAAAAGGAATTCTCAAATTTGTTGGAATGAGAAAAAATCCTAGGATAGCAAAAACTATTCTCAACAATAAAAGAACTTCTGGAGGAATTACCATCCCTGACCTCAAGCTGTACTACAGAGCAATAGTGATAAAAACTACATGGTATTGGTACAGAGACAGGCAGCAGGATCAATGGAATAGAATTGAAGACCCAGAAATGAACCCACACACCTATGGTCACTTGATCTTTGACAAAGGAGCTAAAATTGTCCAGTGGAAAAAGGACAGCATTTTCAACAAATGGTGCTGGTTCAACTGGAGGACAACATGTAAGAATGCAAATCAATCCATTCTTATCTCCTTGTACAAAGCTCAAGTCTAATTGGACCCCCACATAAAACCAGATACACTGAAACTAATAGAAGAGAAGGTGTGGAAGAACCCTCAAATGATCATTTATTAATTACCAAACTGACAGAAAATAGTCATATGGTTCAATGGATAATAAGTAAATTAATGAAGGGGTTACTTACCAATCTAAAGTCCACCAATAAAAAGAAGGTATACTATTATGAGGTCAACTATGGGAAATCATATTACCTATATTGACTTCCTCATATTACTGTTTCAAATTACCTAAACTTAGTGACTTAGCCCAGTTCAAGCAGTCGTGTCTGAAGGTTGGCAGTCTCATTGGCTAATGAGGAGTTGAGTACACAGGGATGCATTTGATCTGGAAGCTTCCCTTCTTTTCTCTAGGATCTAGAGTCCTTTGCTATTCATTTCCTATTGTTTCTTTTTAGAAGTCAGAGAAAATTATGTCACACAAATGTTGCCTTTGTTTTATCCCTAGGTCTGACATCATGATTCCCATTTATAAGAATCCATTGACAATCCAGAATAATCTCCTCTTCACCAAATTCTTATTGGTGCTTAAAAACTGGATTTTTAGAACAGATAGTATAATGTTTACCATTTTTAGAGATTAAAATGTTGACGTTTCTTAGAGGATACTCTTCTGTCTGACATACATCTTAGTGGAACATATTCACTTGTCAGTGAGATGACTCAGTAGGTAAAGTCTCCTGCTGTAAAACTTCACAACCTGAGTTCAAAGCCCAGGAACCACTTGATGAAAACATAAAGCTCAATTCTATAACTTGTCCTATGACATCATATTCTTTCTGGTATGCATGCACACACACATGTGCATTTATACAGATATATATGGATACACAAAAACAGATTAATAATGATGAATAAACATTAAAACTTAAATAAAGAGAAAGGAGTCCTAAATGAAATTTTAAAAGAGCAGAAACTGCACACCAAGACCATTAGCTCTAAGAAAGGCAGTCATTTCTAATTAGTGCTCAGTCATGAGAGGTCAAGGGTTCAATTCCCAATGGGGTCAGTCTCAGCCTCCTCACTGACTCATGATGAGGACTGATGGATGGTGAATCCAAAGAAGTAAAATGGATGTCACCCTGAAAACCTCTCCAACTCTAACCATCTGTGATAAAAAAGGAAAGAATTTTCATCTGCAGACTCCAGCTACTATATATGTTTGAAGAAAATGAGAGATTTGGCCTTTTCAACTGCACTGTTGTTGTGTCAAAAAGATGTCCCTTTAAAAGTATTGCATGCCCATACTGTCTTCAAAATTCTATAAGAAAATAAGTAAAGGGGGTTGACAAAAGCCTCAGAGTAATACCAACTTAAAAGTTTGGAACAGAAATGTAGGCAAGGGGGAAGCCCTACATGCTGCATAATAAACCTCTAAATTTGAATAAAATGCTGGACCTCTTCAGTTAAGAGTACTGGATGCAAAACTGAGTTTCATTAATAATGTTAATCATTGGTGCTTGCCCATGGGATGCGTCTCAGCTGGGGCCGATTATTGGTTGGTCAATTACTCAGTCTCTGATCCCACCCCCATGCCTGCATTACTTGTAGACAGGATAAATTTTGGGTTGAATGTTTTGTATGTTGGTGTCTTTATGGGTCCAATGGGGATCTTTTCTGGCTACAGGTTTCATATCCCCAGTGTAGTGAGTCAAAGTTAAGGTCACACCCATTGATTCTTGGGTACCTCTCTTGTCCCAGGCCATGTCTCATCCTGGAGATGCCCCTCACCTCCTCACACCAGTCAGTTGCAGATTTCCATTCATTTTCATAGCCATCTAGCCATCTCTTCTGTCCTTCTCCACATATGATCCTAGATCTTCTATTCCCCTCTCCATACCTTCTCCCTCCCAGATCCCTCCCTCTATCTGCCTCTTATGCTTGCAGACAGGAGCATGTTGTCCTCTGAGAGGCTCCACTCAACAGTTGACTCAGACAGATACAGACACCCACAACCAAACAGTGGATGGAGGTCAGGATTCTTATGGGATCGAATAGGATGAAGAATTGTTGGTTTTGGAGAGAATAGGAACTCCACAGGAAGATCAAATAACATGGACCCTTTGGGCTCTCAGATTCCAAACCACCAATCAAACAATATACTCAGCTGGACATAGGCTTCCTCCTTTATATATAGCAGATATGCAGCTTGACCTTCGTGTGGGTCCTGAACAATTGGAGCAGGGGCGATTCCAAAAGCTCTTGCCTGTATGTGGGATATATTCTACTAGCTGGACTGCTCTGTCTGGCCTCAGTGGGAGAGAAAGTGCCTAAGCTCAAAACTATCTGTAATTCCAGGGTACATGACACCCTCTTCTAGCTTCACTGGGCACCAAACACATGAAGTACAGGCACACAAGCAGGTAAATTGCCGTGTGTGTGTGTGTGTGTGTGTGTGTGTGTGTGTGTGTGTGTGTGTTTGTGTGATGTATATATGTATTTATGTATATGTACATATATATGTGTCATATATAGATATCATCTATATGTCTATGTATGACAAAAATAAAGAATTCTTTAAGAAAAAAATATTATATTAGAGGTCAATATAGTTTTTTCTGAAAAAATTTCCAAATAGTTTTATAAAGGTCATGTAACAGCCTTTACACAACTGACTTCCACAAGTTAATGTGGGTTAATAGCCACA
The DNA here is from genome assembly GCF_004785775.1 of Grammomys surdaster. Classification (NCBI taxonomy): domain Eukaryota; kingdom Metazoa; phylum Chordata; class Mammalia; order Rodentia; family Muridae; genus Grammomys; species Grammomys surdaster. The sequence goes on along the minus strand of NW_021620607.1, from coordinate 2,632,609 downwards.
GCACTCTGCTTATTCTCCACAGCAAGGCTGCCAAGTCAGTGAGGCATTCACAGGCCAAGACAGTCCTGAGCTGTTTTAGCCAAGAGTGGACCTTTTGAGCCAGCACTTATCCATGTTATCGCAAGGCTTAAAAAAGACAGAGCTCTGAGTCATTGGAAGCCCAAGAGCACAATTTTATATGGATTCAAAGCTAAAAATAACAAAAGCAAAGTCCTATTTTTACAAATGCTATGACTACAGAGACAATTACATTTTAATTGGCACAAGCTCAGCCTAAGTGACAACAGCTGAACCATTTGAAGTGAACGATTTGTTCTATGTCTTTCTTAAATATTTCCAGAGTGAGGCTGGCTCAATAAATGTAAGCCATGTAGAAGACATACAACATGTATACAGAATGAGCCATTCTTATGAAGCTACAAGCTTCTTAAAGGTAAGACTGCCTATCAATCTTTATGGAAGACCAGTAGAGTCAACAAACCTGGACCTTCAGGGACTCCTATAGATTAAACTACCAACCAAAGAGCATATAAGGGCCAGGCAGGCCTTTGCATGCCACACCTATGTAGCAGATGTACAGCTTGGTCTTCATGATGGTCCCCAAACAATCAGAGTCAGGGCTTATCCTGACTCTTTCCTGCCTGTGGATCCTGCTACCCTAACTGGACTGTCTTCTCTGGCCTCAGTAGGAGAGGATATACCTATTCCTGAAGCGACTTGAGGTGCCAGGGTGGGTTGGTTCCCTGAGAGAGAACTCTGCCTTCTCAGAGGTCAAGGGAAGGGGAGTAAAGGCATGGGGGAGGTGCCATGTGAGGGTATACTGGGAGGAGGTGTTGCCATTGGGATGTAAAGTGAATAAATAAATCAATTAATGAAAAACAACAATCAAAAGGATGAAAAAGTATCAAAAAAGTATCAAAATCATACAAAGTTAATTTAAGACATCATCAACAACAGTATCAGCTATAAACTTTAAAAAAATTTCAGAAGACACATTAAATTTTTATTCATCAATTATCTATTAATGATGATCAACAGACTCAATTTGTTTTGGGAATAAGAACAGTCAAAACCAAAACTATTACGCTTTTAAGACAAACATAACTGTGTTAATTGACTCCTTTAAAAGTCCATCAAAACCAATTCTGAGAAATTTTTGTTTAGTATGGGAGTCTCCTCAAGCCAATCAGAAGAAAATAAAAGGATGATAATGTTCTTGATATTATTGTGCTATATGTATACATTAGAGTATAATTTTGACTCTTCTTTATACTTCACATGAGATGTATGAAAGAAGCTATTTTATGTCTTCAGAGTGATTGAAAGTAAGTGTAAAGCTACAGCTAAGAAGAAGCGGAGAGCTAGGAATGAGTAAACAACATGGATATAAGAAGTAATTAACTGAGATCCCAACTGTATTTTTTCACATTTGAATTGTCACATGAACCTGCATATTGCAACTTCTCACCATCTGAATACCTCTTTTTATCCTAGTCTGTTTAATAGAAAATACTTTCTATAATCTATCAAGTGTTCTGTCATTTATGGTAGCTCATAGCTTGAATACAATAAATGTCTGTTTTAGTAGTCATGGTGAAGACAGAAGAAAAGATATGTACAAAAAAGATGCATCTCTGCATTTTACTATTTACATTCCTAATATAATTAACCTGTGAGATTGAATGGTTTGTGTTTTTACATGACTATATTTGGCTCCTCCATTTTTAACCTTAACAAATTTTTCCTGTAGAACTATGCTTTGATAACTTTAGTTAAAAGCACTTTAAAGAAGAGCTATGTTAATCAATATACAATATATGTACATGAATATATATATATATATGTGTGTGTGTGTTAATGATATGAGTGATACATTAGACTGTTATAAAATTAATCTTTATTCAAAAGATAAATTTAAGAAAATAATTCATAACGAACTAGGAATACACACACACACACACACACACACATATACATCACACACACACACACACACATATATATACATCACACACACACATATATATATACATGTGTGTGTGTGATGTATATATATGTGTGTGTGTGTGTGTGTGTATATATATATAATCACTGATAAAATTTAGCATCTTCAACAAATAGTGATGGTCAAAGAGATGTAGAAGATGTAGAAGAATGAAATTGTCCCTCTGTCCAAAACTGAACTCCAAATGGATCAAGAAGCTTAACAAATGGGACCTCATGAAACTGAAAAAGTCCTGTATAACAAAGAGCACTGTAAGTTGGGAAAAGGAGGTTACAGAATGGGAAAATATCTTTACAAATTACATCCAAAACAGGCTATTATCTATCTATCTATCTATCTATCTATCTATCTATCTATCTATCTATCTATCTATCTTATCCATTTGCTGGTGAGAGTGTAAACTTACTGTGGAAATAGTGTGCCCATTCCTCGGGCAGCTGAGAATAGATTTACTTCAAGATCCAACCATGTCACTCTTTTCAAATGAAGATATCTAATTATTTATTTAGTTAATGTTAGGTAACTGTATATCTACTAAAACAGTTTTTTTTTAAATGACAGAAAATTTCAAACATTTTAAATTCTGTGGAAGAATATTGATACTAATATTCTGCTCATGTGTTAGTTAGAGTTTCTATTGTTGTGATGGAACACCATGATGAAATATTGGGGAGGAAAGGGTTTATTGAGTTTATACTTCCACATCACAATTAATTATCAAAGGAGGTCAAGACAGGAATTTAAGCAGGGTGAAAACCTGGAGGCAGGAAGTGATGCAGAGGCAGGGAGGAGTATGGCTTATTAGCTTGTCACATGGTTTTCTCACCCTGCTTTCTTATGGAACCCAGAACCACAAACTCAGGTATGGCCCCACTCACAATAGGCTAAGTCCTCCTCTATCAATCATTAATTGAAAAAAAATGCCTTACAGCAGATCTTATGGAGATATTTTTTTCTTGTGATTCCCTCCTTTCAGGTATCTTTAACTTGTGTCAAGCTAACATAAAATTATTCATCACAAAATCATGTAATCAGACTTCATCTTTAAAAAATGTGGCGTACTCTTAACAGTAACATATTCTAAAATACAGAATCCACAACAGTCCTATAAGTAAAGATGTTGCTGGATATGACGTTGGTAACCTAGAGCTCTAACAAGAAGTGTTATTTCTTACATTTTGAATGGTTTTGTTTGTTTTGTTTTGGGGTTTTTTTGGCTTGTTTCATTTTGCTTTTCTTTTTTTTGTTGTTTGGTTGGTTGGTTTTTGGAACAGGGTTTTTCTGTATATCCAAGACTAGTCTAGATCTTACTCTGTAAGCTAGGCTGGCTTAAGATTCACCTGTTCTGCTTTCCAAGTGCTGGGATTAAAGATGAATGGCACTACTGCCCAACTTAATCTTAAAACTTGGATTTTCTTTTGTGTGTGTATTTATGTAAATATATATCACATGTGTGTGGGTGTCCATGGAGGCATATTCATGAATATACTTTCTAGAGCTATCTTAAAATTACAAATTTATTAAATATGCATGTATATTTATTTTATCATGCAGAAGGCATAAGGCATACTATAAAAGATCTAATCAGGTACTTGGGTATAGTACAGGTGTGTGTTACTGTGATTAGTATAATTTAATAATAATTGTAAATTAATTTTATCTTTAAACAAGTGTTATGGAACTAGGATAGAAATTCCTGATTAAAATATTTAAATTTTATGTAAATGATTAATATAGAAATGTATTTGAGACAAATGAAAATTCTACCACAGAATAAGAACTAAATAGTAGACCTTATATAAATTCACCAAATCAAAAAAAAATTTTGGTTTTGACAATTGTTTCAAAAATTCAAAGTTGTATGTATTCACTTTCTGCTAATGTTGAACATCTGCTGATGTTTGTCCTGCCCCGGGAGGCCGACTCATTTTATAAGACATTTCAAGAAACTATTTGGTGACTCAACTTCTCCCACACTCAAGTTTCTATTTTTGTTCACTCTCTGTTTAAAAAAAATTACAGAAATAATTCTTGGAAATTCAGAGGGTAGTGGCCCTGATACTAGAGATGTCTTTTCATTTATGCCATTGGTGTAGTCCAGGTGGCAATAGTCAATCTGTGCTCCATTGCCCCACAGTGAAATTTTAGAAGTTCCAAAATGGCCCCCAACTCTATCATCTTGACCTTCTTGGCATCACTCACAACCACTAGGCTGTAACACTGAAGAAGGTAGGCTTTAAAATGTCCTCTTCATTAATGTGGGCTGGCAAGAACAATTAAATCACCAAGAAGAATGGGAGACAATAAAGCCATATGTTTGAGAAGGCACTCTGAAGTGAGAGAGAGAAAGAAGAGAGAGACAAGACAAAAAAGAGAAGATAGTGTCTATGTATACACTACACCTACCAGCAGCTTCCTTTGTTTTCTGGTTGAAAGCAGGTTAACTGTGGAGTTGAGTTACTATTCTCTTATTTAGTAAATGGTTTTGAATACTTACATAGGTAAAAGCTAGCACAGTGAATAAGCCTATTGCTAATACAACAGAAGTCCATCTCTACTGCTGTGTATGTGTGTTTACCTCTTTCTCTCTCTCTCTCTCTGCATGTGTGTGTGTGTGTCTTTGTGTATGTGTGTGTGTATGTGTGTGTATGATATAAATGTATACTGATATCTCACAGCATCTATATACCTTTAGGTTAATTTGCTTTATTCAGTAATGCCTTTACTAAATTAATCATTTGAAACATCTAAAGTATCCTTTGCCAGAAAGAATGCTTGATGGTGAGAAAAAATAATGAAAAAAATCTAAAATTTTGTTTTTGTTTCTTTAAATTGTCACTTATTTGGTAAAAGGTTTTGAATACTTATAAAAGCAAAGACTAGCACAATGAAAAAGCCTGTTAGTAATAAACAGAAGTCCATATCTATCTGCTGTTAGATATCCAGAGCTAAAATGTCCAGGACTTACACTTAGTTACCTCCACAGTTAACCTGCTTCCAATCAGTAACCAAAAGGGAGCTGAAGTTGGGTGCAGGAAGCTGTGCATACAGGTTCTTTTGTAAACGTTAACTCTTCCTATGCTGCTGTGACTCAGAGACATAGATTTTACAGTTACTCCCAGCATGCCCCAATATACTAAGTGTCACATACTTGCAGTGACAATACATCCAAACAGTTCTTTATTAACGGTAAATGTCTCCCATCTGCCTCTATACTCTTGCTATTGCTTCCTGTAGACATGTTCAAAATCACATGCATTGAATCCTTCCCTTGGACTTTTGTTATGAGAAAACTAAGCTAAAAGAAAGTCAAGTTATCTACCTTTGAAGGGGCATAAAATCAACCAAGAAAGCTTCTGGTAAATTCTTTGATCATGAAAACGTCCATTTCTCTTGAACAAAAGAAGTAGAACCTCACTGGGGAGAGAAGACCACAGAAAGACATTACATCTGAGCCAAATTCTGAAAGATTATATTAAGGAAGGGAAAGGGAATAAATTTGTTAGGCAGGGGAAAATTACCTTCTTAAAAAAAATGCAGCATGATTCAGGACCTCAAATATCCCGATTTTTGAGCTTGCAGTGAAGTAGAATCCTTTTGACAGAAGCAGTCAGGAATTTAAGCATATGCTTCCTCATGAATGACCTTGCATGCCCTGCTAAGGAGTAGGATTTTATCCTGAAGGCAGTGGAATGATATTGAAAGGTTTTAAATAAACCAAAAAGTGACAAGATCATATTTGACTTCTGAAATTCACTGAGAATGAATTGTGAAAAATGGATTGGAGAAGCCATGACCTAAAACACGAACATCAGTTAAGAAAGTGCTTATAGGCGATTAGAGTAGAGATATTGTGGTGAACATGAATGATGGAGAGAAAGTATTGTATTCTTGCAGTATTTTGTCCTGTTGGCTATTGTCTGGAACCTTGCTTTTTTCTTGCAGGCCTGCTTTTTCTGAAGAGGAAACAGAGGGGGAGTGGATCTAGAGGTGAAGGTAGGTGCAGGGAACTGGGAGGAGTTAAGGGAAGGGAAACTGTGGTGATGAAACAAGAGTCTATTTTCAACAACATCAACAACAATATCAACAACACAAAATAGCCTCAGAAGCTACAAGAGTTGTGATTTATTGCAGAGAGGTGGTAAAGGATAATGCCCAAGCTTTTAGTAAGCATGTTATTCCAGAACTGGAAGATTATCCAATAGCAAATCAGAAAGAAGATTTCAATTTGGGACTCTTTTTTTATTTCACCTTTTGTCATGAAGCTCCTGCTTATTTATTACTTAAAGCTGTATGGTAAGTGGTTGATTACATGGCACTGGGAATTTAACCATTTGGGTTACAATAGAATACATTGAATAATTTATTAAAAGGTACAAAACTTCCATTTATTCATTATTTGTAAATATTATATCTTAAATCTGTGTATATGTGTAAAAAGAAACAAAATTGACAAAAACCTTATTAAGTTAATCAAAAGGCAGAAGAAACTCAAACTGTTAAAATTAGAGATGGTAAGAGAGACATTACAACAGACTTCAAGAAAAGTCATAATCATGAGGCTGTATTTTAAAATGTAATATTCAAGTAAGTTGGAAATTTTTTTAAAAAAAGAACTTGAAGATGTATATCACTTGTGTCAAGATGAAGTAAACATTTTTAAAGACCTATAACAAACGATAAGCTAGAAACAGTAATCAAAAATCTCCCAATGCTAAAGTACAGTGCCAGTTGAACTCAGTAAAAATTCTTTCATATCTTCAGAGAAGAAATAACACTAAGATCCTGGAAAGTCTAAGATTGAGGTATAAAGCTCTCTATATAGTAATTGCCTCAATAAAATTAAGGGCATCTATGGAAAACCTAATACCCATCATAATGACAAATTGGGAAAAAAATTAAACTTAAAGCATTCTCACTAAATTGAGCAATGAGACAAGAATGTCCACTCTAACCACTCCTATTCAATGTAGTGCTTGAAATCTTTGCTGAAGCAGTTAGAAAAAATAAAAGAGATATAAGCAAGAAAGAAATAATCCAAATCATCACTATTTACTCATGACAAAATTTTACACATGAAAAATACTAAAAAAACAACTCCACTAAGCAACATCTAGAACTGATACAGACTTCCACTGAAGTGGCAGATTACAAGATTAACATACATACTCAAGTCACCAAGAACAAACAAACCTCAAAATAAGTCACAGAAACAGTCTCACTGACAATATACCCAATACTCAAAAAGAAAACAAAAAAAACAAAAACAAACAAACAAAAAAAGCAAAACAAAAAATCACTACCACCAAACCTGTGGAATATACCTATCCACGGAAATGATTGCCCTATACAATCAAATGCCTCCTGCTACAAATCAAATCAATAACCTAGGGGTGCAGAACACAGAGGCCCTGGGATGAACCTGTTACAGTTGTTTTGCTGAATTGATATAGTACCATATAACTGTCTAAATTTGTATCTTTATTCCCATAGATAAGCTCAGCTCAAAGACCAAGTATGAAAAAAAAATGTTTCTTTGGGCAGTGGATTGTGGGTAGTGTTGGGCCTCAGGGCTAGTGAAAGTGCAGAGAAAAGGTGACTGTGTAATATTCAGTTGGAAATCAGATATCTTTATTACCCTTCTCATAGATTCTCAAGGCCCATTGCATAAGAAGAGCCAGTAAGATAGATTCAGAGATCCAGGAAGTCTGGATTGAAGTTTTCTCTTCTAGCCATACTGACTGAGGCAATCAGGAATTCAAAGCCATTCTGGTTGCTTGCTCATGATCAAGCTAGTCACTATTCTAACATGGAAAGCATTCTCAAGTCCTGATTTTTCACATTCATGGGCTTTTGGGGAAGAGAGAATCAGATATCTTTAAGAATATGGCCACTGGTTGGTCAACCATGTTCCAATGGATGGCACTATACCTAAGAGTAGATGTCAACACAAACTAGGTTGATGGGTTAGGTTATTTAAAATATTTAAAAGAGGACACGAATTTGGGAAGGGATGATGACCACAGTTAATGCTATTGGTTTTTAAATTTAACGACACATAATTTGGTGGGTTGATTGGGAAGCCAGTAGTAAGAGTGTTAGTAATCTGTTAAACTCCACCTCCACAGTCATCTGGCAACAGCCAGGTATGCTCCTCCCCAGAGTTACCTGGCAACAGGCAGGTAGCCCTGTCCACTATAAAAGGGGCTGCTTGGCCCCTCCTCTCTCTCTTGGTCCTGTGACCCCACAACTGTAGGTTGCCGTCTCCCCTCTCCCCTTCCCTTCCCCCTCTCTCCACGTGGAAATGGCCAGCCTCTATCCTCTCTACTCTTCTCTCTCTCCTCCCACTCTCCCACTCTCTTAATAAACCTCCCCTCGTGGAACCGTCTAGTCTGCTGTGATCTGTACAAGCTGCACGTGACCTTTTAATGGTGTCGTGACTCGGCTATGAAGACTTCGGGGACCTCAGCTACTGTGACCGTACAAGATGGACACAACGACCACTCGGACTTCATCTGCTGCTACCTGCCACCACCAAGTGGGTGAATTAACATCTGCTGCTACAACCGCTGCTGCAAGGCTCACCAAGCTTCCACCATGTGAGCTGAGCCACTGCGGCGGCTTGGGTGGTACTCTGCCACGTGGGCCGGATAGCAGGACAGGCATGTAGACCCCCGGTTCCACATTTCCTGATATCAGACTGCACAAACTCACAAACAGACATCGATTAATTGGTACGGATATCCATTCAGCTTGAGGGACCCTGAACACTGGGTTATCGCCTGGCCAGCGCTTCCTGGACTAAGGGTTTGGCTTTTCATGGCCCCAGTCCATATGGCATCTAGCTGATCTTAAGACATTGGCCCGTTGACTTAAGACATTGGCCCGTTGGGTGGTCTTTCCCCTCTCAGAAATAGCTTGTAACCCCTCCCCAGCTCTTGCAGCTCCACAGAAACCTGGTACCAGTCCAGCTATATCCTGACTGGCTAACTTTCTGGTGGGTTAGCCCGGTCGAGGCCCTTATTTGATCGCGCGACAGCCCGATTATTATAAGCAGTACCTGATTTCTGTTGCCAAACATTATTTCAGGACGCTGAGCTAACAGATTGGTAACGAACTCACTTAACAGGGAATACATTGTCTTCGTCCGTACCAACAGACACATACTGCCAGCAGTCTGATAACTGGAAAAATTCCCTATACCCTTTTCCATGTGTTCTGCCTGCTCCCCACCCAAGGTTCTGCCCCACACCTCTTTCTAATTTTTCTTTTTCATTAAACCAAAATGGGGGAATTACTGTGACTCTAGCGGATGTCTGCAGGTTCCACACACACTAGCTTAGAACTGGTAAGCTTCCCCATCCCCCACTGGCCAGAGTAACCCTCCACATGGTCCCAGGGAAGATTTCTTGAGCTAGAGCAAACCCTGTCCTTCCCAGAACCCTGTCCTTCCCTGAACCTCTCTAGGACGGCTCCCATTGGATGAGACACTTCCCCTCTTCCTCTCGAGACAGTTTCTCGCCACTGATTACCCCAAGCCAGGCCTGGACAGACTGTTTTCTTTGCCTCGGGAGCACCTGCTCCGACCATAGTCCCCAGGTGTCTCTTCCAAGGGCCAGTCTTTTGCGCCCTTTTCCCTTTCCCCCTCCTTCATCATTTGTGGGTCGACTGGAGCCTCAGTTCCAGCACCTTGCCTGGAAAGCTAGTGGGTCCAGGGCCCAGCTAGCTCCCCTTGCCTCCTCTGCAATCGGTCAGCTGGTTCGCCTGGTCCCTCCCCTCTATGGTTCTTAGCTCTGGTTTGGGTTTTCCCCTTACATCCTGCCACTTGGGACCTGTAAAGTGAGTACTAGCAGTGCCTTCCACTACAAAAACAACCAAGGTTTCAGTGATACGGGACATGCTTGCTTTTCTTTACTCACTGCTGCCAGACACACTGGGAAGTGGTTTCCTCATGCTAACAGGAAGTCCCGCCCTGCCACTGCCGCCGCCTGCAGACCTGACTCGCCTGTGGCAACTGTGACTCACAGCTCCAACCTGTGACAGCCGTACGATCCAGCTTTCTTAACAAAAATGTTTCTTTGCTAGTACAAAAATGTGCTTTTCTCTACCTACACAACCTGCCAAATTTACTTAAGACAGGATAAGAAAGGCTCTGTCTTGATAGATTTTTACTACTGCTATTATTCTATTCAGTTACAACCAATCCTTATGGCTCTCAATCTTTTCAGAAGTCTGCTAATCGTATATTTTAAGTTTATGGCCGACAGAATTCCCAAAGCCTCTAACAGTTAACCCAAGATGGTTTCAGAAGACGGACACCAGACTCCTAGAACATACAGCCTAGATTGTATGTGGACAAACACAACTGGATACCCTGAGTCAAATGACTTGGCTAAAACAAGGTAAATCATTTCTCATGTCACTTGTATCCATTCCACAGAGAAAAGCCCTGCGGCTTCTATGCTTGGAAGCCAAACTGACTTCACCCAAGAGACTATGGAATCCATGGGAACTGTTGGCTAGTGGACTCTGTCATTTTTTAAAACTAATGTATAGCTGGTAGATCTTTGTTTTCTCTTTATCAGACTTCTGACTACATTGACAGCTAAGTTTTCACAGATTTTATCTGTTACCTCATTACCTAAACTCAGTTGAAAGACTACTTGTGTTAACTCATGCTGTTATCTCTTTTGTAAACTTATAAGCTACAGGAAACCCACTCAGATCTACCTCTCATGGATGCCATCCAGATAAGTAAATCTGCCTAAAATTCCCACTCACTACCTATAACAAAGGGTGGGACCCCTCTGGGTTTCAAATGTACATCTTAGAAAAAATCTTTCTCTAAGTGTTCTTAATCTTATTTCCTACATCTTGTCAAGTCCAGGTGCATCCAATACAGCTCCAGAGAAGCAACCTTCAGATGCTCCATCTCCTGCCACATATACAGCTGCTTCTACTGGACCTGTTGGACATCAGAAAACAGCCAGTTCTCCTAAGACCAGACAAATATCTCCCATTCTTCTAGGTTCCCCCTAGAGACATGTCACCCCCAATGCCAGCAGGAAGTAGCCAGATTTCACAATGACCCTATTCCTGCTTCGCCATCACCTCTTTCTAATTTTTCTTTTTAATTAAACCAAAATGTGGGAATGTTAGTAATCTGTTAAACTCCACCTCCACAGTCACCTGGCAACAGCCAGGTATGCTCCTCCCCAGTGTTACCTGGCAACAGGCAGGTAGCCCTGCCCACTATAAAAGGGGCTGCTTGGCCCCTCCTCTCTCTCTTGGTCCCAAGACCTCGCACCTGCAAGTTGCCGTTTCCCCTACCCCCCTCTCTCCACTTGGTCATGGCTGGCCTCTATCCTCTCTACTCTTCTCTCTCTCCTCCCACTCTCCCACTCTCTTAATAAACCTCCCCTCGTGGAACTGTCTAGTCTGCTGAGATCTGTTATAAGCTGCGCGAGACCTTTTAAAGAGGAATGGTGGTGAATATGACCAAAATACATATACAAAATACATTGTATTAAATTCTCAAAGAAATAATACTAAAATTATATTTAACAAAAAGAGTTGCAATATTAAAAGGCTCAAGAAATGCTGTTCAGTGAGTGATCTACTACAGTATTAATAAAACTGGTATTCTGTATAATACTCAGGGGTGAGAACAGGACTGTGTGTAAGATGAGTAATTATAAGTGAGCAGCAGGAATCTATGTAAAAGTTGCCAAGGAGTAGAGGCAAGTTCAAGCAATGAAATTCTTGTTTCTCAAATAAATGGGAACCGATTAAACAATATCATTTTATTGTCCCCACAGACTTTCCTGCTGATTAATCATGGGAACATATAATTAATTCTGCAAAACTATCTTGTTCTGAATTTTTATGTATAGATATTATCTGTACTAGAATGTTCTCCCAAGATAGAAACATAAATTCTGTTGCAAATTTTCTTTTAAAAGGGCCAATGCATCTGATAATCAATCATATTGTTACATAGCTTTCTCCATTATATTTCGGAATTACAATGATGTTATATAATAAAATGCTATTTGTTTTTCATCTACTATGAAGGTTACCTAAATTTTTTCTATTTTAAGATGATATCTAAAAAATCTTCTGTAGATATGAGTTTTGAGTCATATGGGCACATATGAATTCAAGTATCTTGAACAGATAGATAGTGATGGAATTTTAGATCATACAATAGTGGCATGTTGAATTTTAGAGTTAAACTACTAGAACTTAGCCTATTACATTGTAGAAGTTCTTAGCCTCAACAAGAATATACAATCAATCCCTCTAGTTGTACAAATCCACAAATATTTCTGTTCTCATTTCTGTTAATCTTAGTCACTGAAATGGACGAGGTCTTCTGTGCTTGGTTTCCATTATTTATCTTTAAAAATTCCTAAATGGAATTGAAATTCCTGTGAAGTCATGATATGAGTATCTGATTTTGTTTTTGGATGTGTTTGTAGAGTCCGCATGAACCAACTATTTAAGAAGATTATTCTTTTTATTGATAGTGTTGCACCAAAGACTAAGTGCTGAAATATGACTGAATTTTTTCTAGTACAAATAATTCAATACCAGACGGTCCAAGCCATAAAACTGTTGATTAAATGTAATTCCACTGACTGAAGCCATTACAAGAAGAGTTCATGAGTGAAATCACATTTCAACTGCTTTCATCACAGTTAACGCTATTGGTTTTTAAATTTAACCACACATACATCTTCATTTCTTACTAGTAAACTTGGATATACTAACAACAGGAGAAAAATAAGCATAATGGTACTTTTGCTTACTAGTCTGCTTGTTCATCTTGTTCACAATACATTGAGTGAACTGTTATCTGGAATTATAACTCATGCAATTTCAGTAATTCAGTGGCCAAAGAATTCCTAATCCGTGCCTTATAAAAGCATAGTATATATGTTGCTCAATTTTGAATGTATTGGTAAGACCATCTTTACTTCTTCAAGGACTTCTTGTCTTGTGCTCTTATTAAATTCTTTCCAAAGAGCTATACACACATATATACATATATATCCTTAAATATAAACACAGCCTTCTCAGTGTGTATGCTACTTGTATGTGAATGATCTAAGGGCTGATCAATAATAATAATAATAATGATAAAAATAATAATGACTGTAAATTTGAGAGCGAGGAAAGGGAACAAGTATGGAAGGGAGGGGATTGAAGTAGGAAAATGCTTCCAATATATGCTGACTTAAAAAAATTTTAAAAAAATTAAAATAAAGATTATATAAGCAAGGAAGGATGGTGCCTGCTTTTAATTGCAACATTTAAGAAGCAGATGTGGGTATATCTCTATAAGTTCAGTTCAGTCTTGCCTACATATAGAATCCTAGGCTAATCAAGGTTACATAGTCAGACCATAAATAACATTGCATGATTTCTATGTATATAATAAGTGTCTGAATAGTGTTAAGAAGGAGATATAAAGATATATCACTTTTCTTTCTAAAGTGTGCTTTTATTTAGAGTCTCAATGAAAAGAAAAGGTGCAACAAATACATAGATTTTATCTAATCAAATATATGAAAATAATAACTGGGATTTAAAATTGTAGTTCTGTGTCAAACGCTCCTTCAGTGCTGAATATGCAGGCAGAATTTAAAAGCTTTCTGCTATTTTAGCTTCACATCTTTCTGCCAGTATTAATGTTATTACCATTTCTGGGCTCTTTGCCATGAGATACAGAAGGTCAATATTATGTATCTGATATGTCACTGCCTGTCACTTTAAAGGAAAACCAAAAATGTGCAAGCGTTGAGTCTCATCATTTGCTCATCAGGTTTTCTAAAGACATAGCACATTTTGTTATTTCTTAATAATTTATTTCTACAAATGCATCACCTGGAATCCTGGGGAAACTAAAATATGCCATGTGGCGTTTCAGTGAAAAATATGATATCTAGCTAATACATCAAGTGTTTCTCAATTATTAAATTATATCTTAGCAAACTTATCCCCACATTATATTATTGTTTCTATTTTAAGTGTCTTGGGGTAGATTCCTTATGACAAATAAATAAGAATAAAATACTATAGAAAACTGCATTCTCATATATGTTATCTAAGGATATAGGTACCCAGTGTCCCTTTCCCATCTCTTGCTACGTCCTATCTTCCAAGCTTCAAAAGTTCAGATTGGACACACTTAAGCCTAATGCAAAGATTATGCAGTGAGACATATTTTTATATCAAGGTGCCAATATTGATATTAATTCTGATCAAGACATCATTTTAAGACGTTTCTTCAGTATGACTTAAATGATGTCCAAATTAAATTCATTGAATTTCAGTGTTTTGGGTATACATGAAGAAATATGAGTTTTTCCAAACAATACCATCACTTGAATCAATCCAAAAATAAGATTTGTACTATCATAGACTTAGTCTACAAAGTAATTGTTCCTTTTAAATCATGTGTTCACAAATACACTCTCACATGCCCACTCTCCCTACAGACACATGCACACACACATACTCAACCTCACATACTATGGTCTTATTTTTGGGTGAATATGATAATGATTTTATAAATCGTAGTTCTGAACGAAAACTCAAAGTTTAACTAAATCACTCATTTAACAAATGAAATAAAAGAAACTACATGTTAACTATACTATCAGATTCCAGACAGCAGGGGAACACAGCACCAGCCCTGTGTAAGGAAACTCAGACAGCACTATTTCACCTGGATGTAGCTGGTGGCAGCACCTTTAGAGTGCTAGGAGGATCCACTTATAATCTACTTACAATCACTTCTAACAGTGTTCATATCGTATGCTCACATGTGAAACAATATCAAAGTTTTCTGCCTACTAGCTTCATACTGTCACAGACTGTACCAGCTATAAAATGACAAGTTTAAAAGACATCATGAGATGTCTCAAGAATCTTTTTTCTTTCACAGCACACAATCCCGTGTTTAAAAGTTGGGCAGATGATGTCCTGGAGGGAACATGGAAGGAGTTGGTTCAGTGAGGCTGAATACAATACAGATTTCATACATGAAATTCTCAAGAATAAAGAAAAATATATTTGTAAAAAGAATCCATTGTTGTCACCTTTCTGCACTTTTAATCTTTGTGACATTTCTGTGACTTTGACATAGGATATAGGTAATTATTTTATATCTGACATATCAACATTTTAAAAAGATCAAAGTTCTTTAACCTTTACACTACCAATATTTAAGCTGAATAATTTTCTGGAATGGCTACTGCTATATTGAAGTGTACTTAGCAATAGCAAGCTTCTTTTGTTATTTCTCCAGTTATGAAAACAGAAATAGCTGTACATTTGACAAAGGGCCTATGATTGGGGTGGATGACTGTAATCCAGTAGTGGAGAAACCCTGGGCTTTGAATAAATAACACAAGAGAACTACCTCTTCTCTAGTTGTTCAGCATGAGTCACTTTTTAATTGCTTTAGTGTAAGGACTGAATCTAACAGACATGAAAGAAACGGGGATGCTCTTTCCTAGGCTACATTACTGTCAGGCTGACAAACTGAATGTCTCTGAAATAAGGAAATGATATTCTATCTTCTGTCTATACTAATTAGACTGATCTTAAACCCTAAATTCTGCGACTTAACACCATGAAAATGTTTTCTTCTTCTTTTCATGGAGTCTTCTATGGGCAGAGTGGCTTTTTGCATATCTTAGAGTTTTACCAGTCTGAAAGTGTAAGAAGAGAGTAAACACTCTATTTGCTTGTGAACATTTTGTTTTGAGCAAATTTCAAACTTATAAGAGCTGAAAATATCATATGAAGCCTCCTTTTATTCTTTCACTTTGGTTTGTCCGGTTTACATTATAGAGAAGTAACATTGTCACAGTATTATCAATGTATTAGAACCAAAGGAGTTTAGTCAGTGATACTTTTGTCTATAATTCTTTTGGCTTGGTGTTAACATCTCAGAATTATGAGAAGAATTATAGAAGATGAGGCAAGACAGTGAATGTGTGTTGAAACAAAAATGATGTCTACCTAAATTAGATGGTTATAATAAAATTAATAAAATTTATTTCTTCAGGGTACAAAGGTATTCAGATTTTAAGAATCTGTGTAAACTAGGTATAGGTTTTGTTATTCCTTTTTATCGGGCATTTCATCTCTTTATCTATTAAGGATGCACATCACTAACACTTTGTATTTTTTTTTCTGGTCATTATTCTTCACCCTAATGAAGAACATTGGTTTGCTTCCATAGGCATGTATTCATGACTTCCAATGGCGTGTATGTATAACTGCTTACTTGTCATATAAATGACCATCTTCCCTGGGCAACTTTACTTAAGATAAACTTGAATGATATGTCTTTCTGCTCTGAGAATTATTCCCATTACTGCTAAATGGAGTGTGAATGTGTTATATGTACTAGTGCATATAAGAGAAGTCAAATCTTTGATTCACGTACACATTATAATGAGTGAGAAATATTGACAAGATTATTAAAATGCCCTCTCCTTGAATCACAAATGATAGCAATTCATTATAGAATATGATTATGTTAGATAAGATAAGGAGATGCAATTTGGACTTCATCAGTCTCACAACATTTAATTTGCATTGTAGTTTAGTGTCTAATGTAGGTAAAACTAAGTGTATACTTTTTATTTCTTAGTCAATAGAATAGTCAAAGTGAAAACATGTCATTGAGGATTCAGTTCTCTGTGATTATGTGTCTCATTGTGCTACTTTACATTGACATTTTTCCTTAGCAGCCGTAAATTACCTTTGTCTTTATGTTTTCTCACACAATACTCAGAGAATTCAGAAACTGTGATTTTTTAATACACACTTTTTAGTTCACTATAAATTGGACTAAAAGAAGGTGAGAATCTATCCAAGTTGGCAAAGGAGAAAAACTTGCTGAGAAGTGATCCAAGCGTGCACAGTGGACACATGCATGAGACATTCTAAAACTGTCAAAGCAAACATAAGCTTTATTAGAAGAGAATTTTTATGTGTCAAAGCCTTTCTTAAATAAATATGACAACTTCTGAGAGATGTTGTGCTGGACACAGATGCTTGACTGAGCAAGCACTACAGAAATGGTCTCTGAAATAGCTTTTTGTCAAGTATACATTGGAAAGTAAAAATTTTTCCTCTGTATGTCATCTGTATACAACACTGTTGAAATGAAACGTGCCTCTGCACCATGAGTTCTTAGATGACACACATATGTGGGCTCCAAAGGTCTGGGATTTTTTTCACTGATTTCCTTGCCATGGAAAGGTGAGGAAAACATGGGGAGATATTACAGTACATTGTAATACTTCTAGTGAAATCTGAGCTCACAATGCAATTACATTTTGATCCTGAGTCTGCGTGCTCTTTCTACAAGTGCCTTTCCCTGAAATAGGCTGCATCTTCTCAAAGGTCATATGGTCATTTTCATAGAAGGTGAAGTGATATGGGGATTTCATCAGGGAATCTTTTCCCCTGTCTCTTGAAAACCAAGGATAATAAGCCATTTTTTCCCTGAAACAGTCTTTAAATGCAGGAAGCTTAAAGATCTTACAAGCTTCTGAGCACTAGAAATTGAGAGTTAACTTATGGGACTGGCTCTAGTCTATGGTTGATTTCTACACTGGACCAGGGCTGTGCTCCTCTCATGCATACAGTCTTGTTCTCATTAATTACATCATGGAAGCTTGAATTCTTTCCCATGTGACTCTGAAAAGCTTGCTTATATCCTGGAAATTTATTTTCCTCAAGAGTAAGGGAGAGAGAGGAGGTGTGTGGGAGGAGGAAGAACAGGCAAGAGAAGAGGAGTAGGGGATGAAGGGAGAAAAACAGTCACAGTTCATTGACGGAACATTTGAGACTCATGTCCATTAATTCAATTTTGTTCTACT
Organism: Grammomys surdaster; assembly: GCF_004785775.1. Classification (NCBI taxonomy): domain Eukaryota; kingdom Metazoa; phylum Chordata; class Mammalia; order Rodentia; family Muridae; genus Grammomys; species Grammomys surdaster. The sequence goes on along the minus strand of NW_021620607.1, from coordinate 2,614,696 downwards.
TATTAGAAGTAAAGCAGTCTCAACACTGTCTATTCAAGCTCCAATGAGGACTATAAGGGAATCTACAAATGGACGTTTTGACTCCTTATAACTGCCAACTAGCTTTAAAAGTCATTCCCCTCTCCTATCACCAGGTCCAAGATACTCCATTCTGACTCAGCTGACAGCACTGAAATATACTCATGGCTGCCTCTGTGAAGACCATGCTGAACGCAGAGATGGGTTATGGGCCCATTTAGACCAGTTTCCATTTTATGGATGGTTGCAGTAACATTCAAGACATTTGTAAATATGATGAGCTTTTCCTCCAGCCCTCTTTTTGTTCATCCCTGTAGTCTGTAACTGCTGTCTTGAATGTTCCTGAGAGAAACAACATGGACGAGAAACTATATTGAACACTAAATACTTGTAAAGGTTTTAGTTCTTACTCTTGTGGCTAAGGGAAAAATGAAGATGTTAGGTTAAAAAAAATCCTTGTGTTTGTTTGTGTGTTTTGTATGATTTTTTCATATTCTTGGAAAATGCTATTTCCCCTCTCTCTCCTCTGCTGGTACGTGAGAACAATCACACTAAAACTATTATTTAACGAAGTTGCTTTATCAAAAAGACATGAGAATTAATCAAGTACAAATCGTACTTTCTGGCTGCTAAAGCAGTCTAGGTTAGAGTGATGCTATTGCTGCGATGTCTTGTGATTGCACTGCACGTCACAGTTTATAAATAACCTTGCACTTATGATTTCATTTGATCTTCTTAGAGAAATTCTAGAGGAGAAAATTGTGAATTAATTTCTCCATTGTTGATATGAATGGGGACACAGAGAAGTTTCATATTGCTACTGGAGTCATATAATTATACATGTGAAACACATTTTAAAATAGATTAGAGGAGAGAAAGAAAGAGGAGGAGAGAGTGCAAGAGAGAGTGAGGATGGGGAACTAGATTTCAAAGCACATACAATCACATCACATAGCAGGTACCTTCCAAGACCAGACTCTTGAGGACACACAGGTGACTCTCAATGTCAATAATGAAAACAAGAAGTTAAGAAGACATTTCAAGTTTGGTGAGTCACAGCACTGTGAAATTTGAATCTTAAGACTTTTATTTCATCCTGTGTTTTCTGTGAAGCCAGTGGTTCTACATCACAGACAAAAACGTTGAAACAGTATCTCAAAGGCAAAGAAAGGGGCATAGTGTATAATTACCAGCACTTTTTCAAAGTTAGTGCAGGAATTCTCTAAGTGACTGTCAATCTAGGAAAGCATGACCCTTCTTAAAACACAAAATGCAAAACTTCTCTCTTTCTAGTTTCTGAGACTGAATGACTTACTTTGGAAGATTACCGTAGCTTAGGCAGGTTGTCTTTAAAAATTTATGTTTCTTCAAAGGACAACCATTGCCAGTGAATGATTAATATGGGACTCTTTTGATTCAACCTAGGGTAATTCCAAAGAGCAACTTCAGCTCCAGAAGGGTTTATGAACTGGCTGTGTCACAGCTCAAAACCCTGCTCAAACATGCTCTCTTCAACTCATAAGCATACGTTCCAAAAAAAAAGACCCTGAATGTTAATCTTTATTCCAGCATTGCTGCTTCTACTAAACACACCCGTAACATACATTAAGACTCATAGACAGTGTATCTGATTTAATGTGGAGGTCTTTTATCCACTTGAGCTTTGTACAAGGAGATAAGAATGGACTGATTTGCATTCTTCTACATGTTGTCCTCCAGTTGAACCAGCACCATTTGATGAAAATGCTGTCCTTTTATCACTGGACAGTTTTAGGTCCTTTGTCAAAGATCAAGTGACCATAGGTGTGTGGGTTCATTTCTGGGTCTTCAATTCTGTTCCATTTATCTTCCTGCCTGTCTCTGTACCAATACCATGCAGTTGTCATCACCATTGCTCTGTAGTACAGCTTGAGATCAGGGATGGTGATTCCTTCAGAAGTTCTTTTATTGTTGAGAATAGTTTTCACTATCCTGGGGTTTTTGTTATTCCAAATGAATTTGAGAATTTCCTTTTCTAACACTGTGAAGAATTGAGTTGGGATTTTAATGGGGATTGCATTGAATCTGTAGATTGCTTTTGGCAAGATGGCCATTTTTATTATATTAATCCTACCAATCCATGAGCATGGGAGATCTTTCCATCTTCTGAGATCTTCTTCGATTTCTTTCTTCAGAGACTTGAAGTTCTTGTCATACAGGTCTTTCACTTGCTTGGTTAGATTCACACCAAGGTATTTCATATTATTTGTGACTATTGTGAAGGGTGTCATTTCCCTAATTTCTTTTTCAGTCTGTTTATTTTTCATGCAGAGGAAGGCTACTGATTTGTTTGAGTTGAATTTATATCCAGCCACTTTGCTGAAATTGTTTATCAGGATTAGGTGTTCTCTGGTAGAAGTTTTGGGGTCACTTAAGTATACTATCATATCATCTACAAATAGTGATATTTTCACTTCTTCCTTTCCTATTTGTATCCCTTTGACTTCTTTCTGTTGTCTCATTGCTCTTGCTAGGACTTCAAGTACTATGTTGAATAGGTAGGGAGGGAGTGGGCAGCCTTGTCTAGTCCCTGATCTTAGTGGGATTTCTTCAAGTTTTTCTCCATTTAGTTTGATGGTGGCTACTGGTTTTCTGTATATTGCTTTTACTATGTTTAGGTATGGGCCTTGAACTTCTGATCTTTCCAAGACTTTTATCATGAAGGGGTATTGAATTTTGTAAAATGCTTTCTCAGCATCTAATGAGATGATCATGTGGGTTTTTTTTGAGTTTGTTTATATAATTGATTACATTGATGAATTTCCGAATATTGGACCATCCCTGCATTCCTGGGATAAAACCTACTTGATCATGATGGATGATTGTTTTGATGTGTTCTTGGATTCAGTTTGCTAAAATTTTATTGAGTATAAAGCCAGATACACTTAAACTAATAGAAGAGAAAGTAAAGATGAACCTAGAATACTTGAGCACAGGGGAAATTTCCTCACTAGAACACCAGTGTCTCATTCTAAGATCAAGAATTGACAAATAGGACTTCATAAAATTGCAAAGTTTCTGTAATGCAAAGGAACTGATCATCGGGTTCCCAATGGTGGAGTTAGAGTGAAGACTTTAGGAGCTGAAAGTGTTTGTGGCCCCATGAGGAGAGCAACAATACCAACCAACCAGAGCTCCCAGGGTCTAAACAACCAGCCTTGGAGCACTTAGGGAGGGACCCATGGCTCCAGCTGTATATGTAAGGAAGGATGGCCCTGTCGGGCATAGATGGGAGAAGAGATCCTTGGTCTCATGAAGGCTGGACACCCCAGTGGGTGGGAATTTGAGGGTGAGGAGGTGAGAGTGGGGAGGTAGGTAGGGGTATATCCGCAGAGAAGCAGGTGGAGGGGTGATGGGATGGGGGTTCCTGGGCGAGGGGGGATTGGGGTATGGAGATAACATACGAAATGTAAATAAAACATCCAATAAAAAAACAAAGGATAAAAAAAAGACTCATAGACAAGTTACCATTATAAGGTATTTAATAGCTACTGTGGCTGATGTCTGCCATTTTTGAAGTTAGAGCTTTTCCTGCTTGTTGTTATCAGCACACTCCACTTAATCTGTAGGGTCACCTGAAATTGCTACTGTTAATTATACATCTAATTATTAGTTTTCATGGAGTTTGTATAACAACCCTTGGATGTGGTAAATAGGGACAAATGTGTCTTCTTGAGGTATGATCCAAGTTTCTATAAAGTTAATCACTGGATATGGTTGGCAAATAACAGATCGGTATTTTATAATGTATTTTCTTGATAACAAAAAAGTTGAGAGGTGAATACTACTATCCTTTCTGTTTGTGTTAGGAGTATGTGCATAATGTACTGGAAGAATGAGCCATGGTAGTGAAAAGGTCTGATGTTGAACAGCTTTTGGTGAAGTTAACCTGTGTACTCTATGCTCTCTGTCAGCCCATTTTCTGTGGAGGTGAGTTACTAAGATGAGTTAGAAGCAATTTGGTTTTCCTTGAATATTAAGATTTAAGGTATTACAGAGTGTCTTTCCTAAGAAGGAGAAATGCTAAGCCACTCTGTAACCAAATTCACACTCTGGAATGGTACGATCATTCATTTTCCTTGGAAAGATTTAGCCTCAATTTTACAATTGTATGTATTATGCCATCATTTGCATATTTTGAAGCTTCCATTTGTATATATTTTCCAGACCTTTTTTAAAATTTCCTTTTTGACTTCAAATAGTTTGGAGCCATGAAGATATGTTTGGCTCTATAACTATTTCCTCTCTTTACATATTTTTTTCTGACAGGTTGTTAGAAAAAAAAACCACGAACATTAATTATGTCTGAGTTAAAGTAAACCGCTTCTCAAACTTTACTCTTAAGTGAGTGCATTTATTATTCTAAGAACATTAGGTATGAATACCTTTCAATAATTCAATTAAGACACATCTGAGGCAGTTCACTGAGGAATAATGAAGGATATCGGGAAAAGGAGGGGAAATGATGTCAGAGAGAGAGAAATGAAAGCAACACATATACATCAAGCTTTCTTAGTCTTAAAACTGACGCTTTGTGCTATGTAATGGTTTCAGAAGCACTTCTACTCTCTGTAATGGAAGTCAGCAACATCCCTCTTCCAGTCCTCTCTGATGTAACACTCAAACATTTCCTTACTGGTTAAGGGTCCATGGAGAAAAAACCACTGCCAAGTTGAAAGTGATGGTTTAAGATATTAAGGAGAAGTGACAAAGAAACACCACTGACATACTATACAACAATATGCATACTAAGCACTTCTATTGATGTAATCAACCAATGATATGGTCCACTTTATCTTGGAGTATTTATGTACTGTATAAATTAATATAAATTAAGTGTTCCCTGTACTGTACTAGGTAGTCAAGGGGTTTATCATCAAGGAAAGCAGTCATGTATTGTATTAACTATACCACAGGTAAATACAAGCATTAACTTGTGATATCAGATTATTTGACATAAAATTGTCTGACCTTGTAGTGGTTTAAACAGAATAAACATTCAATAGAAAACATACTTAAAATGTGCATTTTGATCTTTCCAAACTGGTAATATATGATAAGACAGACTCTCACAAAGCTAGCCATTATCTCAGCCAGGCACACAACATGAGAGTAAACATCAGAAACTTCTACAAATACTTCTTTAAGTTTGAAGTATTTTAAAAATCATTTCTTCTTGTCCTAGTTATCTTTACTTATCTTTGTGATATATTATAGAGTATTTTGAGAAAGGAGTTTCAATTAAGTGATTGTCCTCATCAAATTAGCTTGCAGACATATCTTTGCAAGAATGTCAAGTGATGTAGGAAGGTCTATGCCAGTATGGAATCCTCCATTCCTGAGCATGTGAGCATGGACTCCATGACTGCTGCATCAACATCCTGCCTTGACTAATCTTAATGATACACTGGGACCTAGCATTATAGAGTAAATATAACTTTTCCTCCTATAAGTTACCTTTAGTAAGAGTGTTTTATTATAGTAATAAAACACAGGTATAACATGAAGTTATGCATACTTTTTATTAGATAATGAATATTTATTAATAAGAAGAAATGTCATTTTGATGTTCTACTCCAAGGACTACAATTAGAAGCTAACCAATAGCTGGGTCGTTTAAAGATTTATTTTTGTTATATTTAAAATGCATATATATTTATGGATATGTAAAAAAAATATGAGTTCAGATGCCCTAAAAATCCAAAAGACAGCATCAGATCCACTATATCTGGAGTTATATATGATTGTGAGCTGCCCAATGAGGATGGCCTGAATCAAACTCAGGTCCTCTGGAAGATCTGTGTATGCTCTTAACTATTTAGCTATTTCTACAGCCCTGTTGCCTTCAGTATGTATTTAAGCTTTAATTTTTTTCCTGAAAGAGGGCAACAAACTCAATATATAGCACAGAGTGATCTCAAACTAAATTTCTTCTGCTTCACCTTCCTGTATACTAGAATTTCAGGTATGTTCTAGGATACTTGACTTGAAATGTATTTGACATTAAAGATTATGTTTGTTTCATTGTGCTTTTCTAGTGTTAGGTATTAAAAAGTAGGATTCATACCTTTTGGGAAAATGTTCTACTACTGAGGGGCATCCTAGATCCATGGATCTTTTGACTTTTCTCTCTGAAATTTTAGTGCAATGTTTTTTGTTTGTTTGTATGTTTTTGTTTCATTTTTGTTTGTTTGTTTTTGTTTTTTTGTGACTGGTATCAGCTACATTCTCAATAAATATTTATGGATAGTAAAAAGTACATGTATGTTAAGCAGATACACTTACTACATGGAGGTTTGGCTTATATTGACAAAAGAGAGTGTTTTGGCTGGAGAATGTTTGGCCTCCTACTGAGAAGGACATCCTAGGCCTGAATCTTTTGACTTTTCTTTCAGAAAATGTACTACAATTTTGTTTTTTGTTTTGTTTTGGGTTTTTGGTGACTGATGCCTAGTACAATCTCAGAAAGTATTTATTGGTTGTAAAAAGTGTATGTATGTTAAGTAAATACACTTACATGGAGGTGTAACTTATATTTTCAAAACAGAGGTTTAACAGAAAAATATTTGGATTCAGAAGCGTCTGTAAATAATGCAAGCAAAGCATCCTTATGCAAGAAACAATAGGCTGGCATGAGAGAGAGTTAGAGTGATCATTTAGAGAAGGCAGCCATGAAAATATTCCTTGGGGTATAGTGTTGAAACCATTCCCTAAATTTATGAAAGGCTAGCCAGAAATGTTTCTGCCCTGCTTTTCCATCCACACATATTCCAACCTTTATCTCTTCAGGTCTTCTCTTAGTCACTTTTCAATAATATATGCTTACTGGTATGTGAGAGAAGGGATTCTCTGCTTAACCACACATTCATCCTTGACCTTGACCATGGTGAGGAAGAGAAATTAAACATTTTTTACAACAACCCTGATAAATCAAAGCTACTTGTCTGTTTATTAGACAGAGAATTTATGTGTAACCCAGCTAGCTTCAATTCATGGTCTCTGTGTTATGCTCTTTAGTTCTGTGGGTTCTGACAAGTGTCAAATGTCTACTGTTGCTACTCTTTTGTTTGTGTTTAACACCAGCCTTACTACCCTGATTTCTTTGGGAATGCTAAAATACAAAGTATTCATTAGGAAATATATATTAATACTGTTTCTAGAAGTAAATCAGAGCAGAGTGTTATTGAATCTGGCATTTGAAAACATGTTTGTCATTCCCTTCTGGACAAAATTCTACCGGGGACTTTCCTGTGCACATTTTTAAGGTTAAAACTCAGAAAGAGTTTGCCTCTTTCACTCTGTTGTGACACATGCTGCTCTTTCTATACCTTAAAACAGGAGTGAGGCTAAAAAGGAAGCAAAACAAAAAACTATAGCAAAGCTTTTCCTACTATTTCATAATTAGGTCTTAAATTTACTGCTGCATCAACAAGATATGACATCTAGGGTGACACTCTAGTGGGACAAATACCCATCAGTGTGCACATTCCCACAAGCTAAGAAACTCATTAGTTAGAAAGACCAGGGCCCCGAGATGACAACTGAAAACCATAATGAGACATGCACTCATGCCTCTTAGCATGGTTATAAATAAAGTAAAACAGGGACTAATGTTGAATATGTGGAGGAAGAAAGTATGCATGTACTGTTGGTAGAAATATAAATTGATATAGCTGCTATGGTAAACAATCTGGAGGTTACTAAAAAATTATCAAAACTACCAAATGATATGTCATTCCTTCTTACAGGTATGGAACCAAAGACAATGAAATCATCATATCTAGGAGGACTTTGTACTTAATGTTCATTAAAGAACTATTTAAAATGTGGTTCACATACAGTATGCAATATATATAAAAAACAATGTTTTACCTTAAAGGTATATTATTTCTAAAAAGTAATACCATCTGTTGAACTAATATGAACAAATCTAGAAGACATAATGCACATAAAGAAAAACATATAGCTATGTCTCACTCCTGCACATAAAGAAAAACATATAGCTATGTCTCACTCCTGTGTGTAACTAAGCAGGTCAAAGTCACAGAATGGTTGGTTGGGGCTGACAATAGGGAAATGATAAGATATATACAAAGGGGCATAATTTTATTTATGAAAGAATAATAAATATTGGTTGAGCGACATCCCAGGAACAGATCCTGGGCACTTGGTAATGTAGAATACAGACATCTCTAAATATCAAGCAATTTAATATATAATACATACAAGGAAATAATTAAGGTCACATTTGTGAGAAGCCTCATTTAACCACCAGCCATGTCATTTTTCAGAAAATACACTGGAAGCTAAAACTAAGCCCTAACCCTGGTATTTGAACCTCATCAACTAACAAGAAAATAGATGCTGATGCCCAAATCCATGCAAGGTTACAAAACTCCAGATTCTTGCTCATCCTAGAGGCCTTTCATCTCAAGCACAGTGTGGGCAGCATAATAATGCAGCACTGTGCTGTTGGTTAAAGAGAATGTTCTTCTTGTGAAGTCTGAAACATGGCCAGAGGCCTCTTCAAATTTAAAGCCCCAAAGAGCAAAGGCGTCCGAAAGCACTCTCCATACAAAAAGAATGAGCAGGTAGATTTTCATGTCACCCAGATTTTCCTTAGAATGTACTCAATGACTCTTACACGTTTTCTTAAAAATAAATAATAAATATAAAGTTTTTTCATGTAAAAACAAAAAAAAGAAAAATTTTTCTTTGTCCTAAAAGTAAAATGTTGACTAAGGTTTTATAGAAGCAATCCTTAAGCATCCAACCAGCATAGCAAACTAAACAGCAGAACACTGAGAGCTGGGGAAGCTTTCAGCTCTGAGAAGGGAAGAATGGACAGGCGGTGACATTTTCAATGAGTTCAAAGATGTTGAGAGCTTTATTGAGCACACAAAGCAGTCTGGTTGTGGAGTGAGAACTCAACGTGACTTAAAATTAACACACTCTTAGCTAAGCATGATGGCACTCATGAGTAATCAATACGCTTGGGTAGCAGAGGCAGGAGGCAGGGCGAGTGACATGATTTTGAGGCCATTCTGGGTGAGATTATGTCTCAAAAAATAAATTAATAAAACCAGAAATAACAAAAAATAATAAAATAAACCAAATAATCTTCTTTAAGGATGAGAAGTCAACACAAGAATGACAGTCATCTGGGTACCTCTTCTAGTAGGATCTATTTTGAATTCTAAGAAAAATCACAGGTCACAGTATCACTATTTATATGATAATTTAAAGAGCATCCTTTGGGATGAATGGGATACTGATCATTTGCTCTCTCTGGAAGGCATTAAAATATAAACACTTTATATTAACTCTGCTAACTCTCAAAAAATCTTCAGAGAATTGTAGTAATGGTTTTCTTTGTTTTGATTTATTTAGTTGATTTTAGAACATCCAAATAACTCACCATCGTAGCATGAGTATTCATGCTTGTTTATGAGGGAATTGAGGCTTACCAAATATCTCATGCCTATCCAGCATATTCTGTCCAGATCATTCTGTCACAGAAACTGGGGGATTTGATTCAACAGCATTTTGATTAAGTAACACAGGAATATAGACACAGTGACTCTTCATGTAATAGCTATGTGATTATGACATCATTGTAGACACTGTATAAACCACAACAGCATCACTTACCTTTGGCAAAAAAAATATAGGATTCTGTTAGTCACAGTTTTGCTAACTAATGATTCTATTTTTAATAAATTCCTAAACACAGAAATGACAATGAACTCGTAGACACTAGAACTATCTTCCCAATGATGAAATAAAACATGAATAACACACACTTCCTCCATAAGATAGGTTATGGCCTCCTGAAACTTAATACTACATAGTACTGCTGTCCTTTTGTTTGACATAATACTTTTAGACATTAAAATTATCAGTTCAATGCAAAAAGAATGGATGACAATTACAATACCAACTAGATCATTAATCTGAACCTGTACACAGTATGAGAGATGAACTAAGAAGGTGGAATGCCTTGATGTCAGCTTTAAATAAGAGCAGGTGTGCTAGTTTACTCAGTTGTGATTTCCGCCCCATGAACACCTGCAAAGATATGAAAACCCTGGGTGCTACAAACAAATTTCAGAGAGGTTTTTAACATACAGACAATAACCAATAAGGAAGCTCATCCATGAGAGAGGCTGACTCTTATCTCAGCAGTCAGAAGTTAACTGTGCTTCTTTGTCTAGGGGAAGACACCCATAATTCTCTTCCTTCCATATGAGTATATCGCCATCTTTTTCAGTCATGTTTATGTAGCCATTTCTAGAACAGACTTGTTTCACAGTTGTGGCTCTTTCACTTCTTCTGTTCCCACTTCTACAATTTTCCTTCAGCCATATATGTAGTAACAGTGATATAGACATATATGTTGGGGTTCCCAACCATCTGCCCTACATCTCTGTACTGAGTATAGTTATTGCTATTTATCTTTCTTTCTTTCTTCCTTCCTTTCTTTCTTTCTTTCTTTCTTTCTTTCTTTCTTTCTTTCTTTCTTTCTTTCTTTCTTTCTTTCTCCCATCCTTCCTTCCTTTCTTTCTTTATTCCTTTCTTCCTTCCTTTCTTGTGATGCTCTTTGTTTGCTCCATCGCTGGGTATAAGAACGGATGTAGAATGTAGTTAGAAATCATGCTGGTAATACGAAGAGTTACTAGTAGATTTTTTTCTCATGTCTATGACCTTGCTACACCCAGAAAACTGACTATGTTTCCAGTATCAGGGTTGATTTCCATACTGTTGAGTGGACCTGAAGTCCAATTAGACATCTGTTAGTTGCCACCAGCATGTGAGTACCACTTACCAACTTTCTTTATGAATATTCTGATGTGATGCTAACTGCTATAATCCATAGTTGTTGCATCTGGGTAACACTGTTTGTTTCTCGCCTTTGGCACCTTGCATAGAACTTTCAGGAAAAATAGGTAGCACACAGAAAGAAAACTTTCAGGTCATATCTAGCTAATATCATACACCAGGTGTCCAGAGGTTTATTTTTTCTTCTGCCTCAAACAATAATAAGTTTTAATGTCTTCTGGTTCCAAATTCACACACATGGGTATGGTATTAAGGGGTGGACAGAGCCAGAGAGTTTGTAAGTCTGACTGAGGGTGCAAAATATCTAATGTTCATCTAATGTTCATCAGCTCCCATAAACACCACATTGGAAGACAAGTATTTAAAACATGAACTTTGGGGTGAAAGAAAATCAAGCAATAGCAGTACAGATATCTTTCAAAGATCATGATTTAGCCTTGGAACGTGCAGTACATCATAGGTTTTTACCTCACTGTGTATAGACACAGTGCTGCTAATGACCAAAAGTAAGTTGCATTGGGATGCTACTTATAAACCTGAGTGGGTATTTCATGCCTGTAGTGGCAAAGAGAAAAGTAAATATTTTCGTTTTTGATTATTAATCCTTTTTCTTTTTAAATGTAAAGTTAATTGAGAAAATCCTTTTTGACAATCTTTTTTCATCACAATCCTTTGTGATGACAATGTGAAAGTCATCATTGCATTCAAATGAGAAAGTAAAACATCAGAAACAAGAAAAATACTAAATGCTGATTTATGGGGGAGTTATAAGTGAAATGTCACAGAAACTCTATGCAACAGGTTAAAGATATGACACTTAACAATATTGACATATAAATGTGAATGCAAATGCAGATATAATCTCTACAATTTCTATGTATAAATACATAACTTGAGTTTTGTGTTCTTTAGATTTTTTTTTATTGGTTGGTTGGTTTTTGTCTCTGATTTGTTCTAGATTAACTTACGTATTTCTGTATATACATCAATCTCTAGATCGGGCATGCATGGGATGGTGCCTGCAGAAGCTAGAAGTAGGTGTAGATTTTTCAGTTGGAGTTACAGGTGGTTGGGAGCTGGTAGACATAGAAGCTGGGAGCAGAACTCTGGCTATTATATGTATATCATATTTTCTTTATATGTTTTTATAAAAATGAATATAGCATGACTTCTATTCGTTACATTAGTTAAGAGGAAATCATTAAAATATGGTTTCACCCATATCATAATTATCAAGTTATTTTTATTGACTGTTTATTCAGAACTGTAGTATAATCGATGAATTTTAAATCATACAGGAATCAGATAATGACATTCTATTTCTTCCAGTACAGATTATATTACCGGCACATATTTAGCTAGAATGTTTCATTGGTCTTATAATTTTAACACCTCCTGTAGCCTTTCTTACCTTTTGTACTGTTGACATTTCTGAAGACTAACCTTGATGTGCTATTTTTAAAGCTCCTTAAATCACTGTGATAGCCTCTTTTGGCACATATCTTTGTACAAATTGTGAGGAATGCTTTTATCTACCTTTTGCCCTACAAACATATAATACCACCATCAAAACATAAATTATAATGCCAGAGACAACAGAATGTTACTAGAATGCCAGGGGCCAACCCAGGCCGTTCTTTCTTGGTGGTTACTTTTGAGACAGCAGAGGGGGAAGAGCTTGAGTGGGGGTAAGACTTGGCCTTAGAGATATTTATGGTTGCCATTTAATAATAAAACATTTACCTATCTTAAGTCAATGTCAGTTTCCTGCTGCAGCTGACCTGCCTGAATTCCTTTGAGTCCAGAAACTGTATTCGATGGCATTAGCACCTCATCTTAAAACAGCAAGGGATTAAGTAGAGTCATTCATTCTATCATTACAGAAAAGTCTTAGATCTAACTCCTAACCTGATCAATGAAGTTACAGGAAGAAAAAGGGACACAGTGAAAAGTGATTCTTGTCTTTATTTCTAAGTTCTATCTAAATGATTTTCTATGAAAGGTCTCTAAGAAAAGGGGGATCAGGGAATTAAGTACAGGATTAATTGCTGGACTGCTTTCCCTCTTGTCCACATGCCTGTCACTTGTCAGGCTAGGGAGAAGTTTGGAGCAATAAACTTCTATTGAACCAGAATAGAGTCACACTCAAAGAATGAAAAACTTTTACACAAACAAATATGGATTAAATTCATATATATTCATATATAGATTCATGCAAACACATTCATAAATCTAAGCTTGAAGCAATTAGGCCTGGCTTTCATAATATCTCTTAATAACATACACACATACAACCATATATACATATGTATATGGATCAAAGAACCAAGTATTAGTGCAGAAAGAACTCACTCATTCTGGATTAGAAATGAGCTCCTACATTTATTGCATAGATAAAGGAAAGGCTTCTACCATTTTGTTACTAAATGAATTAAAACCAAGTCTATAAGAAGAAAGCTTTGCTCCCTTTAGACTAAGCCTGGCTTGAGAAAAGACTTGTTCTGTCCCATGGTAAGGAGCAGCCTACCTTTTCATTTACTATCTCTGTAGCTTCTTTCCTTTTCCTCATTCCCTATGCATTCTGTATGTTGCTTTCTTAATTTTTAGTTGCCTTATAGTTTCTAAGTTAATCCTTCGAATCTTGCTCTCTCCTCCTGCTCTGATGTACCAATGATCTTACTACCAATGCCTTTACTTCTAAGTTCGTCTTGATTTCAGTTCTGTCTAATAAATTTTCTTTTCCTCTTTGTCCTCAGCACTTATTCATCATTCAGAATACATAATCACATGGTAAAAAGTTCATCACAAGTTTACACATAAATTCAAATAATAAATAAGTTTACAACAGAGAATATTTGCATGCATATCCATTAGGAGTATTTATCTGGCCAAACATTCATCATCTATCACTAGCTCTACAGGTTCATGGAGGGTTTAAAGCCATACATTTTGTGACTAAGAAATTAGTGAGTTTTTATATAAATAAACTTAATCAATATTTTATCATCTGTCCTAGCACCTATGTTAAATCCTCAGTTCCCTTTTTATGACCTTAGGTTAATGGTCATAAAGCTCTTTGAATGTGCTCTAAGTTGCAGATGCCTTATTGCTGTCTCAGAAGCAATTAACTCATGTCACTTGAACACTGGAAAGGTTCTCAATGCATTTTTCACATTAGAAATGACATTATTAGCAGTCCACCTATAAAAGAGCTTAATCATTACTAATATAATTTTAGGAATTCTTATAGTATCATCATTAAGAATTATGCAATCATCTATTTGATCTATATAGTATTACTATAAGACAGTAAGACAGTACAACTTCATTCTCCTGCAGAAATTTTCTCAAAATGGTGATCCAATACCTAGTGATTATATATATATATATATATATATATATATATATATATATATATCAGAAATATCATATTAATAGCAGAAGTCTTCCCTAAAATCATTAGATCTCAATGATATTAGACCAATTTAGGAGGAATGTTGATAAATTTTGAACATAGAAATACTAGAATGCTGAAATAAGATAGTAATAGTATATTACAGTAGTAGATATAAAGATCAGAATGCTGAATAATATGGATAGTGAGACTTTGTCTCCTGACTGTGCTGAAAACTGGCCTGGAGGCAGTTCTTACAACAATCTGGAAAATAATCTAGCTGTCTTCTGCCCATGTCCTATGAATTTGTTTTAGATTGACCCATCTTAAATGAACTTCCCCTTTGTACTAAAATGTTTTACAACATATTAGATTCAATACATATGTCTATTAAATCCAAAGAGGTGCATTTTCTCTAAGTTGATTGATTCTTAGAAACAAAAATGTCACCATGGGTAGACCAGATATAAAGATTATGAAAAATACTCACAAGGACTTAAAAATCTCAGAATTTATTTGTCTCCAAATCAAAACCTTTTTCAGTACACCCTTGCATTGTATAAGAGCATGCAACTTTCCCAAAGACTTAGCTGTGAGCATGAGATTCAGAGCCAGGTCTGTTATCACTTTCAATCTTGCCCTTCTCTCTGTAATCAAAGAAATCAAAGGAAATGTGGCCTTGGAGAGAAATAATCAAGGAAATACAGTGAAAAAGAAAAATATGGGCTCCCATTGTCTCTGTGTTCCAAGGTCAAAGGTGCAAATATCTAAAAATTAGTTTGATCTGAACAAGATTCTGGGACTTGGTGGCAGGGGACAGGATGTGAAGACTATTTATGATCCACAGTATAACTTCTGGAAGAGCTTAGACACCAACATAGAGAGAAAAAAAAAACCAAAGCACTAATGTCTCAAACAGTAAATTCATTGTTTATATATTCTAGGGGAGGAAATAGAACAAAGCTTCCAGAAATATCTAAACAGCCCTTATCAGAAAGGTAAAGCTACTCCGAGACACATGTGAAAGTAGAAATATGATCCTTACTGGATAAAGATAATTACCTAAATTATAAGTCTTTTATCCTTCCTTTGTTTTAAGCACATCACATAGCTTTTTAGTATACAAAATTTTGTGAGTGAAACCTGTTAAGCTTGGTGAATCAATGAAACACTACTTATATATGTATGTATGTATGTATGTATGTATGTATGTATGCATCTATCTATCTATCTATCTATCTATCTATCTATCATCTTTTTTCCTCTTTGTACACCTTTGATTTGAAGTATCAATAGCCAAGTTTCTTCAGTTCTTCACAAGAACCTAAAAAGCATTTTATGATGAATGAGATCTAGAAAAATAAAACAAAACAGTACTTACACATCTTGAATTATGTCATACCAGACTTGTGAGTTAAAAATTGAGAAAGTACCTAGTTCTCTACCCATTACAGTCTACATAAATACAAAAAGCAGGCAAAATGGAACAGAACTGTGGATCTAGGGGGCAGATATGACAAAATATAAACATGAATAATTTTATCTTTAGGTCATAGGATAAAATGAGACATTGGTTTTTATCCTCTCAAAACATAAAGTACTTGCACAGATAAAATTTATTAAGAAGAAAAACAAAAGAGACGACCTCATGTGTTAGAAGAACAGTCTGTCATACTCAAGGTGTTGAGTAAAGCGATTAGTTCTTTGCCCCAAGGTATGAAGCTCCTGAGTCAGGTAAATGTAGCTAAGAGTACCTGTCTTAGTTAGGGCTACTATTACTGTGATGAAACACTATGACCAAAAGAAACTTGAGGGGGGGAGGGAGAGTTTATTTGCTCACTGTTTCATGTAACAGTTCATTATGAAAAATACTAAAAGTAGGAACATATATAGGGCAGGAACCTGGAGGCAGGAGCCAGCCATCCAGGCATGTTGCTTACTGACTTGCTCCTTGTGACTTGCTCAGTCTGTTTTCTTATATAACCCAGAATGACAAGTCTAGCAATAGTACCATTCACAATGAGCTGGGCCTTTCCCATTGATCCCATAAAGAAAATGCCTTTAAAGTCTAACAATATGAAGGCAGTTTTTCAATTGCACTCCCTCCTCTCTTATGATTCGTGTTTATGTCAAGTTGACATAAAACTAGCCAGTGCAGTAACTTTATCTGAATTAGCCAATTACTCTCAAAGAAAAAAGAAATGAAATCTCAGCAAGCAGGATTCTTTTCCTGACAAAGAGGTCAATGCTGGAGTATAGTCATCTCACAGAATGTTCTAGCGAGATTAGTTATAAAAAAGTAGACATATTGAAGGTCAAGACAAAGGCTAGCCATGAACACAATCCAATAGTTTATCAGCATCATATGTTGATTTAAAGTTTGTAAAGACTTTTTAACATTACACAAGTGGCTTCTGGCTAAGGCCAGGCCTATATCTGACATTGAATTGCTTTCAAGGCCTCTATTTTCCTCGTTTATTAACCCTGAAGATATCAAGCATGTTCTGAAGACTAGGATTACTCTATGGAATTAAAAGTCAAAAGCTCGCACAGGGAACTTCTGGTTTGGACATATTCTCTATCCCCAAAACCATGTTTTTCAGAAAAAAGTACTTCATCTAAGTGAACCTTTATTTCTTTAATATTGTGGGTTTTCTCAATGTTTAGCATAAAACCTCCATAAAGTTTTATTTATTTTATTTTATTCATTTACATTCCAGCCAGGTCCAAACTTCAGCAGTTCCTCATCCTGTTCCTACTCATTCCCTTGCATCAGAGAGGGTGCCCCTCTATATACCAGGCCTCTGCCTTTCCTGGGACCTCAAGTCTCAGTGGTCCCTGGCATTAGTCCAATAATTAGGTGTAGGTGTGTGCATCTGTTTCAGTCAGCTGCTTGCCGGGCCTCTCAGAGGACAGCCATTCCAGGCTCCCATCAGAGCATCAATAATAGTGTCAGGTTACAATGCTCCCCCAGGTCTCCAGCCATGAGATGGATTTCAGGTTGGGCTGCTCATTGTATTGCCTTTTCTTCAGTCTCTTTTCCATTTTTGTCCCTGTAGTTCTTTTAGACAAGAAAAATTTTGCATCAGAAATTTTGATTGTGAGTTATTAATGCTGTTCCTCTACTTGAGGTCCTATTTAACTACTTGAGGTGGACTCTGAGTTCCCTGTCTCCATTTTTGGCCACTGTTGCTAAGGTCACCACATTGAGTCCTGAGATTATCTTACCTCCCTGGTCTCTGGTACTTTATAGAGGGTCCAATCAATTCCCTCCCCTTGAGGCTGCATATTTACATTTATTCTCCTGGCCCACTGGGCTTCTCTCCTGCTCTGCCATACCTGATCTTCTTCTCCTTTCTCCTCCCCTTCCCCTCTCCCACCCATGCCACTCCCTTTCTCTGCCCTCCCATGATTATTTGTTTCTTTTCTAAGTGGGATTGAAGTACACTCGTTTGGACCTTTCTGTTTGTTACATTTCCTATGGTCTGTGGGTTGTATCCTAAGTATTCTGTAATTTTAGGCTAATGTCCACTGGCCACTGAGTACATATCATGTATGTACTTTTGGGTTTGGGTTACATCACTCAGGATGATATTTTCTAGTTCCATCCACTTGCCTGTAAAATTCATATCCTCATTTTTAATAGCTGAATAATATCCCATTGTGTAAATGAATCAAATTTTCTGTAGCTATTCTTTAGTAGAGCGACATCTGGGTTGCTTCCAGCTTCTGGATATTACAAATAAGGCTGCTATGAACATAGTGGAGCACATATCCTTGTGGTATGATTGGGGGTCTTTTGGGTATATATGTCCAAGAGTAGTATAGCTGGGTCTTCAGGTAGAACTATTTCCAATTTTCTGAGGAACCACCAGATTTGTTTCTGAGTGGATGTACCAGTTTGCAATCCCACCAGCAACAGAGGAGTGTTGCCCATTCTTCACATCCTAACCAGCATGTGGTATCACTTGAGTTTTTGATCTTAGCCATTCTGGTTGGTATGAGATGGAATCTCAGGGTCATTTCGATTTGTATTTCTCTGATGGCTAAGGACTTTGAACGTATCTTTAAGTGCTTGTTGGTCATTCGAGATTCTTCTACTGTGAATTCTTTCTTTAACTTTGTACCCTATTTCTAATTGAGTTATTTGATTTTTTTGGAGGTTAACTGCTTGAGTTCTTTATATATTTTGGAGATTGGCCTTTTAATCAGATGTAGGGTTAGTAAAGATATTTCCCTATATATAGGTTGCTGATTTTTCTTATTGATGAGGTCTTTTGCCTTCAGAAGCTTTTAAGTTTCATGAGGTTCTATTTATCATTGTTGATCTTTGAGCCAGGGACATTGAGGAAGTTTCCCCCATGCCAATGAGTTCAAGGTTTTATTTCCCACTTCCACAGACTTGGACTGATTGGCAGAGTGGTGTCAGCTTAGCAAGACACCTGCTGAGGCAAGACATGTGGTGAGGCAAGACCTATGGAGGGATGTATAAATAGAATGTGACGGACAATGAGAGGTTGAGCTTGGCTTGCTGGTGGGACAAGCTATGCAATGCCTGTGGGTCTTGTGGCTTCACAGATCTATGCTTCTCTGAGAAAGGCACAGCCAAGAACTTCTCCAGGTCCCTCCTGCTGACTCATGTCAAGGCTGAGGTCTGGCTGTCTCTGCTAGGTAGTGTCACCACTGCTGATTCCTGTGTGCTATCCCAACTCTATCAAATTGGACTGCTGGAATATCCATAAAGTATCTTTAAATGGATCCAGCTGCTGCTGACTCCTGTGAACTGAACTGGCAATTTCCAGACAACACAGATGGCAATTGCTCCAAAGAACCTTTCTAAACAGGTTCACTTCACCCATATTCTTTCTTTTCCACTACCTTTGGTGGGTGGTGGGCTAAAAGGGAGGTTCACACATTTAAGAGCCGTCATCATAAATAAGGGTTGAAAATATTAGTCACTGGAGAGGGACTGGGAGGAGGGGAAGGAGGCACAATCTCTGTTTAAGGTGTAATACATGAGAGAGGAATAAAAAGAACCAGGAGAATTAAAAATAAAACAAATATTTTACCTGTACATATTTTTGTTAGAATGGGGAGAAAGAGTCAGAATAAATATATATCACAAAAAATAACAAAAAAAATGTCAATGTTTGTTTCAAAATCCAATGGTTTCTTCTGTTACTTTGATTATTGGGCTCCTTGCACAAATGCACCTAATTAAAACATGTAGTCCAAGAAAATTCCCACAGAGAAAAATATCCCTTAAATCTACTGACATTATCTTGGATATCCTCCTTTAATGTATTGCCATATATATGTATTATCTGAGAGTATTTTCATAACATTGGAACCCACTGCCTTATGTTCCTCATGAAGCAATTTGGTTTTGGGAGATCTTTTTAGGGATCTGTGGAGTTATGAAAATTCCCTAGAGTGGTTCAGTTGAGCAATAATGCATTCACAGAACTGCTTCTTCAAGACAGTAATAACTTAATTGCAGAGGTTTGGCTGGGAGGGACCTAACATCTGTGAAAAACCCTAAAATAAATGATGAAATGTCTTTTTCACTCTCTCAGAAAAAAAATTGACATGCAGAAATGTGCATCACAATGAAGTAAGATTTCTCTCAGATATGTTACTTCTACTTTAACATCTACTCTTGGGGCTGAAGAGATTGTGCAGTGATTAGGAGATGGTACTGCCTGCTCTTCCCAAGGTACTAAGCTTGATTCTCAGTTCTCACATTAGATGGCTTACCATCAACTCTGGCATAATATTGCCCCCGTGAAGCTGAATTTACGTGCACATGCACACAGAGAGACATGCATACACATTAATAAAATATTGAAAATAAACTCTACAAATAATTTGATAAAGAAATATTTACTAACATTTATGGAGTTAGCAGGCTAATGTAATACACCTCTATGATTATGTTAACATGTACTGATTTTTTTTTCAAAAAACATAATATAAGTGTTAAACTACAAGTAACCTAAAGTATATATTAAAATAAAGAATGTCTGTTTAAAATATATAGGATTGTACTTAACAATAGAAAAATGACAAATTGAATGTTCTTAATGAAAATTCTAAGACAAAATGGCTCAAAACTCTGAGGGTTTACATGAAACTACATCTAATATCCTATTTCTGATATCATGTTTGACATAGCAGTCTAAATACAGCAGTCATAATATAAATATCTATACTTTCTGATGGTCTTAACTGGCTCTTGTGAAAAAGATGTTCAACTCTCAAAAGGGTCGTGGTCCATAGTCTGAGAACTGCACATACAGAGTAATTGTCTGAATATGTGCCCACATTTGTCCTAAACTATAAACTTTTACTTTGTTAATATTTAGGTATCATCTTAAAGATATCTCATTACTCATATACCTATATTACAAAAACCTGAATCGAATCATTCCTGGCTCCAAGAATTTAAGCTGAGTTGTACTCAACCTGTATGTTGTTGCTCATTAAAATCGTGAGAACAAAACTATTCAATAACAACCAATTAACAAGGGTCTCCACTCTTATGACTTTAGTTCAAAATTGTAGAGGACATCCTAGTTAAGAGAAAAAAATGGAGAAAAGTATTGATATGCATATTGATAATAAAATAAGATAATCTTTGTTTACACAACATATGTTAGCATATGTAGAAAATTTTAAAATTAGCATGAATACAATATTTCTATAAATAAGAAAATATAACAGTTATTTACCCAACCTCTTCAAAAATTTTATCACATGAAAACACAATAACACCTAGGAAATTTCTTTTCCTTTAATCACCCAAGCCTGGAAGCTATCAAATCTTCTCAATAAGTAGATGTAAAATAAGGTGTGTTCCCCTTATCTTTCACAGTGCAGAATGGACGATATGATGACATAGACCAACTTACTGAGGCCAACATCAGTAGTCACAAGAAATGCTGATGACACCCTGAGGAAAAGTGACATTAACAATGTGAGTTTTGTGATAAAATTTATAATCTAAGCATGGTTATGAGAAAAAAATCATCAACCAAATAAAGATATCGTCTAGAAAATATTTGATTTGCTCCCTCCAGAATTATTAGGATCATCAAAATGAGAAGATTCTGAGAATCTGTCACACATGGGAGATGCCTAAAGAGATGTTTCTACCATTGACAGCATGTCCTCTGGAGAAGGTCTCCGAATGAGTATATTAGGTATAATTGATTACCTAAATTTATTACGTACTGCTATGTAAGTCTGTGGTGTAATTGAACCATGCTATAGGACAGAAGAGCAGATTGAGCAGGCCCAATCCCCAGGGAATCTCAGAATTAAGAAGGGCAAGTTTGGGGCCAGGTCACTGCCAAAATATCTGATCTGGAACGTGTAACCATGACACCTCACTGAAAGGACCATGACAATTCGTTAAGTAGCATAAAAACCTGGAATTCTCCATGCTAAAGAGGTATAGATAGGCCCTGAGTGCTTAGCCAATGAGCTTCTCTTCCTGAGCACTCCATCCTGCAAAATGGTGAATCCCTGCTTCACGGAGAGTAATGTATATGGATTTACATCCAACATCAAATAAAATAATTTGAAAAGCAAGGGTCTCAAAGGGGAGAGGCCTTC
Source organism: Grammomys surdaster (assembly GCF_004785775.1). Taxonomy (NCBI): domain Eukaryota; kingdom Metazoa; phylum Chordata; class Mammalia; order Rodentia; family Muridae; genus Grammomys; species Grammomys surdaster. Next base: position 2,592,789 of record NW_021620607.1, on the reverse strand, counting down.
ATCTTAAAGAGCCACATCTAAATCTCCAGGAGGAGGTCTTCTCTCTTTTAGCCCCTCCATACCCTTGGCACTCACTTGCAACCAAACCAAATTTTGCCCCTCTCCTGGGCTCTGCCTTTACCTTCCTGCCTGGTAGATAAATGCCCCAAAGGGATGGACTCTCAGACCCCCATTCCCAAATCCCAATGGTACCCAGTGATGTCTGTGTACATTAGAGACAGGAAAACATAGCACCATCCCAAATGCTACTGTTTCTCACACTGGAAAACATGGGCTGGGTCCCCTGTTATGGACTGTGTTCTACATCCTCTGAGTAGCTTGACAATGACACTAAGACACTTCAGCAGCAAGGCAGACACACAGTCAACATAAGTCTTGTTTCCCTAATTGTAACAAGTACACTATACCAATGTAAGGTCTTGGCAGGAGAAACTAAGACCACACTATGCAAAAACTGTATGTTGCCTTTTACCAGCTTTACAAATTTTTTGTAAATGCAAAAATGACTTATTAAATTATTGGGTTATCAAATTGCATTTACTGGGGGATCTTATCTTCGTTTCTTTCTGCAGATGTGAACATATGCCATCAGAGAGTACATTTTTAAGCAAAAGACTCAGAATATAAAGCTAGTAAAATATAGACTAAATGTGTGAAATAATGTTGCTTCCTGAGATTTTTTAATATAAAATTTTTGGCTCATGCAAATTGCACTCTCAGAAATCATCAGATTCTTCTTTTTGCTTTAACATATTTTCTAGAAATTAGAATGACTCAGTGTGGTCGTCCTTTTCCCACGAGTAAGTAATTAAGAACCCTGAAGGAGATTTCAATAAATTCTAAAAGTGAATTAACATTTCATTCATAAGCAAGTGACAAATGAATCTTGGTAGGACCTAGTCAAATCCCCTTTTCTGTGCATAATTCTGCATATGTCTGTGACAAGTAGAATCTAGCTAGTGACACTGCTATTCTGTTTGTTTGTTTAATATTGAAGTTTCTGAGGATGGAAAAGAATGATTTGCTATAACTGACACATATTAAAGATCAAAGAGTTGTTTTCTGTTGAACAAGACAGTGTTCAGATTTAAATCCTAGATAATTCTGAGTGTTAGAATACATGAGGAAAGATAAATTTTAAGACATTGACAAGTATCTATTTTTTTAGAAGTGTTTCCACTTACATCTTTTAAATGAATGGCATACCAGGTCTCCTGAAATGCTGGGAAATTGAGCATCCTATTGTTTAGAAATAACCCAAGTTCCGTCAAAAAAAAAATCCATAAGATTTAACTAAGCATTAAAACTAGTGAGTTCATTTGTCATCACTGTGGAAATAAGAGTGATTCCAATCTATACAGAATTAGCAGTTCTCATCATGCTAATGGCAATGGCTACTACAGCTGAGGCTTCTTACTGACATGCAAAGAACTAGAAACTCTATGGATGAGAAGATACTGGACTTTCTGAGGACCAATAGACAGTCCAGACACATGGGGGCAAAACTATTGTCTGATGGATAGGGACACTGCAATCTGTTTGTGTGCTTTTAGAATAAGAGATTTTGGTAGCCAGTCCACTTCTAATGTTTCAGGGTAGACACTTTTACAACACCACAGTTCTTCTCTTTGGTATCTCTAGTCAACAAGTGTGAGAAATGTTAATCAATGAATTAGACAAAACGAGAGATTAATATTTTCACTACTTCTATTTCTGTAAATGACATAATTTAGTACCACTCTTATACTAGGAGTAGAACATGCCAAAGTTTCTTTCCCTTTTTGAACTTTAGATTAAGAAGTAATGGTTTTCTTCATGGTGTCTTCATAAATGTGTGGCATCATGCTTCTGCTACAACACTGGACATGTGGGGTTTGGTTCTTGGCTAGCTAGGCTTCAGTCTTGATTTAATCTGATCAATTCTTGCTATTCTTTGTTGGAATTAATTTTTTTCTGTGAAATTGTATATTGCAAACATGTACTTCATATTTCATTTAATAGGGTTTTACAATTAAGTTACTGCTAATAAGTCTCAGATGAGACTTTAACTATTAAAAAACATTAGGGTTAAGACTACTGACACTTTGAAAGCTAAGCTAAGTGCATTTTACAATTTGAAGTGACTAAAATCCTATTAAAAGGGATGAAAGCTTATGATTTTAATTGATGTGTTGGGTTATTGTCTATGTACTACTGCTATGAAGAATCACTATGACTACAGCAACTCTTATAATGGAATATATTTAATGGGAGCTAACTTATGATATCAGAGGTTTAGTTGATTATCATCATAGTAAGACGCATGGCATTGTGAAGTCAGATATTGTGCCCTAAAGGCAGCTGATAATTCTATAATTTGATCAACAGGCAGCAAGAAGAAGGAGACACTGTGTTTGGCTTGAGCACTTGAAACCCCAAAGCCCACGCCCAGTGACACACTTCCTTCTACAATGTCACAAGTACTCCAACAATGCTACACTTCCTAATCCTTATAAAACAGAACCACTCCCTAAAGACCAAGCACACAAGCATATGAACCTATGGGGTCATTTCTATTCAAACCACTCTAGTTATCAAATTGATAATGGCTGGGATTGTACTTATACTGACAATTTGACAAGATCTAGAATCATTAAAGGAGCAAACTCTTGGCATGTCTGTAAAGCACTGTCAAGATTAGGTTAATTGAAGAAAGAACACCCTAACATTACCACCATTAGTTGTAGGAAACCATTTTAGGGTGTGAAATGTTGGAAGAGAGAGAGAGAGAGAGAGAGAGAGAGAGAGAGAGAGAGAGAGAGAGAGAGAGAGAGAGAGAGGAGAAAAGAAGCTGACCACTAGTATACATAAATTTCTGGTTTTTGATACTTATTCTATGTGAGCAAGTGCCTCTTCAATTTTCTGTTGCTGAATCATCTTTTTCTGCCATGCCTACCACACCATGGTAGACTACATCTTGGAAATATGAGCCAAAGTCACTCTTTCTTCCTTAAGTGGCTTCCATTTTCATATTTTATGAAAGAAACAAAAACAACACATTCATGTTCCTGGGGCTGTGTAAGTGTTGGTATATATGTCCAATAAAGGACTGAACACGCAAGTATACACACACACACGCATGTACATGTACTCACACACACATACATACAAACACACTTATACACACACACCTTAGACTCACAGCACATTGACCAGTTATAAATCTATCCTTAACCATTGCTTGCTGCATAAGTTAAATATCTCCAATCAAGAGTGACAGTAGCTGTAGTGCATGAAAACAAGTACCTTGAAGGCAGCTTGACTACAGACCCCTGTAGAAAAAGTCTGTTTGATCATGTTAGCAATACCAGGCATGGATTTCCTTCTAAGACATAGACCTCAAACCCAAACCTAAAGCCATTACTTACCAGTAAGCACATCTTGACAGGTAGATCTATATTTTGCTTTATGCAGAGTCACAGTTGGCAGAAATCAACTGATAAATTTGTTCCCAAAACAGTCTGAATAACATCTTCAAACTCTATGAATAGTAACCAATGGGAAAGAAGCTTTCAGCTCAACTCCAGATTGACTTTTCTGTGGCCTGTCTGGTATGTGAAATCTTCAGCTATATTATCTTCCTATATAGTCTATATCTTACATACACTCTAATATAATTGCCAAAAGCAATGAAAACAGCTTACATTGCTTTGTTAGCCTCTGAGACTTTCTTACAAGTATCCCACATTTAGCACATCTGGAACTGGGATGTTCATTTTGTAACCCATGGTTTCTGACAGGAGCATATTGAACCATCCAGAAAACCTTCATTAAAGAATATTTTCAGTGGTTATTTTGTTTTTAATAAAAAAATTCAATAATAAATTTTAAAAATAAATTTTATTGTAAAAACATGCAAATAAAACATTACATAGCTACTTTACCCAGACTCAAATCTCCAGAGCTCAGTGAGCTTCTATACAGTTAAAATACTTTTCTGTCACCAAAAAAAAAAAAAAGAAATACATGTCAGAGTTAGAACTAGAAAACCAGTTAGCCTTACATATTTTATCATAACTCATGTCTGTTACTTTTCTTCAGTCCTTCCTTTTCCTCTAATAGTTGACATTTTCTCTCTTTCATACATGTTACAATGTGCCAACACATGTGTTTGTTTACATATTTGTATTTTTATTATTTACTAGATTCCATATATGAGGGAGAATCTGTCTTTTCCCTCTGAGGTTGTATTGCCTATTTAATATTAAACATTCCAATTGTATCTATTTTACTGCAAGTTTGGGGATTGGATGCATTTATATAATAGAATGTGATCATATCTACCTATATTTCCTCCACCAACTCCCTCAGCTCTTCCAAGCTGACCCTCAAATTCTGCCTCCCAATTTCATAATCTACTAAGTCTAGTTAGTGTAGCCTGAGTGTTTATAAGTATGGGCTCATCCGCTAGAGCATGAAATGCAAATCCTAAAAGTAGTCACACCCACCAACACACCAAATTATGATTCCTTTTCTGCAGGCAACTATCTGCAGTCAGTAAGGAGTGGAGCTAGGATGTCAGCTATCCCAACTTATACTTGGATTTTTCAAAATTATACACTTGAAAAAAGTGTATACACTATTATAAAATGTGCATCTTCTACAAATGGTGCTGGAACCACTCAGTTTCAACCTACAGAAAAGTGAAATCAGACTGCCGTTTATATACACAAACCTTGAGTTCAAATGGATCAAGGACCTTAACATGAGATCTGATATCCTGTTAGATTAAAAAAAAAAAGCTAAGTTCACACTTCATCATATTGACTTAGGTAAGGACCTTCAGATTAAGACTCCAGTAGCACAGGAAACAAAACTGAAGTCGCCAAGTGGACTCTCATGAAACTTAAAAGCTTCTGTACAGCAAAGAGACCTGTGAAGTGAATCTATAAGTAGCTTACAGAATGGAAGAAAATCATTGCCAGCTGGATGGCTGTCAGAGAATTAGTTCCTAGAATATACAGAGCCAGAAACAAACAAATAGAATGTTAAACAATCTGAAAATAAACAACAGAGTTATAAAAAAGGCTATGGGCCTACACAAACAAACAAACAAACAAACACCTCAAAGGAAATATAAATGCTTAAGAAAGACTTTTAAAAGTACTCTGCATACTTAGCCATCAGGACAATGCAAATTAAAACTGTTTTAATATTCCATTTCATTCAGGTTAGAATGGTCATCATTGGGGATACAAATAGATATAACTCTTATAAATTGTTCGTAGTAATGTCACATAGTTCAGCCACTCTGGATATCAGGATGGAAGGTTCTGGAAAAAATAATGAAATAGAAACTCTGTGTTTTGACCATACTACTCCTGGCATAAACCAAAAGTAGCCTGTATGGGGTAATTTGAATGAGATTTCCCACCTAGGCTCATACATTGCATGCTTTGTTCCCAGCGGGCAAACTGTGTAGTAAGGATTATGGCATGCACCCTTGTTGGAGAAGGTGGACCATTGGCAGTTGATTTCAAAATTCTACATAAGACCAAGTGTCTGTCTCTGCCTCATTGCCTGTGGGTCAGGATGTAAAGCTACGAGCTAGTCTCAACTAGCACCTGCCTGTCTATGTCATGCCATTATGGTTATGTACTAACACTCTAACACAGGACATTGTTTTGGAAGGGTAGAAACTAAATTCTGAAAAAGGAAGACAGCATAAAATTTGTGAAGGGTTAAGTCTGCAGAGATGTAAAAAGCATGAACATGACTACTATCTTATTCTAAGTCCAAAGAGAGTTTCTCAGCTGAGAGGACTATTTTCTGATACTTAATTCATTTTTATCAGTAGTTTAAGGCTTTTCTATGGATTAAAGCTGCTCATAAATCTTTTTGTTCTTTAATGACTCATTTGTCCTATCTCCTCCTTTTCATCCTCATATCTTTTTATCAAATTTGTGAATACCTATAAGAAGTCATTTGTTCTGAGGGACAATGATAATTACCAATGGAGTCCACCTCACTGTTTTTAGACAGTCCATCAAGCCAGAAAGATGTAATGGATCGAATTAGACAACACTAAGAAGCCCGGTATATTTTTGATGGACTAGCTGTAATTTGTAAAGTAGAAGGAATATCTTGCAATTCATTTCTCAGACTATTCAAGTCATTAGAAGTTATGTGGTGTTACTAATTTTTGAGATCTGATCATGGGTGTATTAGTCAGGGTGCCAGTGAGAAACAGATGGCACATTCAAATTAGGATAACTCTAGGGAGTTTAATAAAAGAACTATTTACAAAAATGTGGCAGGGTGAACTTTGGTGCTGTTTTCAACCCAGAAAGAGTGAGAGGGCACATCAATTGTAGAAATTCTTAAAGAGAGTCATTTGTATATGGCCATGAGGAGTGATAACCTTACCAGTCACAGATGTAGCCAGGCCAAGCAGAAACCACAGTAGCTGGAAGGATAAATACTTAATCTCTCTTCCTTTCCCCCTCTCCTTGCCATCTCCTCTTTCACTCTCTATGTCCCATTCCCTCCATTTCTCACTCCCTGAAGAGGGCAAATTATCCCCAAGAAGCTGGGTTTTGGGGGACAATAGAATAGGATGTGTAACAGGAAGAGATTAAAGAGAAACTTTAGATCTTGAAGAAACATGTAACTTCAGTGTAACTCCTAGTCAAGGGTAAAAAAGTAGAGGCAAACATTTTATTATATATCAAACTTTCAAATTGTGCTGCCTGTGATATTCTTTATCAAAAATATCAAGGGGGAAATTTTACAACAATATGTGCATTCTCTGTCTCTGTCTTTCTCTTTCTTTGTCTCTCTCTCTTTCTCTGTCACTTTCTCTTTCTGTGTCTGTGTTTGTGTCAGTAAAGGGTGATATTTTTTCATATATTTTTTTCTCCCAAGCTTTATTGCACTCAGCTGACCTACTCATCAGTAATATGATTTTATGAGCTGGGTAAATTTTGTTATCTTTTAGCAAAATATACCATAGATCTCACTAAATATACAACTAGCCAAGAGGAAACGTTTTTTAACTTTATAAATCATATTCAGTGCAGTAGAAGTATTGTTAGGTAACAATATTCACAAACAATATTTGAGGACTAAAGTCAAGTATTTTAAAAGATACAAAGTGTTTGAAGAGCAAGAGACAGCAACAAATTTGGTAGAGATTCAGGAGCAATTTTCTTCTGGATAACTCTGAGATTTGAAGCTTAATCTTCATTACCTGTTTTTAGTGGAATTTCAAGATATGTGAGATCACCAGTAACAGATTTAAAAGAAACATAGGACTTATGCGCCCACTCTGGTTCCAGGCAAGCCTAACCATATGAACTGACTTGGAAAGGTTATACAGACTGTAGCAAGAAAAAAATGTCCAGCATTTTCCATGACAATTACTGAGGACTTAGATTCAGTCTAAACTTTAAGTTAGTTCTAGTGTATTGTATTTGGTATATAATAAATAAAAAATACTGTAAATTACAGTTTTGATTCTTTTCTATTTTTGTGTATAATGATATAAACAACACACACAACACGTATTAGGAACTATAAACAGAAGAGATCATTTAAGTATCTGACATGTAGCTTAAACATTGTATCGTTGTATTCTTTGTATCACACTGAAATAAGTAAAGCCTATCTTAAGACACTGATTTTCTTGGTACATTGTTCACTACCCAGTACTAAAGTCAGTAGATTAAATTAGAGTCAGGGCCTATTAGCTTTCATTTCTCACTAAACTGCTTTCAACTTGTTGTTTGCGGGGAGATGTATTATAAAATTTTAGAAAATATTGTATAAACAAGTATTTGAAAGTCTTTGAAGATGGGAAATTTTTGACACATTTAAAAAAATCTTGAATATGTGCTGTTATCAAAAATAAATTTGGGGTTTAGTTCTATGAAGACTTGTAATTGTTATAGCCACTGTAACTCAAAATAAAAGTCTCATCTTATATTTTCTTTACTCTAATATTTCATCTGAAACACTAACTTCCAGGCAATTCAGTTTCTGACTAGCACCAATGGGAAATTGCCCGTTTTCGTAGAAACTCAGTCTATCTACAGAACCTGAGATATGAAAGCTGGCTGAGAAATTTCTAACAGACATTACTATGAATTGTTTGAGAATAAACACCTGTCTCTAGGAAGGAATGTGCTCTGTGTTTCACAGGGTTCTTGCTGATGTGGTAAACCCATGTGGTAAAACCAAGTATATGACAGGTATAAAATGAAACAAAAGCAAATTCTCAATACTGTCTGGAGAATAGGACAGAATGGATATTTGATATATACGGATTACATTGAAATCATCAGATGTAGTGCAGATACACATATTGATAAGTACTATTCTCAACCAATACTTAAGAATTAAAGCCAAGCAGAGTAGGTTCAGTCTGATATTCATAGCTTTGACTTAGTTATCTATTGATACTTTGACCTACAGACCAAAAACATTCCAACACAGATGTGTTAGGTCCAAATACAGTATAGACATGTCTTTGTCTCAATGTTCTTATAAATATGTAGCCTAGAGAGTACTTAGTTTAAATGAATGTGTATTAGATATCAAAAGCAATCAATAGATCATTCATTATATATAGGAAACTGTGTATAGGTCACATACAATTATTTTGGTTATTTTTCATTATGACTTATATTTTCAGAATTTAATATTGGTAGGTGTTCCAAAGACAATTTTCATGAAATATGGATTGTTAATAGTAATGATTTTATAATAATCATTGTAGTAGATAGTGAGAGAAGAGTATACCAGCCACAAAGGAAAAATCAGGCATGGATACAGATGGCGGGTATTTGATAAAAGCTCCTCCAGTCACATTTTCTGCTGTGTTTTTCCTTTGGTTTTTAGAAAACCACTGTAAGCACTGACCTTTCCTCTTCTACTTTTGCCCTAATTACTTTGAAGTTGTATTATTATTTTGTTACATCTCCAAAACACAAATGGCCTGAAGACCTATGAAAGCCACCATGTTTCTTTATATTAGTTAGCAGCTGGATCATCATCATGGTATAGATGAACCCGTCTTGTTAACATGTTGATTACCTAACAGAGTGATAGGGTGGGACTATGACTTTAGAAGAATACATATCTGATATCTTGGTTCACTTTATGTTTCTCCTCTTGTTCTCTGCCATGTTTTCACTCTCCTTACTGGTTCATTTCCACATAACAAACCAACATCCTTTATTGCTTCAGGCAAGCTTACTCTGTTCCCTGATGGTAGCCAGTATTCATCAGAGCTCTGACCCTCTAGTTTGTCACTCTCTGTAAAACAGAATTTGCTGACCATCCATCATTATTTCAGCAAGTCTCCTTAGGACATTTCTTCTCACTAACAGCAGTTAAGTAAATTATCTGTTTCCTAAAAACAAGATGTTCGATGGAGGAGAAAGATTCTAATACTAAGAGAAGCTTTTATTTTAGGTCTTTATATGTGTCTCAAAATGTTAAGTGAAAAAGTAAAATCTAATGTGATAAAGGTACTTTAATTCTTTACATTTAAACATACACTGCTGGCACTGTCAATTTCCCAAGACAATTGTTTAAATTAAGCTGCATTGGTGACTTTAGTATGTTATATTGGTTTGGCATAGACAGCAATAGGTACCATAGTTTTATAAAATTCCATTCCTGATACAACAGAAAAGGTATTAGTTAAACATAGCCATTCATTTCCCCTTTTCTATCTTAATAAAACTATTATGAAAATAGGATAATTGCCCTTTCCTGTTTCTTTTTAAAAATCGAGAATTCTAAAGAAAATGTCATTCTTCTTTTATACTCAGTCAGCTTTCACTCTGGAAATACATTTTAGGAATCTGTTAAGAACTCAATTCACGCAGCACTGAAGTATATGAATTAATGTCTTTGTTTATTCAAGGTCATGGAAAGAAAAGAAAAAGCAAAGAAAAGAGTAGAGATTCAACACTTTTTGGAGCAAGTACTGGGATTGATGCAATATCTAAATTCAAATGTGTATATTTCATGGGGGTGTGGATAGATAAGAACAGCCAGAAAAGGAAATGAGACATTATGCAGATAAAGTTGCTTGCCCAATTAGACAACTGAAAAGTCTTTGAGATTGAGTTAAAATTGAGGATAAAGGGATAATGGGAGCTAAGTAGATTGCTAAATTATATCATCCTAACATCTGCACAAGAGAATGTGGAAATGTCTATGGGATGGGAAAGTAAGAAATGGCTTTCTAAGGGAAGAAGAACTTGGTATGGATGTTAAGAGATGGTTATAGTTTGTCTATATGGGGAAAGACTAGGTTAACTCCCTAAGAACACCATAATAACCTTTTATTAAACTCCCTTGCCCGTGCACTACAAGGTTGAAGGATGTCAACATCATTTTCCCAGAAACTCCGTACTGTGCAATTCAATTAAATTTAGCAGATGTGAGGAAACATAATTGGAAAGCAATAACGTAATTTATAAGAAAACGTACAAAGATTCTCATGGCCACTTTAAAGCTAACAGCATTAAATACATGAAACCAAATGTAGCTATAATTTACTCTCTTTGTTAATTGTATTCTGTTCTGCCATTTTTTTTGTCAGACTTAAGTAAAACCCCTATTTTCAGTGAAGAATATAGAGATCCCTCTAAAGACTAAACATGGAAATGCTGAAAGACTCTTTGATCACTTTATTGAGTATATACCTAAGTAAATGAAATCAGTATTACAAAGATATGTCTGTACTCCCATGTTTATTAAAGCAGCATTCACAGGAGCTGATATTTGGAATTAACTTGAGTATAACAATGGATGAATGGATAATAAAATATGATTAATATATGCACCTACTATGTAATACTACCCAGTTTTGAAATATAATCAAGTCATTTATGATATGGATAATCTAGAAAATACAACGTTAATAGAAAGGGCCAATCGTACAAAAAGAAAATAAGGGGGGTTTTCTTTCTCAAGAGTTTCATTTTCTGCAGTATCACTTACCTACAGTCCCCAACTATCTATAGATAGTTATAGAAATAAATATTATTTTTAAGTCTGAGTCATTCTGAATCATATGACAATGTCTCATAGTTCTCCATGCTGTCTCACTTGGAACATGTACTGTTTATGATATCTGTCCATTAGCTACTTAGGAACTTTCTTGGTTATCAAACTCACTGTCAATGCTTTGTATACTTGCATCGAATTTCATTTTATGTGTCCTCCTTTTACTTATTATCAATTATTATCAATAAAGCATAAGAATAATGTTGTCTAAAAGTTAAATATGCCAAAGGAAAATCTTAAAATTCTTTGAAGAGGTAAAGGCAAAATAAGAAAATATCCATATTTTAAAGCATGTAAGGGAAACCATTGTTACATAAAATTTATTTTAGTATATTATTGCAACTGTTCAATTTTACTACCAACTATATTAATAATTAGTTACTATAGTTAGTCTCTTACTGCATGTCATTTTTAGGTGAATTGTTACAGTAGGTATGTATAATTACCAAACACAAAGCACATTTACACATTAGTATTATCCAGCTTTAAACATCACCTAGGGTACTAGAATATACTCTCCCTGGGTAAAGGTATATACCAAACAGCATAATATCACTTTTATATGGAATGAACAAACAGAGAAAGAGACAGAGCGATGGCGGCCAGGAACACTTTGGAGGAAATACAAATTCTAATTAAACATTTTTTGAGTAAAAGAGAATGAATTAATTCAAGATTTTTCTATTATACAACAGTTTCTCCTTCAAGATTGCTATTAGAGCAGATTTCAAGGTTTTTTTGTTTGTTTGTTTAAGAAAGTGTCTGGGTATACAATCATAGAAGCCTGGAACTCATTACATAGACCAGGCTTGCCTTGAAGTCTCAGAGATCTACCTACCTTTGCTCCCCAAGTGACAGAGTTAAAGGTATGCACCACCATGCCCAAAAATATAAAAAACAAGAAATGAAGATTATGTGAGTAAAATATTTGTTCATTAAATTTGTTCATTAACTGTTGTTCATTAGTTCAATTTATCTGTTTCCTAGTCTATACACATAAATATCATGTTACATATCATAAATATATGCTTTCTTAATAAGAACTAAGTTAAATCTCAATTCAAGCATGAGATATATGTCAAAACATTCAACTATTTACAAAAAACAAACCAGCCACTTTATAAATTACACATTTTAGCTTTGGAAAAAGAATCTCCATAAAAATATTCATGTGACATTCTGAAGAACCGTATTGTGGTAATAAAGCACACATATTTGTGTATTATTGTACCTAATACGTAAACATATATGTATCTTTACAAATAGGGTTTTTCATTATGTTTCCAACACCAATTTATCTTCTTTTTGTCTCCACCATCTTTCTCCTTTTTTCCAAAAAGCAATTCTCCAAAATTCTCTAGCAGTAATTGCTTCTCCCAGGATTCTGAAATTAATGTACCTCCCGAAATTTATTTAGCACTCAAAAAAAAAATGAGAAATCTCTTTACACAATGAAGAGAGATTGAAATCAGAAACTCTGTTGCCTGGAAGAGTGTTGCCCTAAATACCAAACACTTGAAGTTTCTAGACTCCTTTTCTTCATCTACTGTGATCAAGCCCAGTGCCTAGTTCTTTGCAAACAAATCATATGGCACTTTCTGTACTCTACAAACAGAAAGATACTTAGTCTCACAGTGGTGGAGAATGCTACATTGTATAAATGCATACAGTCACATGTGGTAATAGTAAAAAAACAATAGTTTCATCTCATCACAGGTAGTAAAGTAGAGAAGGGTCTCTCACAATAATGTTTTTATGATTCCCTTCAAAACAGGCTGTGTCAATTGGTTAAAGTATCGACCATCCAACGCTTTCCTTTGGGGATGGTGGGATCAGTGAGTACAATACCAAACCTGAAAATGAAGATGTAAAATAGAATCCTTACTGTATGGGTCTGGAGCAGTGTGCTAACTATCTAAGTGTACACTTCTGAAAACGTTGATGAAGATGGTTTAAGATCAACATTGATAAGTCTTTGCGCTCCATTCTCCTCCAAACTTAGAATAAATAGATCTCTTAAAATAAAATAAATCTCTAGCTGCTTAAAATAAACAGCTAGAGATGACTCTGGTTTTTAAAACTGACAAAGAGGCTTCATGGGACATTGTCAGCAAGACAAAATAAGCAATCCACCTGTGTAATGACTCTGAAGACTTTGTATTTATTTTTCAGATAGATAGCTCTCTGTGTTTGATCATTTCTAACATGAGGTGTTTATTACAGGTGTAGAAGTTTTTGGTTTCTCTATCAATAGTATAATTTAAAACAAGCCCTTGATTTTGCATAGGGGTGATAATTTAAATAAATAAAAACAAATTGTGTTCTAATTTGTCTTGGTTATATTTTTATTAATGATACCTTATTTTGATCTTTACATTTATTTGATTTTCTTTGTTCTGGTTTTTAATCTGGTAATATATTCACCCAATACAGTTTTCTTACTTTATATCTCAGTCCACTTCATATAGTCTTACTTTCAAGTCACAAATCAGGTCACCTCGGTTTCTCCTGTTTCTATTAATTCTTTGTATCATTGTGTGTGTGTGTGTGTGTGTTTCACTCTAATTCTTCAGAATGTCATTCTTTCTGTGGGTTTTCATAGATATCTTCACAGGACCCATTTTTTTCTTGGGTAGCTTCATTTGATAGAAAATTCTGCCAGGACTGAACCTGCTGTGGACAGAAGAAACTATTAGGGCTCATTTGGAACAGCAGTTCTGTTTCTTGACGCATTTGCTCTTGAGCCAACTAGTGTCATACAATTAATTCATACAGCCATTCGATACAAAGTATACTTCTCCCAATCGGTATATTTCTATTAAAGCCCAAAATGATAATGGAACAAAGAAAAGTAATGAATAGGCATATTAGTCTAGCTAATGGCCTCATAAATGATAAAGAAGATATCTAAGGGGCCTAAACACCTTAAAGGAATACTAATATAACTATGATTAACACTGAAATTCAACACTTGAAAGTTTTTGAATAGCTTATGTGTAGTAACAAGCCTTCAGCCACTCTACCCATAGGTGGGTTGTTTTCTTTCTGCCATTGTTTTGAAGGCTTTGTCCTGTATTATTACTTCTTTTTCACCTGATGCTTGCCAGAATCTTGCCTGCAACTAATGTGTATTGAGACATAGAGATATGGAGGAGACATCGCAGAATTTTTTATGTCAAAAATGAAGGGTAGAGGAAGAGAAAGCAGTCTGGCTTCTGAATATTACACAATAAGCTGCTGGGGGTTGGGGGGGGCTAATGTGCTTCCAATGAGAAAGTCCATCATTTATCCAGCGAGGTGAAATTGTAGCAGCAGAAACATCAGGCTCCTGGGACTTCAGGGAGGTAGTTAAGGAACTACCAATTTATCCTGCCGCTACTTAAGTGAAAACTGAATTTGTAAAGGAATTTTAAAAATATAAAGCTAAGAATCTAATCTATTTCTAAATCTTTGGACTGATGTTTGACAAGCATCTTAAGACTATTAGTCAATTGCCAGCCCCTGTGGTCAATACAATTGCATTACTGACTCATTCAACATTTACACACACACACACACACACACACACACACACACACACACACACTCACACAAAATCTATATCATTTCAGCAAGGGATTTGCCTACATTATAGAGAAGCCTGACTGAGTTTGAGGGCATTTTCCCTAAGGTAAAAAAAAAAAAGATGCCTCAATTAAAAGATGTAGCAAGACTATTAAACATTTATAATGTTAAATTGTAGTCAATTAACACTACATGTCTCATATATAAACTTCTTTGGTAGTTTAAGCCATCATAGTTTCTCATATTCCATATGTTTCAGTAACAATTACTTTTCACACAAAGTTTACAAATATGTTCACTAACTTATCAATCAATGTACCTATTAAGACAACAAGACAGAGACAGTGATGTGGCAGAGAGAAAGAAGTTTGGGAAATAGAGATTCTCAATACTAAGTGTTCTCACCCAGCTCGGGGCAGTGCTCTATTTCAAATGTTATCAAATGTTTCAAATATCAGTTGTGGTATTTACAAAGAGTCAATGTTTGATAATTTTTCATTGTTACTAATTTATAATTGGGTTATAATGTGCACAAAGAAATATAAATACAGACAGGATAAAAGATATGTTAATTATGTTCTGAGTGATTTCTTTCTGGAAAAACAAATACTAAGTAAAGGAAAAGAATTGTCATCTGGATAGAGAAAAGTTTGACTTTTTTATATCTAAGCGAGTTTTTCCATATTCAGAATGGAGAACTATGGAATAAGAGATTTTCAGTGTAAGTAAAGCAAGGCTGTGGTGACAGACTCTTTCTCCAGTATGATTCTGGTTCAAGGACAGAAGCAGGTGGCAGGAAAACTATTATGAACTTCATAATTTTGTTGCTTTATGAAATAGATACAAGAAGCTGCATGTTCATAAACAGGGTTCACATCTTTCTTATGAATGTAGACCCAGCCTTGAGTTCTGAAATTCTGCCAGATTATAACACAGCTATACTAAGCAATGTAGACTATTGTGGTTGAGAGTGACTTTAAATATCTTTGATTTTTTTATTTTGTGTTGTTTTCACCGATGTATGAATCCCTTTGATGAAAAGAGAACTAGGATGCCCCAGAAAGGCTTGTTGCATTAGTAGATGTTTGTTCTTGGAATCCACTTATTTATAAATAATATACATGCTTCATAATTAACTTTAAGAGTATCATTGTATGAACAGAGAAATTTTTTTCATCACAGACTTCAGAATCTTAGATATATCTATCACATTATCTTAGATATTTTCTTCATACTAAGATCTATTATTCCATCAAATTTTCTTATGATGCAGGTTGCTGATTCCTTTAAAATATTAGATTTTTAAACACTTCCCATTTGCTGTCAACTCTATTTAAAATTCTTTTTGTATACTGACAAGAGACCATTACATAAATATAATAAGATTTACAGTAAATTAACCTTCTCTGATATAATAACCACAATTCATTTGCCCAAAGAATTTATTTATTAACCACAAAAAGAAGCTCCAACTCCTGGTTTAATAACTATTCAATTTTGCCTGTTTAAGTTTTTCATATGGAGGATAGGCATACCTTGGATATGCATTTTTGCTTCTTTTTTGTGTATTTCTCTTTTGCATATGAGTCTTTCTTATCGATATCTTCTCCCTAAAATGCTATCAGGCTCCATGTCTCTTTCATCATCTCTTGTGACACTTTCCTCCTACTGGGTTGACAGGAGGGTATTTACCTAATCTTATTGTGTCCTGTAATGCCATGTTTGGTTATACATAAGAGTCTTGCTGTTTTCTGAAGGAAAATGGAAGTAGAGTGGATCTGGGGAGAGGAGAAGTGGTAGTTCCAGCAGAAGTGGAGTGGAGGGAGAGGAAGATGTGGTCAGAATGTACTGTATGAAATAAGAACTTTAAAAAAGTAGACTTTGTTTAAATCCTTAAAAATATATTGTTAGCTAACAAAGTTTATATATATATATATATATATATATACATATATATATATATATATATATATAAATGAAGGGGGAAAGAGGAGCAAAGAGATGAGTTAGAAAATGGGATGACACACATATGTGTGTGTGTGTGTGTGTACACATATATATGTGTGTGTGTGTGTGCATGTGTATAATATATGTATAAATACACATATATGCACACATTTATGTATACATATGTGTATTTACACATATATGTAAAACTGGTTCAGTCCTCCCATATTCTAACCCTTCAGTCATCTCTTTGCCCCTCTTCCCCACTGTACCCTTATTACTTTCCACTTCAACTTTGTTTTGTTATCTTACCACATATTCCCTCAAACTTTCATGTTTTCCTATTTGCATGATCCCTTTTCTAGTTTCTTGGTCTTTAATCATATTTACCCCCACTTGTATAGGCATATTTAATAGAGTCTAGGATATGCACGTGAGTGAGGACTTATGGAATTGATTTTTTTAGTGCACAAATTGCTCTCTGATGGAGACTGGTATAAATGTAATTTCTTTCCAACTATTGGTTGGCTTCTCATATGTGCAGAGATGTGTGGAAAAACCCAGAAATATTTGTCTAACTTGTTGTCTATTTAATACTAGTCAAAGACAGGGTTATTGGTCATTGTTGTATCCACCAGTCAACACTGATTTGAAGTCATTTAAAATTC
Source organism: Grammomys surdaster (assembly GCF_004785775.1). Lineage (NCBI taxonomy): Eukaryota > Metazoa > Chordata > Mammalia > Rodentia > Muridae > Grammomys > Grammomys surdaster. The sequence continues at coordinate 2,575,549 of NW_021620607.1, read as the reverse complement.
ACTGGGAATTTCATTGAATAAATAATGTCCTGCCTAAGAAAGCACTAATGATTATAATTTCTACTCATGGAAATGACTGTGTAGAATATAACCACAGCTAAAATAACCCAGAAATACAAACACAAATATTGTCTTTCGTATCTCAAAATTAGCACACCATGGGAAGTGATTTAATAATTTTGCTTTACCCTATAATATATTAAAATTGTGGAATCCAAAAGTGAACAAACAATAAGAACACCTTCCTTGAAATGTGTTTTCTGTTGTGCCTTGGATCACCTCAATGTACGGTAAGCCTGGAGAAGCTCAATCAGTCAGGTAGAAAAACGACAGAAACCAGGGGTGGGCTATGACTCAGAGTCATAAACAACACAAAGAAGAAATGATAAATTTCCCATAGAAGAATGAAAAAAATCTTCACTATGTAGCATCAGAAATTCTTTCCCATTGAGCCCTCATAGGTCTATGCCTTTATACAGTTAACCAATCCAATGCTCAGGAGAACTATAGAATTTGATTTTTTGTCTATGCTACTCACTACAGATTGTATTCATTTTTAAAATACAACTCTAGAGTAAAAAAGATACATTTTCAGAGAGTTGGAGAAGTGGGTCAGTAGTTAAGAGCATTTATTACTCTTAAAGAGGTCTGGCTTCAGTTCCCAGCACCCAGACAGCAGTTTATAACTGCCTTTAATTCCAGTTCCTGAGGATATGATGCCTTCTTCTGCCCTCCCCTCATACATAATGCATGTGGTACACATACATACATGGAAGCAAAATGCCTACATGGAAAATAATAAATATAAAGTATTTTAGAAATAAAATAAAATCACAACCATTTAAAATAATCACATGTTAAAATAATATTGAATTTGCCAATGAAGGAAGGAGTCACATCCCCATTTACAATCTCAAAAAAAAAATTTAAAGAAATTGTGACCACAGATGCCCATCAGGAATATTTTATAAATTTATTTAATAGATACAAAACTGAAAATCCTTTATCTCCACAGAGTAACAATCAACATGAACTTCAGTGAACACAATTCACATTATTATGAACACATTTCTACATAATAATTGATTTTCCTAAAATGAACAAAGTTGTGAAATAGCCCAAAGACAGAGAAGAACCCAAACATAACTCACTGAGAGTACTAGACAACATACTCTGTGATCTTTTTAATACATTTCAAAAGCTCTTACAAGTTTTTTCTATAGTAGAATTTTGTATTACATGAAGCTTACCATTTTATTAAATTGTGCTCAAGTGCATGTGAGAGCTTCTAATCATCTACCTTCTTTAGAAATATTTCAGTACCTTAAGAATAAAAGTTCTTGTCTCCTTGAGTTTTATAGAAGAACTGCACTTAATGACAAATTCATATTTTGAGCACATTATTTTCTGAGGACAGGTTGTACAGAAAAGGAAAAAGTAATAGAGAAGCACTTTTCATAAAAAAGAGAATTAGTCTGGGAAAAGTTAGTCTACCTAAATACTTTCTCTGTTGCTTAGAGAATAAGCTAAATAAAGTAGAAATATATATTGATTAACACTTTAATGTTTCTAATGCCACCTTGATGGTAAGATCAACCAAACAAGCACAAGATAATTTTAAACTTCTTGCTACTCCTAAGTATAAAACCTTCTCCCCAATGTTTGCTACTTCTTGAGCCAAGGATGCCACAAATGTGTGCCAAAGAAGTTGTCTAATTACTTGAAGTTTTTAAGAGGAAAAATAACCACATATTAGTGAAAGGAAAAAAACAGAAACTTTAAGATGATTACCATGGAAGAATGAAGTACCTGGTTCAATTGTCCTTCTCTGAAAAGTTGAGTATATATAACCATAATTTAATTAATTTCTCCAAACATTGTTTGGATCTTTGCTCTTAGACATATTTTTCAGTTGATGTTGAAGTGATGTAGGGCATGTCATCCCTGCATTTACTTCTTTTGGTGATTATTTTGAACTGAAAGATCATGGGAAAGATAGAAATATCAGAAGTTTGTTAGTTTCTTTGTTTATGTGTTTGTATTTCAAACTCTCTCTCTCTCTCTCTCTCTCTCTCTCTCTCTCTCTCTCTCTCTCTCTCTCCATATAATTTTCCACATAAAAGAAGCCACACAATCTTCTCTGTATAAAGGAAGGGAGAACACTATTATTAGTAGTGTTTGGTTTGACTTGGGCTAGCTATGTTGGAACAAACTCACCAAATTACCCTGTCTCCCACCAGTTTTTCCCTCTGTATCTCAGAGTAATTTTCTCAGGTGCTTCTAGGCTGAATACTGGAAGCTAATATTTTCTTCACAAATTTATAATGTCTTCATCTAAAAAGAACACAATCTTTCTGGTCTGTTGATATTTTATGGTTTTCACCTATTTTGTGAAGATTGGTGTGATGGTTTTAATAAAAATGGCTTCCATAAGCCCATAGATAATGGAACAATTAGAAAGTGTAGCCTTATTTGTTGGAGTAGATGTGGTCTTTCTGGAGGAAGTATGTCACTGTGGCGGTGTACTTTTGAGGTCTCAGATCAAGATGTGCAACTCTCAGCTCCTTTTTCAGCAGTATGACTGTCTGCATCCTGCCATGTTTCTAGCCATGATAATAATAGATCAAACTTACATACTGTAAACCAGCCTAAATTAAATATTTTCCTTTATAATAATTGCCATGGTGATGGTCTCACTTCACAGCAATAGAAATGTTAAGAAAAGTATCATGTTCACATAACATTCTAATGAGCCACACACTTGTGTCTTTTGCATATGTCTTCCTGCCATACTAGGATCTCAGGTATCCAATAATGACCTCTATCTTGTTATGTTGATGATAACAGCATTGAAATTATTACCTTCTAACTCCATTTCTGCCATCTGGGATGACAGGCAGCCACTGTTTGGTTTATGTGGTGTTGAGGTTCAAATCCAGGGCTTCATCCATTCTGTAGAAACATTATGCCAATTGAGCTATAACCCCTGTAAACGCCACCCCCATTTCTATACCTATCTTATCTCAGTTAAATTCTTAAGCCCAGCTGGAGACACTAAAATCATTAAGGGGTTTTGTTTGCTTATTTTTGTTTGTTTGTGTATTTGTTTTTCTCCTCTTAGTCTATTGAATTGAGATGTGTGTATATATTTAAACTATCAAGTTTATTTCCATTAGAGAACATATTAAGGTTTTATATTCTTCGAACTACTACAAACATGGACATTCTCTCCCCACTGGGGGGAAAAACAGTGTATTTTAGATATAAAATAAATGTGTTCAATCCCAACCAACTTACAAAACTTCATGTGGTTATGGTCATGGTCACTGTTTTGTTTTGTTGTTTTTTTGTTTTGTTGTTTTTTTTTAAATAGTACAGTCAAATGGAAGGTATAGATATAGTTACTAGTCTGATATTACCCACATTTAAAAATCAAAAAATAAAGAGATAATAGTCATTGAAGTGCCAGCTTGCTACATCACAGATAAGGGGGCATGCTACATCATGAGAAGTCATGCATCAGAGCCCTTAAATCTATTAAGATGTGGGTACCTAAAGAATATTAGCAAGCACCTCAATGACAAAGGCATCAGGTACGCTAAGGAAGTAGATAAAATATTGGTAATATTCAGATTCTTAAGAGAAATTCCCAAAGGTCTGGCCCATGGCTCAAGTGTGATTAGGTTGGGTGCCTGATAACTGAGGGTGAGAGTCTAGTGAGGCAGGTGGCTCTAAGTGCCTGCTATGGATTATAGATTGGCATTAAACAGCTCCCTCTTGGATGACTTGTTTACCCTCTCTAGGAACTGACCTCCTATCTCCATTTCTGGCATCTGGGAATTGACAAATATTGTGAGGTCAGTCCCCCCTACAGCTAACAAAACCCAAGATGGAAACAAGTGTGCTAGAATTTAGCAGAAAAAAAAGATAAGACAGGAACACTTTTACCTAATTAAATATATTTTCAGTCCAAAAATATTAGAGATAGTAATGATTGAAATGATGCAAATAAAAAACACAAATGGCAAGCACTCCACTAATGAGACAAAGAAGACCTTTAGAATCTAGATTCTTCCCAGGCCCATAAAAAATGAGATGAACATGTTGAATGAGCTTAGATTCAGGAAAGAGTGTTTCTTAGTAACAGCTCTCCAAGCATTGCTAGATTCTGAGCTAGCTTTGCCTGATGCTTCATGGGCTATTTAATGCTGTCTTTTCCAGCAATGCTGAGAGTTGTAGGAAGCTGTACTTTATAATGCTGAAATAATGTTTCCCAAATTTACATAAGTAAGAACTAGGCTGGGAGTCAGTGTGAGGGCTGATGGCCTTTAAAGCAGTAACTGGTAATTACCATACACACACTTATATCTGTGTATACGTGCATACCACAGAAAACTCTTTTTATTTAAAGAAAGAGAAAGAACTTATTAATTATAATTATTAATGCACATTAATAGAGAAAATCAACGGTAGTCACAAATATGTCATTCAAGTTGCATAAGTGAGATGAATATTGTTATATGCTTGGTAAATGGAGTATAAGAATTAGATTATACGGTTGCTAGAACTATAAATATCATTCAATAATTATGGCTAAAAGCCATCATAAAACACTTTGTCATCTTAATAAAGTTCTGCTTAAGAAACTCAAATTCCTTTTGATGGTCAAATATCTGATAAGGTCTTCATGATATCATTTGAAACCTGTGCTGGGATTGGGTCTTCCTGAAGAAAGGGTTGTGAATTTATATTTTTGGTTGTGAGGCTAGCCTTTAATGGCTCAGTCCACTCTCAGCAATAGGATTCATAGACACAGGATTCACCCTATAACTTTCTACCTCTATGAACAATTTTTCTATCCAGCCTAAGGATTGTAAATCTAATTGAAAATTTCTTACTCTTCACAAACTTGTGCCAGCTGCTGTGGTTGTGTCTTTTCTTATGTTTTAATCAAATATGTATGTAGTAAGAGTAATATCTACCTATTAAAATATAAGTTTAGAAAATTTGATAGGATATATTTTCTAATCCTTGTATCTTGTCTCTTTATCATTGAAGAGACCCAGTAAGACAGAAATAGTGAAATAGAATCTTTGCTCCTGAAGCAGAAGAGAACATGGTGAGTTTAATATGTAATTGTACCAAGATCTCATTATGTAATGAATGGCTCTGTGTACATCTAGATTTGGAACAGAAATATTCCTATAACTTTATACCTCTATGAACATTTCTTCTCCCCTGTTAAACTGTGGAAATATCTATTTAATGAGAATTAAATAGATATCTATTTAATGAGATATCTAATTATTTTATTAGATATCTATTGAATTAAATTGTAGCTCATAAATATCCATTTCAGTGGTTAGAATGTACAAGCGAACATCCAATGAATCTCAGTGATTATTCTTACCACAGGATGCTGTGCTCCCTTGCTAGTCCATATCAAACTTGATTTTGATACACTTTTTGGCAATGCTCATTTAAATTGTTTTTAATGTCTCTGATAACTATCACCATAGGGAAGGAGTCTGATTGTGTAAATTTCTAGAACTATTGGCAGAAACTTTTCTCCCTTAATTTTCAAAGGAAAAGAGTCTCCTGTTGAAGAGAAGTACAGATTAGTGCACAGCTCTCAAGCTCCACAGCTCAGCAGAGTTTCTAAGACCAGAGGTGTTCATGGAGAACGCAGCAAACCATAGCTTAATGGGCTCCTGTGGAAGATGAAATGTTAATCGGTGCGGCTACCAACCCAGGGGACTTGTGTTCTCTACTTCTCATCAGAGAATTCCTTAGCTCAAAACTCTTGGGAGGAAGAGTCTTGCTGATGCTGACTTTCATATGCCAACCAGAAGGTGACTGCTCAGAATTGTAGCACGTGGCGCAATACTGGTTCGATTTCTTGTTGCAAAGCAAAGCCTTTCACTATCAGAATGAGCATAATGCAGCTTTACTCCTCCTCATGGGCTTCCTGATACTTCCAGTGCATTCAGTTCCTCCTTAGAATATCCTTGATTAATCACCAATTCACTATTTAAAGCATGTTAATATAGAGCAAATTCATTATGGATTTTTTGGTTCTTGGCTCAGTAAACAAGTGAAATGAGTGCAGATTCATAACTTCAGACATCCTAATGCGCTCCACTGGTGAGACAGTCACTCAATTTACATGTAAGTCCAGGCAGGCTCATCCACATCCAATTATGCACCTTCTGATCATAACATTTGCTTGTTTTTTACATTATCAAAATCAGTCCAGTGCCTGTTCAGCACTCAGATTTCATGGTACCTGATCGCAAGACTTCTTATTTGCCTGTGCTTTAATGACTGAGGCGTCTTCTAAGCCCTCAATTTTCCAGTCTTGAAGGAACTTTAAAGTCCTTTAGTTTACAAAACACAATGAATTGACCATGGCTCACTTGATTAAATTTACAGAAATTGTATGGTTTCCCTGCATCTACCTTGTGTATTTGAGTTATCTTCCCAAACTGCCTTCTTCAAGATTTCTCAAGCATTTTAACCTTAAGAATGTTTAGATGTTTTCCCCAAATCCCAGCCCCTCAGCATGCAGCAGAGCCTCCTCACTCCTAGTTTACTACATTACATTGCTGCCTCCCATTGTTGAATTGTAATGAGATCTATTTTAATGAATATGTTAATGTCTTAGTGTTGGTCTCAGCCTGACCTTGTATATGTTTGTCTTTTACACTCTGTTTCTATTTAAACTATAAGCTCTTGGGAGACAGAAAAGATGCCAATTTATCCAGCCCCCTGCCTTTTATGTCTACAAACTCAACAAACACTATTTGGTGATGATAATTATGATAGAGGAGGCATAATAATACTCCCCTTTCTCTCTGTGGGAATATGTGCTTGCTTAATTTTGCTTTTGGAGTTCTCTGGTTACTATAAAGATAGGTCCTTCAAGCTTCTTCTAAAGGCCAGAAAATGGAAGCAACATTTTTTATCAACAACTTTTCTCACCGGAATTCTGAATTTTCCCCAGATTTGCAAAGGGAAGCATAAGTGTGAAACCCAGAGATAGTGTGGATTGGAGCTGTCATTTTATATTTGTTTTCCAGGACACTGCTGAGCATAGCAATATAAATGGCAAATGCCACATTGCATTTTTCAGAAGAGCAGGTGGCACTTGAGGCAAGGGAATTGGAAGGATGTAGAATATATAGGAGGGAAAAACAACAACACAGGGATGAGAACTATGAAGGCAGTTGAACAGCATGCCTCACACATTTCTTATAAAAAATAAAAGTCATGCAACATGGAGGTAAGTTAGAATAGCCACATTTTCACAGGCTACCTAATGCAATTTGAAAATGCAGTGTGGCAACTAGGTTCTTGAGCTTAATCACCTTGGCTGGAATCCATCCTTATATCAAAAAATTACACCTAAAAATCTATATGACTTTTTTGTTATGAAACTTAAATGAAATTCCATGCAAATTTCTTCAAAAGTGCCTTTTCCATAGTAGGCTCTTAATCTACTTTATTTGTTGCTATGGTCACATAGAGTCAAATAGAGCAAAGAGAATATTTGGTTAACTAACGCACTGATCTTCAGGATATCCCTCTTAAGGGTGAGCTGTTGGATATGGAAGCCCCAGAAATGGTTTTTGTGGGTTGCTTATTTTATAAGAATATCTACTCTAAGGATTTAAACATTGGGGAATTACCAATGTGTGCTATAAGATTAGGAGATAATCACCAATTGACACATACAATTGTTAAACCATTTACCATTATTAGCTACTGATAGCTTAAGGGGAATGAACAGATTAGAGCAGGCTAAGTATAAAGGTATGGCAATTAACTAGCTATATTTTGAGCCTTTGTCTTTCTGATGCATTTCTATGTTATTGAAAATAGTATTAACCTTCCCCCATAAAGAAAACATATGTACTTCTTCTATAGGTTACAACATGGAGTGTCAGGCAAGGTGAAAAAGAGCAGGATTAGAGTAAATACAATATATAGTGATGCCAAGTTCTAGGAAAAACATCTGAAACTTACAGGGAACACAAGTAAAGTTATTTTAAATACTATTTGTAATTTTAGGAAGGGTCTACTAAACAAATATTAAGTTCTGATGAACAATGATCTTGAATTGCTGAGGACTGACAAAGTCACAGCTAAATATTTATGGGCGCTAATAAGTATATGTTACATCCATCCTCATCAAAGCTGAAGAGTGATACTGTTATATTCATCATAGCTAAAGAGTGAGTATTAAAATCTGGAACATGAGAGGACAGAGGGCCTACAGAGCAGAGTTCAACTAAAACCCCAAATATAAGGCTTCCACTTGCTCTTGACTATGGATACTTGGAGAGTGTGGCCTCCATGTCATCCAAACAGCAATGAATATAATCTACTATCAGCAAAATATCCAGAAGAAATTCTTCACCTATGTTGTAGAATACAGATTCTTATTGAGGATCCAGTACATAAGTACAACTGACTGGCATGTGGATTGAGCCAGCAAAGGTCAACCTGAGACCACAGTACACTTTACCCATGGCCCAAAATCATATGGCTCAATTTCAGGAGCAAATCAAATCCACAGACCAACCAATGTATTCTGTCAGGTATGATAACACGTAGTTGAAGATTGTTTCTAGAAACTTCTAACAAATGTTAAAAATCTTTGGGAAAGATAAATTTTTTTTTAATACTAAATATGTCAGGGTCCCTGTGACCTACAAGCTGATTTTTAAAAGTGTAGATCACAGATCAAAGGAAAATTTTGAAAATTGGTGGAACATATACAAACTTGAGTAGATTCAGTACTTGGGCAGCAAAGAGTTTCTCAAACAAGGGATGAAACCCAGTTTTCCTGCTGTTAAATTGCATGTTATAGGCTTGAATAAGTTGGGAGAAGACACAGTTTTAATCAAAGGAGAGGGAGATAGCACTAATTTCTAATTTCTACAAAGGGACATTAAGTGGTATACACAGCTTTGTATATAGAGTTCAAATAGCTTTTCTGTGTGCACAGTCTACTCATGGTATCAGCAAGCCCTCACTTTTGGATCACACTGGCCTTCACTCCCATTTTCACTCATTTTCTTTCATTCTTTTTTTATTGAATATTTTATTTACATTCCAGATGTTATCCCCTTACCCCATTTCCCCCTGCCACCCAGGAACCCCCTATCCCATCCCCCCTCCTCCTGCTTCTATGAGGATGTTTCCCCACCTACCCTCCCACTCCAATCTCCCAACCCTCGAATTCCCCCACACGAAGCGTCCAGCCTTCATGGGACCAAGGATCTCCCATTTTTCACTCTTATGTACCTTGTTCTAAGCCTTGGCTTCATGCTGGAAAGGCAGATGTGTTTCCTTCCTCTCCATAGGATGAAATGACTCTGGCAGAGTTTTCGGAGTAACCATAGATATAGCAGCACAGCCTCCTTTGTTTTTGTTGTTGTCTCCTTTAGCTATATGTCAAAAGTAATTTAAATGTTTATCTGCTACACACACATTCATGTTTATGCTTCCTTTCAACTAGGAAATGTCGCCTCTACTGAAATGTTTTAGAAATGTGCCTTAGCCAGCATCAGTGTTACTTCCTCTCCAATTTAAATTCCTCCTGTAGTCTCTCCCATGACACCTCCCACAGTCTCTGTGGACTGCTTTCCTTCTGTTATTTTAGGGTTTTATTCTCCAGCATCATATTTAGGTCAGGCTCACTGTCCTCACATATTAGGAAGTTGAGTTCTCCTGGTCATGTTTTCTGGCTTATAGGATGGCCACATCCTGAAACTGTTGTATTAAGTACCTTCCTTGATGCTTAGATTTAGCAATGTTCAGGTTTCTAGATCCAAACTTTGAGGGTCGTGTATAAATATATACGGCTACCTGCTGTCACATTAATAGCATTTAAAAAGAATATATTTAGGAAGAGTAAAAAAGTAGAAAGAGTAGAAGTTGAAATCAAGGGAGAATTGTGACACCACTTAAATATGTAGTGGCAAGCATATCTAATAAACTTCCTTTAGGACTGCTTGCAAAATAGACACAAATGCTTCTTCCTTTTTAGCTCTAAGTATATCCAACCTGAGATGTGTGGACAACAAGAGTCACAAAATTATTATGATTTAGATCCAACCCAAAACTCTAAACTTATTTAAGCTTTATGGGGTTTTTCCCTTTTTTTGGTAATTTATTTTACTTGATATTTTATTTATTTACATTTCAGATGCCATCCTCTTCTCCATTTCCCCTCCCTAGAAAACCCCTATCTCATTCCCCCTTCTCCTTTTTGCTTTTATACCATTTTAATTCAACTCTCTATGTGAACTTTATAGATGGCAATGTTGTGTTGAAATGTCCAAAACTTGGAAATGTCTTGAATGTGTTGCTACAGGTTGAAAGCAAAAAGCTTCTGAGTATATTGGAGGGAATGATTAAAAGGCTCAAAAGCCAAATGACAGAGACCAAAGCTCTAAGCTTCTCAAACAACTAGAAGATTCTCAAGTATAGATGATGTTCTTCATCTCTGGCTTGTGAGCTTCTCCTGCTTGACTGTTCTACCATGGCTTTACTTCTTCTGTCTCCTTAGTCATTTCATTATCCCACATTATGGCTGATGCAGTCCAGGGCTATATACTGTGCTCTGTAGCTGTGGTCTGTTCAGCTCAGGAAGAAGTTTGCCAAGACAACACATTGTTTAACAGAAAGTGTAATGATGATTAATGAGCTAATTTCTCTCATAACTCAAAAGTGTCTTTCCCAGGCAGTCTACATGGCTATGAGGAGACAAAAAAACAAGATAACAGGTATATTCCTAGCACCTTTAACTCAGTCCATCCCTCAGGACTGAGACTTACATGCCCTTCAAATTAGGGAGGTATTGGGTAATAAACAATCTGTGACAGATTCTAAGATGGGAGAAAGCCATTCCCTTGCCCCAACTGCATTTCTTCTAAAGGAACAAATTAAATGGGCATCACTCCTGTTCCTACCATCATATACTTTTTAAGAATCTACTATTTGTAAAATATGCACTAGATGCTAGATGTTTTGTGGAATTGGGAGTGAGAAAAACTTGTGTGTGTGCGTGTGTGTGTATGCGCACGCATACACACGCTCGCGTATGTGTGTGTGTGTGTGCACAGAGACTTACTTATAAGCACTTATACTGTTTTGTATGAGGTTATCTAAGACTAAGAGATTTTAATATAAATTGTCTAAATAAAACCAATAATCTTAATATATAGGCTTTCAATATTTTGTATTCATACTTAAAAACACTTGGACACTTAATGTGGCCTTTTTTACACAGGCCAAATGTATGTATGTATGTATGTATGTATGTATGTATGTATGTATGTATTCCATTAATGTTTTCTGTATTGTTCACAGGCACAAGACCTTCTATTGGAGTTATGTCACATTCCTGAAGAAAACTCCAGAAACTATCAGCTGCAGAAAGGACTCTTCAGCCACTGGCTAGGCCTCCTGAGCCTATAATCAATAATAATTTATGCTGGAATTCTGATTGGTTTGATTATCTCCAAGTCATGTGTAGGCAACTCAGCTGTTCTAATCATGAATGAAACACCTTGGCAGGTCTGGTGACATTACTGCTGAGTAGACCCAGGCCCTGTATCTTGACATCTGCCTGCCTCTTCTGTGATGTTCCCTAAAACTGATCATTGTGTACAGGTGATTGATGGGTGACTGATCCATAATAGAGATGTTTCTTTAAAGGATGACCATAGGTTCATCACTTATTTTCAGCACTTTCCATGAGTTTCTCCATTAACTGCTGCTGTTCCTTGCAAAAATAAGCTTCTCTGAGGGGGAAAAAAGGTGGCTGGCCCTAATCTGTGAGTAGGAAAAGCTGAATATTTAGAAAGCAGTTTATGTCCATGAAAATTTAATAAAATGATGCTACCTAGCTACAGTGTTTTTGTGAATGCAAGAAGTTAAATAGACAGACACAGATATGTAGATGAATGCATAGATTTCCAAGTTTTGTTTGTATACTTGTTTCTCAGATCACCTTGATAAACAGAAGCTGTGACCTTGATAATGTTGTTAGCACTACATTCTCTACAACCAACAGGGTAACATGATTCCACCCACATAACAAGATCACAGTAATGTCTCCTGACCTTCACACTCAGTTCAAATTTCAGATCGTGAAAGACAAATTCTTATTAATTTATAGCTTAACACAGTTTCATTGTGTTTTTTCTCTGGTGACTCACTGATTCTCTCTCTCTCTCTCTCTCTCTCTCTCTCTCTCTCTCTCTCTCTCTCTCTCTGTGTGTGTGTGTGTGTGTGTGTGTGTGTGTGCATATGTGTGTGTGTGTGTGTGTGTGTGTGTTTCTAATACATGGCTGAGATATTGTGCATTAAATTGGTGAATGTTACTGAACATTATGTGGTAGGACTTGTGTTAAGGCAAGGATTATCCCACATACTCAGAATCATCCCTTCTTCACTAGGTCCTGTGCATCTTTCATAGCATTCATGGATTCATTCATCATTCATTCAGAACTCACACATATCTGTTTTAAATGCCTAGTCTATTTAAAACTCTGAAGACTCATGCCAATGCTCAGTATCAGTTCAATGCTGTTCACTGGAAATTATTGCCACCTTGGTATTCCACCAAGACTTGAGATGTAATCCCCTGCACAATGATGAAGCCCTCACCAACTCTCCCTGCCAATACTACAGGGTCTTTGCGTAGTCTCACTATTTAGCCTACTCTCATCTTCTTCTATCATGGGACTCTGATTTTGAGCCTGCCAGTTTCCTTGACCACTGGAAGTTTCTAAGGATCCTTTCCTCTCTGTACCAGAGAACTTTGATTGCCTAAGAGGACCTGGAGCTGGAGGTACTCTTGGGTTGGGGTGGTGGAGATCTGGCTAAATATGTTACACAAATCTTCCTGGAATAAGCACCGTGGCACCAATGAAAGTGAAAGAGTAAAGATGTCACCACTAGAACAATGCCAAGATATCCTTGAAAGGTTTCATGTCAAGGACCAACCTTAGCTAGGTAGGGGTTCCTGAGATAAGGGGTGTCTGGGAGCAGTGAAAACAAATTTGACACTACATTAAATTGTGTGTTCAAGCTGGTAGTCTATGTTCTGTTCAAGATGGCTTCCTAGACAGTTCTCTGTAGATATCCTTTGGTTCTGCTAGAGGCAGCTTTTTCAGGCTGATCTCTCCCCCCCCCCCGCCTCTCTCTCTCTCTCTCTCTCTCTCTCTCACACACACACACACACACACACACTCACGTGTTCAGTTCTAGAGAGTTTTTTCTTGCTATTCTAAAAAACTCACTGGTTGAAACAGCTCTTCCAGCTAGCAAACATTCTAAATGGTCTCTATATAGCTCATGGGTTTTTCTGACCAAATTCAGAAAAGCTGTTTAAAAAAATTCTTGGATGTTCTGATCAAGTCAGAAATTATGTTAGAAAAATTCTTAGGAGTCCTGTTAGTAAAGTAATTCTTGTGTTTTCTGATCAAAGTCAGAAAGGTAGAAAAATATTGAAAAGAACTGTGTTCACTCTTTAGACAGCCTTCTCTGGATAGCTGCTAGAAAACATTCTAAAAGAGCTGTTTGCTCTCTCATAAATGCTATTAGGAAAAAAATTCTAAAAGAGCTATGAAAAATTTTAAAAGAGCTGTGTTCTGTCTTCATGGATTTTCCAACTAAAATCATAAATCCTGTTAGAAAAAATTCTTGAAGAGCTGGTTTTGATCTCCAGAGATCTCCAGACAGTTCAGTTCTTGCTAGAAAAGAAAGAGCTGCAGTGACAAAAATGGAGAAGAGCCTGAGAAAAACGGGGTCCAGCAACAGGCCCAAAGTGGAATCCAACTCAAGGGGAGGTTCAAAGGCCTGACACTTACTGAGGCTATGGTGTGCTCACAAAAAGGTCACTTTCATGACTCCCTTCCAAAAGACCCAACAAGCAGCTGAAAGAGTCAGATGAAGATATTTACACCCAACCAATGGATAGAAGCAACTGACCTCTGTGATTGAATTGAGGAAAAGCTGGAAGAAGCTGAGGAGAAGGGTGATCCTGCAGGAGGACCAGCAGTCTCCACTAACCTGGATCCCCAAAATCTCTCAGACAATGGGCCACCAACCAAGCAGCATACACCAGCTGATATGAAGTCCCCAACACTTATACAGCAGAGGACTGCCAGGTTTGGACTCAGAGATGAGGCACCTGACTCTCAAGAGACTTGAGGCCCCAGGGAGTGGTGAAGTCTTGTGGGGTGGGAACATCTTCCTGGAGATGGGCAGAGGAGGAGGTATGGGATGTGGAACAGTCAAAGGGTGGACCACTGGGAGTGGGATAAAATCTAGATTGTAAAAAAAGATTAAATTAAAAAAAAAGAAACCACAATTCTAAAGAAAAGAAGTGTTATCTCTTTCTGCTACCTTGTCCCCTAAAGACCCAAAGCCCAGTTTTTAAATTTACATATCAATTTCAATTATTTATTCCAGGTTCCCTGTTCACCATCCTATGAATCAGCATTCCTTGACCCCTGGACTCCTAGGAAAAGAAGAGCAATCACTTTTTTTTCCTTTAACATTTTGAAAGAATTCAGAGATCTGCCTGCCTTTGTAAACTTAGCTGAGAAAGACCTTGTCCTGAGATTAGCATTCTGATGACAACACTTGGACATAAATTAGCTCAGTCCCAGGCTGACCTTGATCTCAGGAATCTGCCTGCATTTGGATCTGCCTGTCTTTGAATCTTTCTGACAAACTGGCTCATAGTACAGCTGCCACTTTTTCTTTAGGTCTGTGAAGCTTCTTATATGCTTCATATTGCATCCTTATATTTTTGCATAGTTGAGAAACTGTATATTTTTTAACTCATGTTTTTAGAATTCTTTTCCACATCCTTAAAGGGTGTTCTGAAGGTCCCTGAGATTGTCATTTTGCTAAAGACATAGACATACCCTTGACTCCTGGACCTCCTGCTGTTTCAAATTACCATGGAGTCATTACTATTAACAGGGAGGAAATTTCTCTGAGGAATGTGAAAATGCATGCATTTATATACAAACAAGCCTTACACCACTGCAACCATAGATACTCATGAAGGCCCATGCCTTCTTGGCCCTGTTCCTCAAGCAGGAACCAGGTCATCACTCCTACTAAGTGATGTTCATTTGCATGAGGCTTGGAACAGACCACACCAGACCAAGCGGTTCCAAGTGAAGTTTAATCCGGAGATAGGGCAAAGGTATGAGCAAGAAGATGGGGGAAGAAAAAGAAGAGGAAGAAGAGAGAGAGGTGAGGGGGTTCTGCCTATTTATATGGGCAGTGAAGTAGCCTCTTGCAGTTAAGGATGGGCAGTAGCCAGGTGGTTTCTGGGAATGTATGGGGGTCACCTAGATGTGATGTCACTAGATTCGGAGCCTGATACCAACACTAAGGCCATGTGGAACTCAGGGGTTTCATATAGGGTAGTGTTTGCATTTTCATTTTAAAGTAAAAATATCACATGGTTGATAGCAAGCATTTGGAATTTACAGAAGCATCTGCAGCAGTTGGCAGGTTGATATAGGAATGACTGGATGTTTTAAACAATTTCTTCAGATTATTCTATTCCAGGTAGCAAGTCCTGCTTGGCAAGTAGGAATTGCAAAGAGTTCTTTAACTAAATCATTTAAAAAATTTTAAAAAAATTAGTAACTAATGTTTGGTCTTTGCAACCTTATTCTATTAACTTCATATATGAACACACACTATTATGTGTGTTTTATTTGTATAATCTGGTTACTCTGTCAACTGGAGAACCCTGATGCATAGCTTATGGTTTTCCTTGGAGGCTAGAGGAGGGTGTGAGATCTACTGGAGCTGGAGTTGTAGACCTTTGTCAGCATCTTGATATGGGTGCTAGGAATCAGTCTCAGTGGAAGAACAGGGTATGCTCTTAAGTCCTAAGTTATCTCTCCAGCCTCCAGTGTGTAATTTACTGGATTGAGTCTGGTTTGAATTTTTGCACAAATACATAGGAGCAACTCTAAAATCTCTTTTTTATTATTATTGAAAATAGAATATTCTCTCATATAATACATCACAACCAAATTTTTCCTCTCCCTCCACTTACTCCATTCCTCCTAAATCTTCTCAGTTCCTTTCTCTCTACTTTCCCTCCTGAGAGGACAAAGACAAGTTGACACCACGACAGGCTTCAAAGTGTTATTTCAATAGACTAGGCACAGAGATCTGTTTCTCTGAGGTGGACAAGCCCAGGCAAGTCAATCCGGAAAAAGCACAGGCCTTAGACAGCTGATCAGAAACTGCTCTGTCATCTGGTCTGAGGGAAGGGCAATGAGTCAGCAACAGTTTCCAGGCCCGAACTCCAAGAAATGGTTCTGGAATGTCCCTAGAGCCCTAGCCACTCCAAAGACCCCCAGACTCTTAGAGATTGAGCCAACCAATTAAGACAAAGGTCACCTTCCCCTCCCTGGTATTCCTTTAATGTAGTTTAAATTGGAACTGTGAGCTCACCCTCCAGTTTGGTAGACTGACCCCTTCCACCACCACCCAGCATGCTGGACTTCTGCAGAATAAAATGCTTTTTGCTTTTTAATCATATTTGAGGCTGGAGTAGCATTCTTCAGTGAATCATGGACCCTTACACTTCATTTCCTCTTCAGAAAAGAGTAGGTCTTCAAGACATGACAACAACATAACAGGAAAAAAAAAGCAAAACAACAACAACAACAAAAAACAAAACAGGATACAACAAGGCAAGGCTAAAGCTCCCTAATCAAAGTTGTTCAAGCCAACCCTATAAAAGAAAAGATTCAAGAGTAGGTAAAACAGTGAGAGATGCACCCCTTCCAACAGTTACGAATCTCACAAGAACACCAAGCAAATGGCCATAACATGTATTCAGAGAACCTGGTGCCAACAACTGTAAAATTTGAGTGTGTACTATCTTGAGTGAAGTTTGGCAAGAGGGATACTTAAAATTATGGAATAAAATAATATACTCATACTCTGATTAACCTGTTTAAATTGTGATATAATTTAAACTGACTAGGGCCTGACAATAAGTACCTAAATAATGGTAAGTAATTTGTCTTTCAAAAAATAAGCAGATTATTTGTACATTTCTATAACTGTGGTAGATTGAATAGAAATGGCAGTCACACATCATATATGTGAGTATTTGGTCCACTGCTAGTAGAATCATTTGTAAAGAATTAGGAGGTAGGTCATGTTGAAAGTAATGCATCACCAGGATTAAGAATAAACTGCTAAAAAAAATAAAAAAAAAAAAAGAATAAACTGCTGTTATGGTTGGTGATATCAGGAACTCAAATTGCCACACTTTATCCCTAACTCCAATATTTTATACATCTAACACCTGTGGAAATAGAAGCCATCCAATACCCAAAGGCAGTCTCTTCTTTTTCCTCCTTTAAATTCAAAAGATAGTAAGGAAGGACTGTACATGTAAGCTCAGGCAGGAATCTAAACCTTAGGCTAGAACAAAGATGTAGGATTCAGACATCAAAATGACTTTGGGCTAGGACAGGGAAGTAGGCTCAGATATTTTGGTCACCCTGATAAGCCCTTAGACATAGTGATCATGGGAGTGATTAGGGAACTTTGTTTATTGCCTTGTTTGTTCTTTGGCTATTTGTGTTTATTGTCTTGCTTGATCCTTGACTATTTGCATCTATAATACTGCCAGTTCCTCAATCTAGAACTTACCTTAATACTGGCATGTAATTAAAATGGTACAAAAGGAAAAAGGAGGAGGGGAGATGGGATAAGGGTTTCATGGGGTGGAAGAGAATGAGGAAAGGGGATGACATCTAAAATTTAAATAAAATATCCAATAAAATAGAAAAAAAAGAAAAAAAACATAATTTTTGAATTTGTAGAATTCTATATATCCAGAAATTTGGTTTTGACTTAGGCTGTGAAGTACTTTATATTTGGATAAACACATGTGGTATTTATTCATTCACTTAAGGTATTGAGGCAGGGTACACACCATAGCCCAGGAGAGCCTTAACTTGCAGTTTTTCCATGCTGAGATTTATAGGTGGAAGCCATCAGTCTGGATGACTTATTCATTTTCAACTCCAAAGAGAAATAGTATTCACAACAGCAGTTTCAAAATACCAGGTCCAATAAATTAATTTTCCTTTTGAAATTTGATGTCCATTTCAATTCTTTGCTGAAAAGCATAGGTTATAAAATACATTTAAATGTAAATTGTATACTGGGTGAACAAGTTATTCAATAGTGGTTCAAATTCCAATCTTACAATTTGCATTCCACAAAGAATCAATCCAGTCCCAATTTGCTATGGTTCATCCAAGGATATACAGTCCATGAACCCTAAACTGCATACAGAATTTTCCTGGCATGGTCGTACATATTTCTTCTTAGGAAAATAAACTCTTATTTCTTTTCAGGTGGCCAAAATCACTTTGAAGACAATCAGATTGTAATAACTATAATTTTATGTGGACTTGCCTGTGAAGCAAATTGCAAACAAAAACAAGGTATTTCACAATCTGGACACAATAAAGAATAAAAATAAGAAGTCCCCATTAACTATAGAAGAGTTATTTGACCTTGAAATAAACAGATAATTCAAATACAAAACTTAAAATATGGAGAGAATTCAAATATACTATCATGAGGTTGGAATAATAATTCTAGAATATTATAATGAGAAATTAGAATATTGTATATGGGTTCAGAATTGCATCTGTTAGCTAGATGTGCTTTAAGCTTTATTATCCATTGTGAGAAAGGGTGTTCACTATATTTTACGTAGTTAGCAACATGTCTGGAGTATTATGAGCAAGAGAGTGGGGACAATGTTCCCCTCTACACCAATTATGGCAACCAAGGATTCTTGTAGCCATAGCCAAAGAGTCCTCAGAGTAGCAAGCCACACTTAGATGCAAATGTGTAGGTAGATTGCATTTATTTGTGTGGGGATTTAATGTGTGTTTGAGTATGTGTTATGGTCCTAAACATTTTAGCTTCTTAGTCATGTGTAAAGCCACAACAAAAAGTGTTTCTTTGTTTTTAAACCTTGAACAGTTAAAAGTAGATAGCACTAATACCAAACTGTACTGGAGAAAAAACAGCAGTCAGGAAAATATTTATCCATTTAATTTTTCAATTACAGGCATCTTGAAATGTTGAAAGAGTAAAGTAGCCTGCCTGTTTTGAAAGCATGCTATAATAATTTAGGTTTTGTATTTTACTTTTTAATTCACTTTCTTACTCCTTGGAAGAAATTGTAAAAATGTTCTGCAGAATTGATCCTTGTATATACCCTCATATATATACATACATCTGCTGCATAACAATTTACATATGCTTTGTCCTTAATAAAATTCTACACTGACACCAGCCTCCTGCAGCTCCCTCAAATTTAAAACTATAAGGAATTGTTTTCTGAGTTGAAAACTCGCAACACTTCTCTATCTCTGGAAGATCCATGGAAAAAGATAAGTGAGTAAAATTAAGACCAAGAAATTTTCTGCACATGAGGATGACATTTTGTGTTTAGAAATAATAGAATTTGTTCCCTACTTTTGTAATCCAACAATGAAATGCCCCATTTGAGTATTTCACCCTTTATCTGAGACTTGGTTCTCTTGGGAAGCAAGAATAATCATGCTTATATGTAGGGGATTGGTTCTAGTGCTTTGAATTAACCAGGAAACTGTGTCCAAACACTGAAGGTCCTTGTCCCCAATTGGTTTTTGATCACTAAATAAAGATGCTAGAGGCCAATGGCTGTACAAAGATAGACAGAGCAGGACACTGCATGGTGTAGGAATGGAGAGAGAGGAGGAGAATCACCAAGTTTTAGAAGGAGAGAGAGTTGTAGAAGGAAAATCATCCAAAGTGTAGGTAAGAAGGAATGTGGCTCCTGGAAGGGCTACCCAGAAACATCTCAGGCAGCAAAGAATACTGGGCCACCCAGAAGGAACAGGGCAGGAAAGATAGATCATAGATTTAAAGGGTGTTGTGTCAGGAGTACCAGAGGGAAATCTATGATAGCTGATAGGAATATTAAAACTGCCCAGCCTATGAGCTAGCCATGGCATTTCAAATGTAAGCTAATGTGTGTTTGTCTTTCGGGTACAGATCCAAAGAGTTCCTTTGGAAGTGGATGGAAGCATGAGACCTCCCAGAACCAAAGTGGCTTAGCCAAACACCACTACACTTATGAGATTAGAAAATAACTTTCAACTTCAAATTGTAACATATTAGCTTTTTGTTTGCAGCTAGTCCTAGTGAGTTTTCATTCCATTTAGATAAAACATCAAATATGATATAAGAAAAAGGCCACAGACAGCAATGAAATCAACTTGATACTACATGGTTATCAGTAACTAAGACAACATCACTGTCTTCACCTAGAGCCTCAGTTCAGATTTACATTCTAAGGAAAAGAAAAAAAAAGGAATATTCTTTTCTCAAGAAGTAGTAAATCAGGGTTTTGATATGGAAAAGATGGGTCAATATCCTGTCTCTTCTACTTACTACCCTGAAAACACTGGTTTCATAAAACAACATTCAGGGGCATGGTAAAATAGTAAACATTTCTTCCAAATAAGGATTAAAACCAAAATTTGAACAATGGTCATCAATGAGCATCAGTCCCTTTCTTTGTACCCCACTCCACTTCCCCTCATCCTTCTTGTATTAAGAGCAGTCTAAAGGGGCAAAAACAAAAAACAAAAAAGCAAAAACAAACAACAACAAAAAACACAAACAAAAATGTGCTGTCATGGCAACCTGTCTTTGTGATCAGAGGACTTGGAATCTGACATGTGGAAGAGCAGAAACAGAGGTGTGCGTCTTTTAAATTATTCTTCTCTACCAACTCTGCTTGCCTTGGAGGTTAAAATTAGTCACACCTCAGTCCTGCGGGATAGAGTTAATAGTAATGTTCAGGCTTATTATTTGTCTGAAAAGGGATACAAGGTAAGAAGATATCCATTGTTGTGATTTTAGAATCTAGCAATTAAGGCTCTAAAAGGCAGTGGGACTGTAGAGGTTATATACAACAGAGAGTCTGATAAAATGATCAGAAAGGAAAGTCTGTAGAAGTCATGATAAAAGATACTCTTACCAAAGCTTTGGTGATTGGCATATATGTAGGCAATCTTTCAAGTGTCAACAGGGTTAGAGGTTTCATTTGAGACAGATGGACCATGATAAGAAAATGCATAGCATTGAAAATCAGAATAGATGAATGACACTTAAACATGAGAAATGAAAAAGGAAGTATGCTCATAGATCCCAGAAGATGAAGGATCATTGCATCCCACTGCAAGGACTTCCCAAGAAAGGAGTTCAACCAAGTATCTGGTAAGGCCAGAAAAAGGTCAAGCCTTTGTTATATTTAAGGTACAGTCTAGAGGTCTTCAGCCTTTCGAGTGCAATTGAATGCCACTAAGCCACAATAAAGAATGAGCATGGTGGGGAAGTTTGTGTTTGAGATCAAACTTCCACACTGCTGCTCCCAAAAAGTAAACAAACAAACATCAACAAACAGAATAGACGCTGAAACCATATCCCTGTTAAATTATAACAGAATTTTGACAGCTAACCACATAACGGTAATTATCCATTAACAAATTATCACAGATGATTTTTAAAGGAACTTGAGAAACAATTTCTATTTCAAAATGTGCTGAAAACAACAGAACTTAGTTAATCTATAAAGGAAACAGGTAAAATGTTACCAATTTCTAAGGAAAAAGAAATTTGGCAGTGACAAAATAGTGAGTGTCACAAATAAGAGGTTAGAATGGTCAAGTACAGATTTTCATCCAGCTAACAATGAAAATCATACATCATTAAATAACGAGAATTCTTGAAATGAATGAAAAGATTGACATATATAAAAGTTATCTATGAAGTGAACATTTAAAAGTAGAACATACAGTAAACAATAAGTAAATACTAAGTAGACTGTATATCATGATGAAACTTGTGGAGGAATATTTGGTGAAATTAAATATAAATTAATATAAACACCATTCAGAGAGATGACAGAAAACTATTTATAGAAATGAGGCATCTAGTATTAGAGATGTCCCCCTACTGATCTTACTCGCAGCACTCTCCCACTCTCCTCTCCCTACATCTGATCACCATAGCAGTGCCCCTCCTTACTCCCTTTCCTACCCAGTTTCCTCTCTCAATCAACCTCCTATGACAAATTTGTTTTCACTTCTGAGTGAGATTCATGAACTCTCCCTTAGGACCTTCTTATTACTCAGTTTATTTGGATCTGTGGATTGTAGTGTAGCTATCCTGCTCTTTATGACTAATAAAAGTCATAAAGACTTACTTATACTTATAAGTGAGTATATACCAAACATGTCTTTCAGGCTCTGGATTACCTCACTCAGGATGATATTCACTTAGGAAAGGGGGGTGATCCTATTTGAGTTTCTTATTAGTGGGGTATATACAGACTGAAGTCCCTCCTCCTGTAGCCAGACAGGACTTCCAGAATTGAAAGGAGGTATCAATCTGCCCATAAAATCTTTAACCCAAAATTAGTCTTGCCTACAAAATGTGCAAGAATTAAGATGGAGCAGAAACTAAAGAAACAGCCAACCAATGAGCAAGCTGGATGAGGTCAAGAATACCGCGAAAAGAACTACAGAATCTATTAACCTCAGACTATGGGGGAATCACAGAAACTGAGCCAACAACCAAGAAGCATGCAAGGGCTGGACCTAGGCTTTCTACACATATGTTGCAAATGTGCAGCGGCTGTCTTGGACTCTGTTCTCTGTTCTCTGCCATTGGATCCCCTTCCCCTCCTGGACTGCTAGTTTGGATCTCAGTGAAAGATGATGTGCCTAGTCCTGCTGCAACTAGTTGTCCCAGGGTAGAGTAGTACCCAAGGTGGGCTTCCATTTCTCTGAGAAAAGAGAGCAATGGTGGAAGGATATTGTTAGGATGGAACTGGGCGGAGAGAAGAAGGGAGCTGTGATTAGTATGTGAGGTAAATAAAAAAAATTGAAAAAAAAAGAAAAGAAACAAGTTATTTGATAGAAATGTACAGAATTACACCAAAGGCCTGTTATCTTGTAGTCTCATAATGATAGGACAATATTTAGATTTCTCTTTCCTTACAATGAAGAAATATTGCCTCAAAGCCACTACAATTTATTGTAAAACAAACATTTTCTGATATAAGAAGTACTGTAAGCCATTTATAGTATAAGATCACAAAACTATATGTCTATACATATCCTAATACAACTTCTTATAGACATCTTTCTGCCTCCATGCTGAGATTTTGTCTAGCCTGAGCTTGTACATGTCTTGTGCATGGCATCACAATTGTAAGTTTATAAGTGCTACTGCCCTGTTATGGTTGAAGAACACAGTCTCCTGAAGGTACTCAACACTTATAGAATTTAAAATCTTTCTCCCACCTCTTGTAGGAAGATAACAGAGTTATATAGGGACACATGACATGCATGTAACCTGAAGGCTTGACTGTAACATAGTCTCTTATTCCCTGTATTTGATCAGCTGATCATCTCAATGTAAATAGCCATCTACTTCCCTAATAAGAGTTATGTGATTTGCTGATTTATGGATATAGTAGTAAGCCATTATGAATCATCTTAATGTTATCTTTCTTCAGCAAAATAGTAGTATTAATTTTTTCTCTAAAGCCATGACCTATCTAAAAACAAGCTCTTAAAGTCCTAAAAAAGAACAAAAGAAAGAGAGAGGCAGGGAGGGGAATGAAGGAAGGAAAGGTAAAGAAACATAAAGCTCATCACATACATAATTTTTAAATAATAAAAAAGACAAAATCTTAAAAAAAAACCAAGTCTACAGTGAAATGAAGATAGAAATTACATCCAACCTCTCACAAAACATTCAAAGAAAAGGACAGAGGTGACAAATACTGAATTTTGGAATTCCTCAGGTGGAGGGTGTAACTGCTTTGCTTTCCCAACAGTAGATTTTCAACCATTTCCCCTGAAGCCAGTATATGCTATAGTCTATGTTTTTCACTACAGGCACAGTGATAGGTGTATATGTTATCTTGGCCTTGTAGATTTAATTTGCATTTCATTACTCACTAGTGATGCTGTACAGGCATCACTGGCTTCCATCCAGATTCTTTAGAAAATGGATGTTGAAATCATTTGCTTGTATTTTATTGGCATCTTTATTTTCTTATTCTTGTTTGTAATGCTTGCTTTTGTAATCTGGTTTGTTTTAAACATTTGAATTCAAATATGTTCATGGAGTCCTTACATGACTCAAGAACATAAATATTTCCTTTTATTGTTTTATAAGAATATTATACAGTAACATTTTTTGTTTCATGTTCATTAATCTGTTGGGATTTTTAGTCTGATGTGACATTAATTTGGAGGAAATTATCAAATTTGCTTCAAATATCTCTTCTTCCCTTTACCCTTATGTTTCTAGCAATACACTCATCTAACCAGGAATCTCACAGATCTTGCACATTTTATTGGGACTTTTTCTAGTCCCTTTTCTTCTTGGTTTTCTGTTTTGATTTACTGTGATTATTATCTTAGTAATTATATCATGATAAGGATCAACAGCAACTTGGAAAGGAAAGTGAAGTAGAAACTTGTGGGCTCTTTGGAAACTTGTGGGTTCTTTGAAAACTCAATTATGTAGGATGATGGTTCACTGGTGCAGACACTTTAAGGAGTGCTTTCCTAAGCAGACATCAGGGGAAAAGATGTTTTTCTAAAGCAATCATGTAAAAGGATGCATGGTGAAGGATTCTTCACTAATGACACACATGTACTTGTTAGCCCTACATTGCATAGCTGAGTTCTGCTTGTCATTACTCCATAGAGAGAAACTTCTGGTGGTTTTGTTGCAGCTTCTTGCTGCTTTTGGAGACTGAGGTTGATTGGCAGAATGATGACAGCTGATATAGACTTACATGGAGTTTTACTGAGATAGTCTCATGTCATGAGGCAAGACACATGGTGAGGAAAGACCAGTGGAAGACACATGCTGTTTGGAAAGAGTATAAATTGGACTCAAAGGACAGTGAGACAGTGATGGGGGCTTGCATAGCTAGTTTTACAATGCTTTTGGTCTTGCATCTTTGGTGATCTTCTCTTCATTGAGAGAAGCACAGTGGAGAACGTCTCCTGGCATTCTTGATGGTATTGGTCACTCCT
Organism: Grammomys surdaster; assembly: GCF_004785775.1. Lineage (NCBI taxonomy): Eukaryota > Metazoa > Chordata > Mammalia > Rodentia > Muridae > Grammomys > Grammomys surdaster. Next base: position 2,550,335 of record NW_021620607.1, on the reverse strand, counting down.
ACTGACTTACGTTGATTTGGCTGAGTTCTGCCTGTGTTTGCTAGGTCGTGTCACCACTGCTGATTTATGTTTGTTATCCTTACATTACTGAACTATACTGCTGGTAAATTCCTGAGTTGTTTGCTAATGGATCAAGCTCCCACTGCTGACTTCTGTAAACTGAACTGCTGATTTCCTGACAACGCTGACTGGATTTGCTCCAAAGAACTATTTCTAAACAGGCCCACTTCCCTCATATCCAAATAACCTCTTTTCCATTACCTCTTTTGGGTGATGAACTAGAAGGAAGGTTAAAGCATTTAAGAATCCATATTAAAAGTAGGCTTTGAAAAAAGTTACTTCTACAGGAAAGGAGTTATCTTGCCTACAATTCCATACCATATTTCATTATAGAAGAAGTTTGGAGCATGACTTCAGACAAAGAGGGAATTGGATGCTGAAATTGATATAGAATCCATGGAGACTGCTAGTTACTGGCTTGTTCCTTGTTGCTTTCCTGTCCTGCTTTCTCATAGAACCCAAAGCCACCTGCACAGAGATGGGCCTTACCCACAATGGGACAGGCCTACCCCACATCAATCACTAAGAAAATACCATACAGACTTACCTACAGCCCAGTCTTAGGGTTGCATTTTCTCAATTGGGTTTGACACTCTAGCTTGTGTCAAGTAAACATAAAATTAGTCAAGACAATGATATCCTTAGTATATCTAGTGTAGTAATGTCATTTTTTCTTCTTTAGAGCACCATTTTATTACTATCATTTTTATTTTCCTCTGTTAGTATTTCCATATTTTTTCCTACATTCCATTTTTTCTTGGATGTTGCCTGCCTTCCCCCAGAAGTTCATGGAATATAAATCATAGATTGGTTTTAAAATCCAAATGTATAATTCTAATGCTTTTCCCATTTGCAATAATTCTGATAATTTGTTAAATTTCTTGAAACTATTTTTCATATCTTTATGGCCTATACAGTCTTTGTTGAAAGTTGAATGTGATCTCAAGAGTCAAATGAACAGGCGCAGTAGCTCAGGATTGTGATGAAGATCTAAAGTTGTCGGATGGAGAAAGATCTGTTTATTAATGTCCATGAACTATCAATGTTTCCACTGTCAATATTCACATTTCTATTAGTGATAAAGGGCTGCTACAGAGGAATGGAGTTATCATTGTCCAGAGCAGTTAGCCTCTGATTATATTTCAGCAGGCTCAACTATGAGTAACTGCTTCTCCTTGAGAATAAACCTAGTTAAATACAGAATTTTCTCTTACCCTTCTTACCCCTTCTCTACCAGAACAAGACGGGGTTTCTGACAATTACTGTAAAAACATGGCAGTCAGGGATACCCACCAGGTGTGGGGTATTCCTGTGACTGATTCCCCACAGTTTTCTCTTAGATCCTCTCCACTAAGTTTTCATCAGCGGAATCACGTTTAATGTTCCTGTCTTGCTAGCTCCCTCGGAGATGTCTCCTCCAGAATCAGTGTTCAACTCGTTTCTGATTCCTATTTGTCCATATTTCCAATTTGAGCTTGTTTGTCTCATGACCTCATTTGTCTGACAGATCCGAGAAGAACTTTTGACTTTTTTCTGCTTCTTCATGTTTTCACTTGCTAGGACAGAGTGGAAATTTCTAAAAACCTTATGAGAATTAGATGTCCAATCAATTCCTGTAAGGTTAGACTTATTGGAAACTTGTGATCCATTATCACTTTCTATGCAAAAATATTTCTCTTCACAAAGGCAATAAGGGGAAATTAATTCTAGTGGTAAACATGAGTGATCATAGCCAGAGCGCATACATTCAGGTCACACACAGACACACACACACACACACACACACACACAAACATGTTTCAACATAACAGTCTTAGGATGTTTTTATATGAATAGGAAAAAAGGTAGTCACAAATCAAAACTCTTTCAAATGATACTATGTTAGCAGTTTACAGCAAAGCACAGAAATCTCTCCCTGTGCCTCACATGTTGTCTGATATTTTTAGTTTTTAGTTGGTAAGTGATGTTTGAATTGGTAGTTTAATTTGGTGATGGTTCTACCTTATAGGATTTACCTTGTAACTGAGACACATGTTAGGTCAAAAATAGAGGGGGCAATGAATGTTCACTGAAGAAGCTAAAGTTAGCCTCCAGAATTTCATATAATCTTCCAGGTCCAAGGAGTTAGGAAGTCCTTATCAGTTAATTGGTCTTAGAGAATTGGTAGCACTTGTGTGCCTTCTCTTCATATCCACAAATCATATCCACATATCAACATGAATGTTGCATAATTTGTTCATAGTGATTACAAACTAGAAAGAACGCAAATGATCTTTAGTGAATTAACAGGTGTGGGAAAATAGCCACGGCAGAGTCCCAGAGACTTTCCACACGGCGGGTCCCACAAACAAGAGAGAGGTCCAGAATTTCAAAGGCTGGAGGCTTTGGTGGCAGCAGGCCCCAATGACACGAGAAAGTCCTTGGTTCCAAAAGGGTTTATTTTCATCCTGGATGGTAGATGGATCTGGATATACATACCCATAGTATGTAAATCTCTCTAGGGCCTGAGGCCTGTAGTCATGCCCTCTACCTGGGCACTTTGGGAGGGGCCACAATGGCCTATGTGACTGAACAATGTAGGTCCATGGAGACTAGACTGCTTGTCAGGACCCTGGGTTCTGGAGACATGGCTTAACATCTGCCATTTCTCCCTAGGAGTCTTGGGGTACCAGGCTCATGCCTAGCCAAGAACCAAGATGCCTTATGCAGTCCTACAAACAGGTAAATTTTCATTCTATTGTTCCAGAATGCTTCTCAATAATAAAAGAAAAAGATAATAAGTGTATCCAACATAATGACTAAGTTACAAAGGCATCAGGACCTAATTGAAAGAAGCCAGTATTGAATAGCACATAATACCTATAATAGATATAGGAATAGATGTGGAAAGATATAGACATGGAGAGAGAGGGTGGGGAATGTACACTGACAGACTGACATAAGCTGAAGGGGACTTTTATCAACAAGAGAAGAAAAAAAGGACTTCCATGTGATCCTAGCATCGTTGTGCACACCTGACCCCTGAGTGTGTTGGTGTCTAAATCTATGTATGTGTTAATTCTCAGAAATGTTCAGTTTAAGAAAAAAATGAGTTTTACCATTCCATTTATTAAACTGCTATATAGCAATAGAGATAATTTTGTCTTGTTTAAAATAATCTCATAAAACCTTCAATTTTTTCTATGCTATTTTTTTCTAGCACATTTACAGCTCCAAATTAGACATTATGTCAATCTTATTTTTGACTATTCTGTGAAACCCCAAAACCCAGAATACTAGCAGGGCAAGAATAGACATTAACAATGTCGTAATGAAAGAAAATTCATTTAACTTACACTTTTTGATCCAGTGTTTTAACAAGAAGAGTTATTAAAGAAAGCAAATTGTTAATAAATTGATATGGAAAGGAAGTAGTGGAAGAAAAAATAATAAAGGACAAATTCTTTTTGCTTTTGAGTACTGTTTAACGAATCTAATTAGTAAGCTTCAATGGTCCTGCAGAAGCTTGGGAGATTTTTGCATTCATATTGAAAATAAAATGAATGTTCTGGCAGCTCCTGAAACAGAATGTCAAGATAAGAAATGTAACACAAAAAGCAGTCACCTTGAATCAACCTGAAGAAATGACAAGGAGTGCTGTGAAGACTATCAAGAAGTTTGTTGTTTTTCTACAAGATCACATTTCATTGCACACTGCACACCAGCTTTCGCTCTCTTTCGTTCTCTCTGTCTGTCTTTCTGATTCTCTCTCTCTCTCTCTCTCTCTCTCTCTCTCTCTCTCTCTCTCTC
>NW_021620607.1:2524452-2546476 GCF_004785775.1 Grammomys surdaster | reverse complement strand
TCTCTCTCTCTCTCTCTCTCTCTCTCTCTCTCTCTCTCTCTCTCTCACACACACACACACACACACACACACCATGAGGGAGAAACTCAGCCAGTGCAGGAGCTAGTAATGTGAAAATCTCTGGAGAATTAGAAGGAAAAATAAACAACAGACAGCAATAAGTACAATTGCAATCAGTAAGTTAGCAATTAAGTTGGCTGCCATTTAACCAATAAAGCTACAAAGAAATTGTCACCCAGCAGAGGTTCTCAAGGTGGAGGCTTCAATTTCCTGCTACTGTTGCAAGTGAGGCTTTGGGTTCATAGTTCTCCAGGGTATCTATTCAGAATATGTCAAGACAGGTGCCAGCATGCCCAGTGAATCATGAAGGTCACACTTCTGTTCTTTCCCAGAGCCCCTGGGCCTGTGTCAGCATCATTAAGAAATGCTTTCTTTCAACCCAAGGCTGTTTCTTACTCTTTGACCCATTTCCCACTATCATTGTCCTCAGGCTTTAGTCAGTCACTGTTGCTTTGTAGAGCTTCTTGTTCAGTGACACTATAAAAACAAAGCACCAAGATGATATGTGTTCACAAAGGCAATAATACAGTAAGATGCTGTGCTAGGTTTAAAGATTTAAATTAGGAGGACCCTTTAATATGACAATCAGCATGGGGCATAGCAAAATGAAGCCAGATTGCCATATATATATTGAAAGCTACTTCCTACTGCACCAAAGGTACAACTTGGACCACAAGAATCCTTGATCAAAGTTTTCACTTGGCTGCCTACCTGATTCATCTCAGTTCCCACAATCAATCTGTCAATCTAGAGAGAAAAAAAATTCCCAAACTCAAAGCACTGGTAAATGCTGGTAAAAGTCCTGGGCCTGGTTAAAGGAGATAGATGGTTTACCGAATGGATTTTCTCTTATTGATATCTGTCAAAATCCAAGCCTTACATGGGTTGCAATATGCAGAAGTACAAGTCAGAATGTTACAGACAATAGATGGCTATTGGAAAACTAGTGTTTCTGAAAGGTGATTATCATAAAGTAATATTGATAATATTTAATGAAAATGAGAACAAAAAAATGTAAGAAAGACAATACTGCAGTTAGCATATCTATTTCTCATTAACTTTGAGACCACAATGACTATGCATGTTTTATTTAACTGCTTGAAAAGAACAATTCATTACATGAAGAACCTTGGAATGCTCTATTCTGATGTGAGAATAGAACCTTCTTTGGAAGAATAAAGGCTGTCCCTGTGGAATTAATTTAAGATATATCAAATCTAGAATTCTACAATATCAGACACATAGTGTTTTATCAGATTAGTATGATGCATTTATTCTTGATGATTTCTGTGATATGTTAGAACTTCGAAATCGATCTGTGGCAATCTGCTTACATTCATAAGTCTTCACATAGTTTTACCATTTTAGCTTTAATAGAATGTATACTGCATCATTATCTATAGCCATGTTCATCCAAGTGAACCAATTCAGTGAAAGGAGTGTGTGTGTGTATGTGTGTGTGTGTGTGTGTGTGTGTGTGTATCTGTGTAGGGGATCAGTCATCTAAATGGAATTTGAAAAATTCCATTTATATTGCAGACAAGTTTAAACATATTTATTGGTACTTTTTTGTAAAAGAATAACTAGTCCCACATATAACTGAAGTCAATTTATTTTTTAAAAAAACAAAAGAATAGACAATTCTATCAAATAATGTAAATTATAAACATCATAGCATTGTTTGAAAATTGTTCATTTTTAATATACCTGGTTTTAACTGACAGTTAAACTAATGTAACTATTGGCTATTCATATGAGCTCAAGTGGCAGGGATTTTTTTTCCAGTATTTCTTTTGTAAACTTTGTATATTTGTAAATTTTCAAAAACCTTCCATGGAAGTGGAGGAGTTTCAGCCACTAGGGTTTATTCCTCAGACTTCCCTAACAGCCAAAAGGACTGTTTTTTAATGGCTCTAATAGTTTTACAAGGACTAATGTAGAAGACTGGTCAGGTAGAACACCGAAGAAAAAATCCCACCAGCCACTGAGCTTTCCCCAAGATCAGGCCATCAATCTCTCCATTCTTAGTCTTCTTGGATTACTGCCCTCCCAAAACCCTATAAACTCATTCTATCCATTTCTCTGATGCTTGTCTCCTAAGCAGAGGCAACCACCCTCCTGAGTTTTAACTTCCCAATAAATCTCTTGTGTGATGTTTGTTATGCATTGTGATATTATATTCCTTGGCTCCTGAATGCCGGGATACCATTCCCATCTTATATTAACCATGTCAAAAATTGACAGTTTTGATTTCTGAAAGTGTATTCACAGGAGGGAAAAACAAACTTCAAGGATATTGAATTATTTTTATCTGATGCTACCCTGCATGTTTTAACTAACCCATGCCCCTCAAAAGCTTCTAATATTAGACAAGAAATAAAAAACATCATCACTTTTTTTCCAGGGAGAGAGAACATATAGTCAAGCCATTTGTTGCTCTTTCCATGACCCCTAAATTCTCAGAATATTTGTTATAAATTCACATATCCAAAGGCCAGATTAGGAACCTAAATATCGCAGTAGTTCAGGTGGGAACTGTCCTGATCAAGGGATGTCATGCTCATGGGTACAGCAGAGCCAGGGGTTACTTTGACTTCTCTAAATGCCACAACTGCTGGAGTCACACATTCAAGATCTAATAGAAAAACTTTAACAATTGATTTATAATTGTCTTTCCGAACCTTGTGTCTTATAAATGTGTTTTAGGCATTTATAAAACATTATTATTATCAGAGCTTCTGAAATTAAAGAAAAAGAATTTAGTATATTATTTGATATTCTCATTATAAAAAAATAGGCTGTGCTTGGGTATCTTGAGGCAGATGATAGAGGACTAAGAATCCTATAGGCATAAATGTCACTATTCCAAGGAGCAACTGTTTCACAAGCATAACCGTTATGGCTGGAGTGCTAGTGCTCAAAACAGTGTGATATGACTAGAGCAAGGAGTAAGAACTTCTGGAACAATCTCAAGAGTGAGCATTTCTGGTGGTCAGCTACCAGCTGTGGTCCTCCCTGCTGATCCATCAATGGTGTGAAGTCCTCACTGAGTACCAGGGTTTAAAACTCTGTTGCAATTGTTTGACATTCATGAGATTTGCCTATAAGGTAAAACTCGAAATTGGTTTCTGCAACAAGTTCTGCCATGTAATGAATGAAATAGCCTAGCTTATCCAGGATGGATGGTTTATCAGCTGTAAGATGAGTAAATGAGCATCTGGGAGGCAGTGTGAGAACCAGCTCCTGATAGGCCCAGCACCCCAGCCACTGCTGCTAAGCCACACACACCAACTTAAATAATCTTGCTGAGGGGAAATCATGGAACACTATGTTTACTAGTTTCTTGAACATATATAGAATAGTAAAAAGACTAAGTCAACTCTCTGTAGACTACCAATTTTAAAATTAATTTGCCATCAAGAGTACTTGAAACTATGCAACTAATTTAATAATTTTGAATAATAGTTTGCCTCCAGAAATCTGTAGTAATATATTATTATGTACTGATTTTTCTGTAATAAAAATCAAAAGAAACAAAGTTTGTAATGACAAGCACTGTGATTATCAAAATCTGTGACTTCTTAAAGTGTCTATAGTATATGCCATCATTCACCATGTTACATGATTTTCAGTAGTGAAAAGTATCCAGTTCCCGTGGTGTGAAAATACAGATCTTTTGAGGCCCATTTTGTGACCAATTATATGGTTAATTTTGGAGAAGGTACCAAGAGGTCCGTACAATACCCAAGATATAACTCACAGAGCACATGAAGCTCAAGAAGAAAGACCAAAGTGGGCACTTCGGTCCTTCTTAGAACAAGTAACAAAATACTCACAGGAGCAAATATAGAGACAATGTGTGGAGCAGAGACTGGAGGAGGGATTGTCCAGAGACTGCCCCATCTGGGGACTCATCTCATGTGCAATCACCAAGCACAAACACTGTTATGGTTGTCAGGTAATGTATGCTCACAGGAGCCTGATATTCCTGTCTCCTGAGAGGCTTTGCCAGAGCCTGACATATACAGACGCAGATGCTCGCAGCTAAACATTGAATTGATTACTAGGGGTTCCCAATGGAGGAGTTAGAAGACTGAAGGAGTTGAAGGGGCTTGCCATCCCATGAGGACAGTGGCAGTACCAACTAACTAGAGCTCTCAGGGTCTAAACAGCTATCAGGGGAACACACATGGAGGGACCCAGGGCTCCAGCTGTATATGTAGTGGGGGATGGCCTTGTTGGGCACCAGTCCAAGAGGAGGGCCTTGGTTCCATGAAGGCTGGATGCCCCAGTGTAGGGGAATTCAAGGACGGGAAGGTGGAAGTGGCTGGCTGGGTGGGGCCACACCCTCATAGAGGTAGGAGGAGGGGGAATGGGATAAGGAGTTTCTGCGGGGGGATGGGGAAAGAGGATAACATCTGAACTGTAGGTAAATAAATTATCCAATGATGATTAAAAAAAAACAGATAATGGAACTTGCTATTGCAGTCGAGTATTTAAGACCTTTTGGTAGCAATTTAATATTACCCATATTACTGGGATTCCTTATAATTCTCAAGGACAAGGAAAGGATTGTGGAAGAGGCCCATAGAACTTTAAAACAATTTCTTCATAAAATAAAAAAGGGGGTATATCCTTGTACATCACAAATTTATGTAAATCATGTTGTTTTCATTTTAAATTTTTTTTAAAAATTTGAATGACAAGGAAATTTCTGCTGAGTGTCTAAAGCACTCTACAAATAGGCATACTTATGCCTAGGTGAAAGGGAAGGATCCACTTACTGGCATATGGTATGATCCCAATCAGTTATTTATTATGGAGCAGAGGGCATGTTTGTGTTTTTTCTGCAGGACACTGAAGGAGTGTCGTGGCTGCCAGAGCAACAGGTGAGACATGCTGATGCCATGACAAAGAATGATGCTGACCTGTGAGTTTGCTGAGTATACTGACAATGATGAGTGGGAAGCTGTACTGGGCATATGTTCCTGACTAACCTTTGCTTACCTATATCCGAGATAGGACAAGCTGCCTTGCCTAAAGTTTTTAGACCTTGTGGAACAGAGAATCAAAAAGAGAAGTTACAATGACTCTTATATTTTTCTTAAATGTGACCAGTTATTTGATTTTCTAGACCAGTCAATCATGGACTGGTCTATAAATCAATCTAATATTGAAAATAACAGTCTTCATTTTATTGTATACTTGCTAATTGTGTTAATGTATTGAAACCTGGCACATCTGTTATGGGGGCCTATCAATCAGCTTTTATTTTATTGCTCTAAGTATTAAAGAAACTTGGTATTCTAGAAAAAGCTTGCAAGTACTAGAAGTGAGTCAGGTTTTAAGGAGAAGCAAGAGGATAGTGGGCTTGATTATTGCTTGTATAACAGGTTTAATTACGTTAATTTGTAGCACCGCTGCTTCTGCAGTTGATTTGACACAAGAAGCTAAGACAGCTACTTTTGATAATCATTTAGCAAAAAAATTTTACTAACGTGTATATATACAAGAGGATTTAGATAGACATTTGGAACAACAGATTGTTCCTTTTTTCCTATTCAAATTATTGGAAGGAGGTTCAGAGTTTAAGTTTAAGCCATCTCAAGTGTCATGCCAAATACCACTGGAATTGTGCTACTTCTAAAATTTGCACTGTTAGTCAAAATAATTAGGAAAAAGCTTAAAGAAACTTGGAGGGTATTCGGCATAATACTAACACTTCTCTGGATGTTTTAACTTTGCATAGTGAGATTATGAATTTAGAGAATGCTTCTCTTCTGAGCATTGATTTGGCAGATACTGCTGATAAAATTACCCATGACTTGAGATCAGTATTTCTATTTTGGGCAAGCTTCAAGTATGGCATATATAGCTTGATCATGCCAGCCTTTTTTGTCCCAGGAATAGTTTTACTCCTGCCCATCATGTTAAAGCTTGTCTTTAACATCAGCATGTTGGCAGCAAAAGAACATGGCTTGAACCTGAAAATGGATCCCCAGACAGAGTTATTAAATTAACAGGCTGGCAAGCCAAGGACAGGTAATATTCTACACAGAGCCTTACCAACCTAAGACATAAGTGCATTGCTTTTGATAATGCATATTCCATCACAGGTAAGGAAGGCATTCTTTGGAGAATGCCCTAAGACAGGTTCAGTCTTGTTCATGAAATAAAAAGGGGGAGAGGCAGGGAGCTTTTGGGGTTGCATGGCAAGAATCTGACATTGGCCATGGACAAGGAAATTGGCTGCTTGGCAGGAATCTGATATTGCCCAAGGACAAGGAAGTGGGTTTCAGGCAGGAATCTGACATTAGGCTAGAACAAAGAAGTAATTTCAGGCAGGAATCTATATCTTAGGCTAAAACAAAGAAGTAGGCTTCAGACATAAAAATGATAGAACAGGGAAGTAGGCTCAGATATTTTGGTCATCCTGATAAGCCCTTAGGAACAGTGAACATGGGAGTGTTCATGGAACTTTGTTTATTGCCTTGCTTGTTCTTTGACTATTTCTGTTTATTGTGTTGCTTCTTCCTTGACTATTTGCATCTATTGTACTGCTAGTTCCTTAACCTAGAACTGACCTTAATACTTACATATAGTTAAAACGGTATGAAAGAAAAAAAAACAGGAAGGGGATGGATAGGGGGTTTCCAGGAAGGGGAAATATGGAAAGGGGGATGACATCTGAAATGTAAATAGATAAATATCCAATAAAACAGAGAAAATCCAGATCTTTAACTTAATGGCAATAAATGACATACACACACAAGAAAACTACACTCATAAAAATTAATTTTTAAAAATAAAATAAAATGGAGACAGGATGGCATAGAAAGGACTGGGTGAAAATCCAGTGAGAGTCAACTGTAGATATTTGAAGAAGAGGCATGACAAGAAGTAGTTTCTCTGTCAACACATGCATCTTGTATTGGCTCCAAAATTATAAAGACAACCCCACAAACACTGCATGAAACTTCATATTTTTAAAGTAAATCAATGATAAAATATAACCAAGTCCCAAGTCAAGATGTAATTATCTTATAATTTATGTTAGTCATTAATATGGGACTAGGGACTTCTCCCAGGCTTTTGCAGAATGCAAAATTATGGCATCTCACACAATTTAATAAAATTTGGAGGATTTTTTTTTTTGGTAACAGTAAAAGAATACATCTGTTTTTAAATGTTGTATGAATAATATCAAAAGAAAATGTTGGTATAAAACCCCAATTTTCTAAAAATGCCAGTAACCTTTTCTGAAGATCATTATACAGCCATTACCAAAAGCTAAGCTATCACTAGATAAAGCCAGAGGATTACCAAAAAGTCTGTTGTTTTTCTACATTCTACTGTGCATTTTTTGAAGTTTGTATCAAAGGTTTGTTCTCTAACCCCTTAGATTCCTAGAGCTTTAAGAAGCTTTATAAGCACATTTCTGATTGCAAAGAAATGCTAGCTCTGACCTTGGGAAGACTTTGGCAGGAGGACCAGAGTCAAACAAAATGATGAAAGAAGAAAATTGGTTTCAGCATTATTACATAATTCAAGTTTTGCTGCAAGGAGCTTTCATACCAATTTCCCTTCCTATTCTCAGTTTTCAAGCTAAGGCCCTCTCAAGAATGTGCTTTATGCTCTACCACCCAACTGTCCTAAGTACTTAAGCATGGAGACTTCTTAGTAGCAGCTTCACTATGAGAGTGATATTTAACCTCTTGAATACTCAGTGTCTTCAATTATATAACTGCACCAACCCCAGTTGTCAGTTATCAGAGATAAAGAGATCCTCTTTAAAAATCACTTAGGATAAGGCCTATCACAAGAAATCTCTGTTTTCAAGTTAAGGCTCAGGATCTGAATGAAATAGAATAAGCTATACTACATTTCATGTTCTATTGAATATAGCTGTGAACAGGATGCATAGAATACTCATTTGAAGATCCAGGAAGGAAACTCTGGCAGGCAGGATAAACATATACTGCCAATGATAATGGACCCTACAAGGATTTTAATTGGTATCTGCTCTTCAATTGTAATCTTTTGGCTTAAGTAAGTGCAGTAGAGTGCAGCACTATGAAGTAGGAGGAAAGGTCCAGGTAAATTCACCATTTTCAGCTCAATCAGTGTTAAGAAAGAATCCTCTAGCACTTGTAAAGAATGTAGAAACATATTATCTTATTTCTTTCTATTCTGCTTCCCCGAAATCTAGGCTTCATGTGAATATGTGCTTTAGGTAACAACTGCAGATATCAGGAGCCTACACAAATGACTGAGTTTGGCCATTGATGATTTTACTCTTTGTCCTCTACTCTTTAGTCAGAGATGTGACATTTCTTGACAAATTATTTGGAAGAACAAGATGGATGGAATCTTTGTTTTCTGTCAAAGGAATAAAAGACTATATAGCATATTTAAGGAAATGAAAATGACTGCAGAAGAATGAATACAGAAAATGTGGTTCATTTACAAAATGGAATACTACTCAGCTACTAAGAATGAGAACATTATGAGTTTGCAGGCAAATGGGTAGAACTAGAAAATATCATCCTGAGTAAGGTAACTCAGACCCAAAAGGATATGCATGTATGTACTCATAATAGGTGGATACTAATAAAAAAGAAAAGTACAGAATTTCAGGATACAATCCTCAGAACTCAAGAAGGCTAACAAGCCAAAGGGCTCAAATGAGGATGCCTCAATCCCACTTGGGAAGGAGAATAAAGCAATCACTGCAGGGGAGAGAGAGGAACCAGTGTGGGAAAGGCAACAGGAAAGGGAAAAGGGGAACATGATCAAGTATTGAGGAAGCAACAGGTCTGAAGCCCTGAGGGCCAGCAAAAAGAATCAAAACAGGCAACCTCAGAAGGTAGGAGGATCCACTAGACTGTACCAGAGACCTAGGAGGTGAGAGACTCCAAGGACTCAAAGGGAGGGACCTTAGATGAAATTCCCTATAGTGAGGAGAGGGAACTTGATGGAGATCACCTCCAGTAGAAAGGGTCTAAACCACCAGCCTGGGAGCACTTAGGGGGGGATCCAGGGCTTCAGCTGAATATGTAAGAGTGGAGGGCCCTGCTGGGCATAGGTGGAAGAAGAGAACCTTGACCTCATGAAGGCTGGATGCCCCGGGGGGGGGGATTTTTGAGGGGGGGGAGGTGGGAGTGGGGGGGGGGGTGTAGATAGAGGTTACATCCACAGAGAAGAAGGAGGAGGGGCGAGGGGATTGGGGGTTCCGAGGGGGTGGTGGGGGATGGGGTAAGGGGACAACATAGGAAATGTAAATAAATCATCCAATAAAAAAAAAATAAAAAAATAAAGAAAGACAGGGCATCAAGTGGAGGGAGGAGGCTGCCATCTCATAGTCAAAACTTCTGATGTAGAATTTTCCCTGTCTGAAAGAACTGCAGAAACAAAAATGGAGAAGAGACAGAGGCAAAGGAGGTTCAGTGACAGGCCCAAATTGAGATCCAGCTCATGGGGAAACTCCAAGTCCTGACATGATTTCTGATGCATGGTGTGCTAACAAACAGGGGCCTATTATGTTTGCCCAACAAGCAGCTAAAAGAGTCAGATGCAAATATTTGCACTCAGCTAATGAATAGAAGCTGGTGACACTGTGGTTGAATTAGGGAAAACCTGGTAGAAGCTGAAGAGGAGGACAATCACATAGGAAAACCAGCAGTCTCAACTAATCTGGTACCTGGGATCTCTCTGATATCGAGCCACCAACCAGGCATCATACACCAGCTGATATGAAGCTCCCAACACATGTAGAGCAGAGTACTACTGGGTCTGGACTCAGAGAAGATGTACCTGACTCTCAGGAGATTTGGGGCCTCAGTTAGAGGGGAGGTCTTGTGGGATGGGTGTGGTGGTCTGAGCATCCTCTTGGGGACCCGGGTTGGGAGGATGAAGCTTTGGATGTGAAAAGGTCGGAGAGTGAACTGGGAGGGAGATAAAGTCTGGACTGTAAAAAAAAATTAAACAATAAATTTTTAAAAAGGAGAAACAACAACAAAAGAAAGGTAGGTACTTGGCAACATACTCATGTTATGTTTCTATGACATTCTGTTCTCACTCCAAACTGGATGCATATGGACTCATACTATTCAGAGTATTAGAGAGAATAAGAATTCACGTGTCATATATTCTAACACCCGGTGTCAAACTGGAAGCATAGTAATACATGAGCAGTATAGAGATAGGTAGACCTAGAAAGAACTAGTGAAAGATATCTTTAACAACTGACAGTAAAATGAAGACCTTTTAGCTCAAGAAAAACAGTTAATCTTTTTCTAATGAATGTGCTATACTACTTCACTGGAGGACAGTATTCAGATATGAATGAAATCGTATACAAAATTAGTAATCACAAACCTTAGAATATCAAAAGTAAAAACCAAACAAAGCCAAAAAAATACACAAAATGGAGACTGTTGGTTAAACATAGATTATTTTTATTTTCCTGGTAATTCTACAATGCATTTAATAGTGGAAACAAAATGAAAAACATTGTTATGTCATTTGCCTGGTCATTGTCCTTTACTCTCGAATTCAGCTTCAAAACTCTATAATTTCTTGTGTATTAGGAGTCTCTTAGGTATTCATTACCACCAACAAAGGAACACGTCACAGATCCCTAGATAGTTTCAGAATTACAATAGGCAATACCGGAAAGATCATTTTGTTATAAAAGATTATCTTTAAGCTGGCCTCACCACAGGTTGGAGAATACTCTTAAATGTTGAAATTAGTCATATGATTAGCAATTCAATCAAGCACGGCTAATGAAACAAATTTTCAATAATATTGTATGCTGAAGCTCAGTGGAACTTGGGTACTGGTGATGACTTGTCTTGCTTGCATGGGGAGAAGCTATCAAAATTCTCTCTTAGACCTTATTAATGTGTCTTTTATTTATTTGCTCTGTTTATGTGATTCATAGTTAACTTATATGTAGAAAACTATTCTGATTTCTATGAGGCACTCTGAATAGATGGTAGCATTCCAAACATGTAGCCAATCAGTCAGAAGTGTGGGTGCCTGTATAATTCTGAAATACACCATTTTCTGAAGTGGCATGGAGATAGTTTCTTTTCTTTCCCACGTCTAGAATTTGAGGCTAACTGATTTGCCTTTTTAAAAGTATGTAGATATTATTTTTATGAGAATATTATTAGACTAAGGAGTAAAAACATTCTGAAAAACATTCTCTACAATTTTCCATAAAATATCAGAAATAGTAATATTTAACCCCTACATACTATCAAGTTAATACGGATATTATAACCCCTAGAGTCGGCACTTTGAAAGATATAGAAAAAGACACACTGAAAAAAAAACAGAAACATCAAATAGAACAGTAAAACAAACTTTCAATAATTAGAGAAAATGGAAAAGAAGGATGCCTAGTAGCTACTAACCAAGTCAAACCTAAGATAAAACTGAGATTTACATGAAAATTTGCCCTGAGAAGTTTATAGTTCTGTGAAGTCTCCATGATACAAGCATCCAAGACATTCTTCAGTAAGTAAAAGAATAAATACAATGTGGTATGCCCATGAAATGTGATATATTTTATGGTAAAAATAAATAAGTTCTAGTGACATGTAAAGCGCAGAGAAAAATTAAATGTGTGTCATTAGATAACCTGAAAGGTGACATATTGTATGAATCATTAGAGGGAGTGGAGGGACTGTTGGCTAAGGGTTCAGAGGTAAAATGGGATGAATGGAGATACCACGAAAAATTATTTTGGAATAAGACTAATATGGGTGATGTTAACATAGTGTACATACAGTCCTACCTTTGGTCATGCTTAAAGCTATGCCAATTTGTAATGAATCTAATGTAAACTATGAATGAACATTTACTCCTGATGCTAGTTGAGGTTCTTGGACAGTGACAAATTTACTCTTCTGGGGAGAGATCTTTAACATGAGTGGGTATATATAAGTAGGGACAAAGAACATGGGGAAGTTTTGAAATTTTTGCTCTTGTAGACTATTTCTGCTTATGTAGAGGTTTATTGAGATTACTTTAATAGTATTTTGTTAAAGCTAATGTGAAAATCCAGGCTTGGTACCTCATGTCTATAATCCCAGCACTCTAGACTAGAATCTAGAGACTGAGGTGGGAAGATGGCAGTAATGCTCAGGCTAATTTAGGCTACATAACATTTAATTTTTCTCTAATGAGAAAACTTGAGAGTAAAGTGGTTATGAGGATCAAAATTAGGAAAGTGTGACAAATCATTGCCAAAATAATAGCAATAATTTTGGGCTGCAGAATGAAATCCTGCCTCTAATAAGGAAATCAACAGAAGACAAATGAACAATATTACAATTAAAGGGTTAGTTCACCAGGAAGACCCTCCTGGCTCATATTTTTAATTATGATGTTATATGATAGCATATGTTTGGAATATATCAAAGACAACCAGACAAAAAGAAGAAACAGAAAAATAAATAACCATAGATGAAATGTCAATACTCTCCTCTTGAAAGGTGGTCATGAAATCATGAGAAATATAGAAGAAGGAACAACATCCAAAATCAACTGGTTAAAGCTCATGCTTCTAAAACACTGTAACCAAAGAGAGCCAAACATCAACTTCTAACATGAGCATGGAACCTTCAGCAAGTTCAGGTTTCAGGAAATTATGAAGGAAACTTACAGGAAGTATCTTACCTGGAATCAGTTTTCCTAATTTCTAAGCAAACAATCAAATAATTGCTTTAATATTGGTAAAAAAAATCTACTATGCACACCTATCTGCCTATCAGAAGTCAATCAATCTATCCATCTATCATCTATCTGTTTATTTATTAATCTACAATCTGCCTGTCTCTCTCTATGTACTATCTATCTATCTATCTATCTATCTATCTATCTATCTATCTATCTATCTATCTATCTATCTATCTATCATCTACTAGTAGACAGCCTGTGGCCCACATATCATAAAGTGCTTCATATCTTCCAGTTGTAAAATGTATATCTTAATCTCTGATAAAAATCAAGTTGAAGTTACTGCTTCAATGTTTTTTATAACTCTGCATTATCAGTGGCTGAATTGGGGCTGGAGAAACAGTTTTGTGGTTAAGCTTGATTCTGTTCTTGCAGAAGTCAAGTTTAGTTTGTAGTATCCATAACAAAGCCTGTAATTCCAGATCCAGGAAATCCAAAGTGCCCTTCTAGCCTTTATGAGATGCTGCAGTAATATGTGGACACACACACACACACACACAAACACACACTAAAAAGTAAAAATATAAAAGCCTAAATTATAAAATTAGTTTATTTGATAAGATTACTTGAATAGAGATTGAATTTTAAAAATTACCGTGTTATTCAATTCCCTGTGTCAAATTATGTTCTATTTTATGATTTCATCTTTCATGTATGAGAACTGAATGTTATAATGATTTAAAATAAATTGATTATTTTATGAGGCAGATTTATTTTAAAAAATAGGTAACATAAATGATATTTTAATGGAAATGAGCCTCTTCTCACTATGGTAAGGTTTATATTTCTTCCACATATCTTAACAGTGTTTAAAATTGTATCCTAAAAATACAAAGTGTCACCGTAGCAATTTTTAAGAAATGTTATTTATAAAATAATTTGTGATTTCTAAAATAAAAGCAGACAAGTGAAATTGAATAGTTGTTGCTAACATTAGTTTTTTTATCATAATCAATGTAGAACATTAGAGTATGTTCAGAAAACAACATAATAGCTAGTCTGCAAGTAATAAAATGTACATTTACCAAAACCCTATAATTGGTAGTCTTAAAACTATCAATAAAACACTTAACTGTAAAAAGACTGACAAATCACTTCTAACTTCAAAAGAGCCATTTTTTTAAAAATGTGTAAACTGTTATGTACTAGTTTGAGGTTGAACGTAAGCCTTCATTTTTTTATTTTCTAGCATTCTAGCACCTCGGAATCTCACGTGACCCCAGGTAGGATGAAAATAAATTCTACTAGGAACACCTTGAAGCTTGGGTTCTGGAAGCTGCTACATGGCAATGTATCAAATGTTGTTGTTTAATTCAAACCACAAGACCAGAGTGTATTCAAGAGCTAGACAAGATCATACTTCACATTGCAAATGCCAAATATAAAAGAATGTGGGTTCTACTTTTCTGTGTACCATACCTTTGCTTCCTTTTCTTTTTCTTTACCTTTTTTTCTTCCCCTTTTTCCTCCTCCTCCTCCTCCTCCTCCTCCTCCTCCTCCTCCTCCTCCTCCTCCTCCTCCTCTTCTTCTTCTTTTTCTTCTTCTTGGTTGTTGTTGTTGAATAATCGTTGGATTGACAATGGGCGCATTCCCAAATAACATGTAAAGCCAGAGATCAGAAATGTGAGACCTCTCTCAATCCAGTAAGAAGAACATCTTTTCCTTTCCCATAAGCTAGCAATCCCATTTCTTTTCTTTTTAATTTAATTTAAATGTTCTTAAATAAGTAAAATTCTTATTGACAATTTCATACATCTGTATAATGTATATTAATCAAATCCTCCTCCCAGTACGTCTCCTATTCTTTCCCTTTAATAAACTCTTAAAAAAAACATACTCAGTCCATTTAATACTGATTGCTGCCTATGTGCACATGGGTAGCTTCTCTGTGACAGCAACCCTGAAGAATTCTGGTTTGCCTTCTCAAACGACTGTGTATTGGTAATAGCTCTTCATCTAGGAATGATACTTTGTCAGCTCTTTCCTGATGGATACTGGCATTTTTGTCTTGTTATATCTTGTCCAGCTCTTTTGCATGTAATCACGGCCTCTGTAAATAACATATGCAACAGTCATATCCTCCAAATACCTAACCTCGGGATGCCGTCAGCATAAACATGTCTATCTTGGATATACTACTTTACCCTCAAATCCACTTTATCTGGGAGGGTTTATTTCCTGTTGTTGCAGATCTCTAGCAAACACCTAGCTCCTTGCAAAGCTGATTTGATGATCTGATAACACCTAGATTTTTCGTCTACCTCAGAAGCAGAAAGGGGGAAAAATATCACATTACCATAGGAATGAGGCTCATTAAGTTCAACCTGCTTTGGTTGGGAACTGGAAATAGTACTCCTCGCTTTGATTTGTCAGCTAAAGAAAGAACTCTTGTGATTAAAACCTTGAAGAATTAGTTAGATTTTACAGAAGGTGTTAGGCCCTTTTCCCAAAGGAAGCCATTTTCATATTTCCATTTTTAGAATTGTTTCTCCCCACATCTTCCTTGCAAATATATGTGCAATCCTCATCTCTACTTTTCTGTGCTGCATTACTTTTATTGAATTGTTTTATTGTTACTTTTGTGAGTTGTGTATCCAACATGTGGGAAGTGGGTACGTGCTATTATCTGTTTCACTGTTGTGCAAAGGATAAACAACAATAAAAATTAGAAATTCTCACATCACCATAGCCATCCATAGATATTAAAATAGTGCAGACATTTATGTGACTTCCCCTTTTCTTTTGCAGTATCAACATGCTTCAAGAGACTGCTTAAATGCAGAAGAAACAGCTGGTAGTAGGACCTTAAAATGGCCATCTTTTCCCAGTGGTATTCTGTATCCAACTGTACAGTCATCGTTCTGCTTGTTTCTGCCCTCAAAGTGGTGCTCTAATTAATGGTCTATCTTTCTGTTGAGTATATATAGCATATAGTGAACCAGGATACATGATAAATGTTTCAATTTTATCATATGTTACTTGTACAGCAAGATTTCTTATACATGACAGTTGTATATCACAATCAAATCTAATGTTTAAAATGAAAAAATAATTATCTGACTAGGTTTTTATGAAGAGGGCTGTTTGTGCAAAACATTTTTTCCTTTAATCTGGGCTTATACAGTTCTTAACAAGAAGATAAGTAGCAGCTTGCTCCCAATTTCTTCCCTTTTGTCTTTGAGTATATTGGCACTATCTCTGGTTTAATAACCAAGCCCAGGGTCCATACTGTGTTCAATCTCTCTCTCTCTCTCTCTCTCTCTCTCTCTCTCTCTCTCTCTCTCTCTTTCTCTCTCTCTCTCTCTCTCTGTCTCTCTCTCTCTCTTTTGCTTTGTCTTCAAATTAGTCTCTGGATTCATACAGCTGTATGAAATACTGAGCAAGACAAAACATCTTGCTGTAATGATGAGATGTTTTACTATTGTGGAAGCATAGCCACTCAAAAATGTTTTTAGAATAGCAGAGAGGACAGAAGCAACTGGTGAATAGAGACCTGTCAAAGGCCTTGGGGCCTTCAGTCATTTTTCAGTATTGAAAAATGATCTCTATAACACTGAATCAATAATTCTGCTTAGAATACAAAGTTGCTTGGCAACAAATTATTTTAAGGCTAACTGAACAACATTAGGTCATTATTTAATCAAATTTCTTACTTTACATAAAAATATAATGTCTATTGCTCAAATTAGGGAATCTTTAGCTAGCAGGCACCTCAATTCCTAGGAGGAATATGTTTTATTCTTTATCTGAATGTCTCTATCTTTCTCAGCATTTTGCTTGAGGAACAACATTTGGAAGGGGGCCTTGAGACTAGCCGTAATGCCCTAGAGACAGTGTGATCAATAGGAAGCCTTTGGTCTATCTGTTCCCCTGTTCTGTTTATTCATTCTATGGCTTTATTAAGACCTTGCAAAGTCATTTCAAACTGTCAATATTTGTAGAGCTTTGCATTATTTAAAATGCTCATGTTTTGTTTTTATGGGGCTTTGTTAATCCAGATTTCTTGCATCTAGTATTCTAAGTACCCCTTTGTTTAGCATTCACTTCTGTGAACCTTTAGAGAGGTGTTCAATACTTTTCAAGATACTTGGTGTCTTCTGAATACTAATAACTTTGTCTGTTGTATTAATTATTTCTAGTAACATTGTATGAGGAATAAAAGACTGAATCCCTCTCTACTGAATGATAGAATTGCAAGCATTGTGCACCTAAAAAGAAAACACACTTTTTAAAATGAATTCAAGTTTTTATTTATTGCTGCAATCCAGTAAAAGCTGAGATAGGAAAACTAAATAGACTGTGCATTTGACAGAAAAGTTGACATTTGACCATCTACTTTTACTGAAACATTAAAAACAAGTAAGAAATAATTTGGTATCAATAATAAAACACACATACACACAAATAAAAATGTATGATTACAGATATTCTTTCCTATTTCAGATTGTCTTCTCTACAAAGTTACTAATAATATTCAATTCTACTAAAAATGATATTCAGAACAATAAGCCTGAGATTACTGAATCATCCTAAATGCAACATGAAATGTATTTCAGAGGATGGCAAATATCTCTGTGATCTGTCCTTATCAAAATATTATTTTGATATATTTTTACCTATTCATTTTGACTTCTTACACACAAAAGATGTATTTGTCTATGTTTAAGAACCTATGTTAAGGTTCTTACTCTGTAGTTATGGCTAACATAAAAGTCATTTTGTTTACCAGACTCGCCTTGAAATCACAGAGCTCTCTGCCTTTCCTCCAAGAGCTGAAATCAAAATCATGCACTATATGCCTTGCTATAAAATAGAATATTACTATAACATAAATAGGTCCATATATTCTACATTCTATTTACCAAGGTAAATGTTTTCCTTTATGTACTAAATAAAGTGTTTTATTAGTTCAGAATAATCTTCGGAAAAAGAAATGTTGGAGAAAGTCAGTTCATTCATTCGGTTGATGCTACATTGATGTTATTTGTCCCAGGGGTCAAAGGCTACTCATTTGTAACTACTGCACATGATTTGAACAATAGAGTAGGTTCTCACTATATAAATATACTTTATTCTCAAGTATGTTGTATTTTTTTCATTTGGCAACAAATTATTTTAAGGCTAACTGAACAACATTAGGTCATTATTTAATCAAATTTCTTACTTTACATAAAAATATAA
Source organism: Grammomys surdaster (assembly GCF_004785775.1). Classification (NCBI taxonomy): domain Eukaryota; kingdom Metazoa; phylum Chordata; class Mammalia; order Rodentia; family Muridae; genus Grammomys; species Grammomys surdaster. Next base: position 2,528,485 of record NW_021620607.1, on the reverse strand, counting down.
TGTCTATTGCTCAAATTAGGGAATTCAAGTCTGTTGACTTTACTTTGGAGATATTTTTAAGTGGCTTATATACAATAATAATTATAAACTGATCTTAAATATTAGTAAGGTAGCTCTACTGTAGACTTCCAGTTCAGGAAGTAAATCTCTGTTGAGACAACTGTCTGAAATGATAAACGCATTACTCAGTATAAATGTTTGAATGAAGAAATGAGTAAGAGTAGAGAACGTAATCCACATAGTGAATTACTTGTCTAGCATGTACATGGTTCTGAGCTCAATCTCCAGGGACATTTAAATTCTTCAAGGTGACAATTGCCTATAAATCAAGTTACTTAGTGGTTGAGGCAAGAGGACCAGGAATTCTAGAACATACTGAGGTTCATTATGTAACCCACCTGGGTTACATAATTACATTATTACACAAAAGGGATGGTACACGATAGCTTATTCAAGTATCATTGGCACATTAGAAGTTTAGGCATCATTGTTTACAACAGTAAAATTAAACATAGTACCTTTAAGTTCTTCTAAATTCTCCTCCTCCTCCTCCTCCTCTTCCTCCTCCTCCTCCTCCTCTTTCTTCTTCTTCTTCTGGAGAGAGAGAGAGAGAGAGAGAGAGAGAGAGAGAGAGAGAGAGAGAATATAATAGATTAGTTTTACTTTCTTGAATTGGAATTATTTTGATTCATCATTACAAGCCTTTCTGAACAGGTACTGAACAGAGATACTCTGACAAATGATAATCTTTTTTTTACAGACATCTCAGTTAAGGACCTAGTAACCCTAACTTGGAAGTTTAACAGAAGTCCTAATAAAGCCCTTACACGGTGGGCTTGATTGATTCAAGAAAAAGTTATTATGTTTCAGTTTATGTTTACTTAAAACATACTACTGTATTGATTAATCATTGAGATGACTAGCAGCAATCCCCAAATGCATTTTGTTATTAAAGCCATAAATGTAAAATTTGTTTAAATTAAGGCATCAATCATAGATTTGTCCTGATAAATTCTAAAAGCCCTAGAATGTTCCTAAACATAACAAGAGAAATTCAAGGGCTAGGAGGGACTCAGTATCAAAGTTATTGTCTACATGTGTAGCTTGGCCGAGACCTGGGTTCATTCTGATGCCACCACAAAGATCAAGAAAGAAAACAATAAAAACACCTCAACGTACCTCCTAAACAAAGTCATAAAACACTGCAATTTTCTCCAAGATTAACTAATAATCAACAGAGGCATGGAAGAATTTGGTGTTATTTTGGATATTGATTATTGACAAGTTGCAGTCAGGATGTTCTTTTATAAATTTGTAAAATTAAAAATAATCTGCTATAGGTTTAACTATTTACATAAGGGAGAAATTGTGTACATAATATTAGCAATGCATCCTTCAAAGTTTTATATAGTCTTATTATGTAATAAACCGGGTTCCTTCAGCCTCTGTCTTTGCCTTCTTATCTCTACATTCTGCACAGTAATTTGTTCTTTGTTAAGGAGCTCTCATGCCATTCTTTCTTACTTTTAGTACTTGGTACCATAATATGTAGGCTTTCCAAATATGCTATAAAATGTCCAGTTAAAATTTCCTCCCTAAGATGAAGGTCATACCTTTTCATTATAAGTATTTACCTGTTATTCAAATGTAATTAGGTGGCCTATATGCTTGCTTGCTAAAGCCCTATTGTATCCCGACTTATAATTCCTTTGAGTTAGTAGATCTTTCACAATGACCTATGTAAATGAAAGACTTAATTATTCAAACTTTTTTTCATTAGTGAAGTACTTTAAATACACAGAGCAATCACTTTGGATTTTAATTAAATATACAAAAGTTTTTACATTGGTAATATGTTGACCTAGCCACTCCCCGTATACAAACTATTTTCAACTCTTTTTTCTTCTTCCTTTCTGTTACCATTTTAAAGAAAAAAGGAGGCCAAACACTACCTCTTAACCCGTTAGAATCATTAGTATATTTATCTTGCTATATTGTTGATTGCATGAACGTGTCTTTCTAGGTATTAAAATAGATATTGGGAAAATAAAATTTTATCTTTAAGTCACTTAACATGGATCATTCTTCAGCTAATTGGACTCAAGGATAAAAATAAGCTGTAGTTAATTGGTTACTGGACATTACGTCTACCAAAATTTTGTAATGGCAAAGATTACTATGTACCAAGTATTTTAACAACCTCTAAACTACTTGTTAGTTTCAGACTGAAAATAACCTGAATAACTGATGTGAAAATAAAGGCTCCTTCAACTCATGGTACCCGTGGGAAAACAGGTATGTTATTTTTTTCTAGGCCATGGAAATCATTAAAATAGATGATGCTATCTATCATTATAAAAATTTTCTCTAGACAACTACTAAAACTACTGCACCTGTCAGCTTACATCTCACAAGTGATAATCCTCCCAAGTTTTGCCCCGTTGATAAAATCTAAGTAAGAAAGTAAGATAATGAGAATGACCTTATACAAATTTTAAGCACCTTATAAATAAGTACAATTAAATGTGTTGAGTTTTTTCACGTACATTTGCTTTCACCAGTTCCAAATGCATTGTGTGTGTGTGTGTGTGTCTGTGTCTGTGTGTGTGTCTGTGTGTATGTCTATGTATGTCTGTTTGTGTGTTTGTATACATACATATATATGCATACTTTCATTTAGCTATAGAGGATTTGAAGTCATGAAAATAAAATTATTTTTGATTAATTCAATATTTATCATGAATATAATTAATGTCACATTTAATATTTGAAGTGTGGTGTATTTTGGGGTTGTTGGTGATCTATGTCAAATAAATTCAAGGTGGAACAAACTATTGTGACTTTGTGGCATTGTCCATTAGCTCATTTTTCCGACTAAAACAAATATACAAACCAAACACTCTGATTTCATTTATGGAATGACATCTCTGCGTTATGTAAAGTTGTAGTAGATCTGCCAAAAAACACTTCATACTTTTGCCAGGGGATTATTTCTTCTTTCCGTGTTTCCTGGAATGTCCACCAGAAAGAGGGAAGACAAAATGAAAATGTGTGCTCTGAAGCTGTCCTGCTTCCCAGAGCTTCTTAGCTTTACCTAATCTTGTCCTGCAGAAAAGATGACCTTCTAAGATTTCATTCATTTGAGCTCTTTCATGTCTCTCGTGACTTCTATACACTTAGTTGAGAAGTAGTTCTGGTTGCTTGAAACTAAAAGACTTTAGCTAAAATGCTAGGTGTACATTCACTTAAAAATCTCCAGATAAAGAGAATCCAGCAGCATGGAGACTCAGTTGCATAGCTGCGATAACGTTTCCAAGATTGGGGATTAACACTTCCAAAAGTGCATTTTTTTTCATAATTCTAGAAGCTTAAAGTCTGTGATAAAAAATTGGTAAGGCTGTTTTTTGTTTTCTTGGTTTTCTGAGGCCTCCGCTTTTGGACTTATAGGTGAATTGTAGGTAGTTTTCCACATCTCTGTGAGCACATAGTTTTTGGCCATGTATCTATATACTACTTTTCTATCATAAATATTAGCTATACTGGCTTATAGTCTATTTAATACCATTATTGTAAATTAGTTGTATCCATAAGGACCATATCACCAAAGGCAGTCATATTATAAACCATGAGACAATAAAATTACAAAATACACATTTACGAAAAGAATCTATGGGTAAGGGAAACTAATGGGGAGGTATAGGAGTATAAATAGTTTTTTTACTTGGAAGTTATTCTCCTGGGGAACCTCAAAGCTAAAAAATTTAAGAAAATGTGAGGCAGGTGATTTTTAAATTGCACTAAGAGACAATGTTTTAGTATATGATGTGAACATTCCATTAACAAAATACACATGTAAATATATTAATATTTATGCTTGCTGATTAAGGTAATAATTCGCTCCTTGTAGTAATGTTTGAGAATGTGGCTTAATTTGTATGTTTTTCTTTAGAATCCATAAAAAACCTATATACCCCTAGATCAAAAATTATATATATATATATATATATATATATATATATATATATATATATAT
>NW_021620607.1:2467483-2524442 GCF_004785775.1 Grammomys surdaster | reverse complement strand
TATATATATATATATATATATATATATATATATATATATATATATATGGAGCGAGAGAAGGGGGGAGATGATGCTTTTCATCCTTGGAAGTAAACATACCTTGTATTCTCCTTGGAACCTAAAAATCAAAAGTTAGTTTAATGCATGGGGAGATTCAAAATTTGTTGGGTTTTTCTCTAATTTTTTTCTTTAATTGCTTTGAAACATTTGGAAATATGACCCCCAGTGCAATGACTTTACACCATGTCTCAGTGTTTGCAAAATTAAATCAGAAGTTTAATGAGCCTTTAACAAACTTTTATAAATGCAGAGGAAGGTCATTGCAAATATGAGATGCATTTTTAAGTTATTTGGAGGACTAAGAATGGGAAGGAATAAATAGAAGATGTGAAAATATGTGACTGAGTATTTGACAGTGGAAGGATGCTGATGCCTCAGAACATAATTCTCAAAATTAGTACCAATTCATAAGTAGATATATGTGTGTCAATCACAAAAGAACACACATGATATTCACTCACTTATTATTGGATATTAGCCCAGAAGTTTGAAATACCCAAGATTCAACTCACAGACTGCATGAAGCTCATGAAGAAGGAAGACCAAGTGGGAGCGCTTTGATCTTTCTTGGAAGAAGTAACAAAATACTCAAGGGAGCAAATATGAAGACAAAGTGAGGGACAGAAACTGAAGGAGGGGCCATCTGGAGACCATTCCACCTGGGTATCCATCCCATGTGCACTCACCAAAGGTAGACGCTGATGTGGATGTCAGGAAGTGCATGGTGACAGGAGCCTGATATAGCTGTGTCCTTAGAGATCTGCCAGAGTTTGACATATTCAGTGGCGGATTCTCACAACTAACCATTGAACTGATCAAGGGGTTCCCAATGGAGGAGTTAGAGAGAAGACTGAAGGAGCTGAAAGGGTTTGCAGCCCCATGAGGAGAGTATCAATACCAACCAACCAGAGCTCCCAGGGTCTAAACCACCAGCCTGGGAGCACTTAGGGAGGGATCCATGGCTCCAGCTGTAAGGTAGGATGGCCCTGTCGGGCATAAGTGAGTGAGGAGATCCTTGGTCTCATGAAGGCTGGATGCAGTGTGTGTGGGAATTCGAGGGTGGGGATATGGGAGTAGGGGGTAGGTAGGGGCACATCCACAGAGAAGCAGGAGGAGGGCCAATGAGATAGGGGGTTCCTGGGCGCGGGGGAGGGGTAAGAGGATAACATCTGAAATGTAAATAAAATATCCAATAAAAATACAAAAAGAAGATATATGTGTGTCTCTGTGTGGCTTATTAGAGATACTACTTTCTGTGTTGATAAGCCCTTGTTGTAATGCCTGTACAGAAGAGTAGCAATTTTCAGGCTTTCTGGAGGATTTTGGTTGCTCAAGAGTAAGAGATAGTTCTATAAGTTTCTCAGCACAAAATTATGAAAGAAACAATTTCATGTTTTTCACCTCCACAATTATATATCCCTCAAATAGTCAAACATATTTATTTGAAATAGAAACTTAAATGGAAGGGGTATATGTGGATATGTTGTTTTATGTGATGGGTAAATGATATAATTTGTATCTATATTTTACTAACGGTTTTATCAGCCTGAGTATCATGGTACACAACTTTAATCTCAGTGATGGAAAGGAAGAGTGTGGTGGATCTCTGTGAGTTCAAAGCCAACCTTGTTTTTCCTTGGAAAGCATATTAATGAACTTTCAGAAATGAAAAATGTCTAAACCAGATACAGCATGCATCTTTATTCACAGGAATACAAAGCAAAATTGTAGTGATTACTTGATGGTAAGAAGAGGCTGAAATCTTGCATCATAAAGCTCCAAAAGTATCTGCCAATGGTCAGGGGATATATACGTGTCACTGTAAGGCTTATTGCAGATGCTGAAAACGGAACTGAAATAGAGAATTTAATCAACCTCTGCACAACTCTGTACTAAGGAATTGAAAATGACTGAGTTCTAAGTTTCTAATATGTAGCCAGAAGGCTACTTCTCACACATATAAGACTTTTCTTGGGAAAACAAGAGTAGACTTTACAATATCCATGTCTGTTCAAGTCACTGATCTAGAGATGTTGACCTGTATAGTTTATCTATTTCTTTATTTCTCATAGAATATACAATAGTATTTTAAGCACTTTTTTTTTAACAAAATCACATTGAACATGCCCACTAAACTTTAATACTACATTACATCAACATTTCAAGTCTACTTTGTTTTTCATTTTATGGTATATTTGTGGATTGATATTTTTTGAGTTCTATGATTTATGATAAATTCAAAGTGCAACACGAATAAGAAAATTAAGTCCCTTGATTCTAACATGCTTATACATACACTACCTTCAATAGCTAATTGTGATCTAAGCCATTCATTTCATTGTCCCTTATTCCACTGGAGACCAGCCATTGCTCTCAAAGTATGCTTGAACTTCTAAAATATTCTTTTTAAAAGTAAGTAAGAGTAAATATCTGTTTGAAGTCATATTCAAATAATGAAACCTTTTCTAATGAGTCTGTATATGGCCAATAAAGACAAGCTTAATTAGAGATGGATATGAAGAGCTCTTTGCCACAAGTTGATCACATTTTTCTAAAGAAAATTCTGAAGCACGTCAAAGAATAGTAATCAACATTAATGTGAAACTCAACACAATCAATTTCTTTCCTGCAGTTACTCTCACAGGAAGAGTTTGGTTTCAGCTCTCAATTGATGGATAGGCTCTTTGAATTTGGGAAAATTACACTCTGATTATTTGAACTGTTTAAACTAGAAATGTCTCTTTTGGGATTGGCTATACAATCATCTTTTCTCCTTAGTGATACTATTTTGTTCTTGATTAATCATCACAGATCCTTAGAGATGCAGTCTAAAGAAAGGGTTGTGTATGATACAGAGCTTTGCAAGTTATTGCAATTTGCAATCTTTGCAACTGCTGCAATTTCTGACAGATCATGCTGAAAAGAAGTAATGGTTTGATCACAGGGTACTTAGGCTTTCCTAATGTTACTACAGAGCATGTATAAAGGGCACTTGCTTTGTTGTGATTTGTTTGTCCCTTCCTCACTCACTTGTTCTTCTCTTAGTTGATGATGATGATGATGATGATGATGATGATAGAATAAATAAAATAATGATTTTAATTTTGGAATCATTCTTTTCAATCATCTGGCTCTAAACATGTGTATATTACTCATCCTTGGACAATCAATATATTTTCCCCCTCTGACAACACAGAAATGATAAAATAACTCAATTCACACAGTACAGTGAAATTCAATATTTGAATGTTTGTAGAACTGCTAAGAAAGTAAAACAACAACAACAACAAAACCCTCTTCATCCTTACTGAATACTGAGAGAATAACATAAAAGCTTGATAGTCCTTGATGATCAAATGGCTCCAAACTGGAGGAAATCTATGACTAAGAGAGAAAATTGAAGATGTTTGCTGATATACCCTTGCTGCTCCACCTTATATTTTTGAAATAAAGATTGTTTTGTGCTCATCCTAGATAGGACATTTACACTACCTCAGCTAAGTTTCAAGGAAAATTGTAGAAAAGAGCTGAGGGCATTAGACAGCCATTGCAAACAAAATCTCACTGTAGGTGTAGTTGACTACACAGGGCATGCCCTAAACTTGATGTGTCAATTGCAAATCTTGGGTTGAGAAGAGGGTCATGGAGTTTCTGTCATCATTTATGTTAACAACTAAAAATTATTTGGGAAGAGAATGCTAAAAAAGAAGTCTTTAGATTAGATTAGTCTGTGGGTATGTCTATGGGAATTGTCTTCATTATTAACTGATGTAGGAAGACCCAGCCTATTTGGGGCAGCACCATTCCTTACCCAGTATATTCTGAAAAATAAAAAAGAGGAAAAAGCAGGCTGAGAGCATGCAGGCAAAGATGTATTTATCCTATCTTTGATCTTGATTGTAGACATGATATTACATACTACTTGAGAACCTGCCTTGACTTCTCAAAGATGATGGGCTTGATGGGCTGTAACTTAGAAGTGTAATACACATAGACACTTTCCTTTTCCATGATGTTTTTTATCTAGGTATTTGTCATAACCCCAGAAATGAAAATTAGAGCATACTTAATGCTAAACTATGTGGTAATAATGAATTCTGAGGTACAATTTACTATTGCCTTCAGTTATCTATCAAATGGTGAGCCAGTAGGCTTCAGCATCTACCTGTGGCCACAAGAGTGAACCTGATTAAAATCAGAGGGTCAAAAAACCAACCAAACAAAAAGTTACAGGGAAGAGTAAAGGGCTAGGAGGATGGGAGGGAAATCCGAGGAAGGGATTAGAGTAAACAGAATGCACTGGATGTATGAAATTATCTATGAGCAAAGTTAATCAGTAAAACTTAGTCCTTTATACTTGAGTCAATTTTGGAATCATTTTTGTCTCTGATAGTTATCAGAACTACTCAAGCTTTTGACCTTACAAAGCATTAGTTTGCTTTAAGGCCCCATGAGCCAAGAATAAGTTGGAAGATCAGCGAGGACTAAAGTTATAAGTAACAGCCATACCTGGAAAATCAACTAGAGTTCAGAGCAAAGGTTATTTCATTGGCCAAAGATGGAGTACGTGGGTGTAGGACAGATCTCAGTGCTCATATATAATCCTATGAATTTCAAACTCATTTAGCCAGATATTCTCATGCTACAACCATTGTTTAGGCCTCAGTATTTTTAGAGAAATCTACTATATGGGAAAATTTTTCAAAATTCAGCCTCTGTTTCTTATATGTATCTCTTGGATGCATGATAGATTTAATATCTTAATTATAATATTGATATGGGTTATTAAAAAAAAACATTAGGGCAATCCATAAAGCTCAACATACAAGAATTTCATGTGAAATTGGGAAATGATGCTTTAATTCCCTACTGGTAAGGGTATTGGCTGCAAGTATGCTAGTGAATGTGTGGCATTGGTCACATTCAAAATATTAATGTATTAGTTTTGCTTTATTTTGTTTGAATTTGAGTAAAATATTATTCCTTAAGCTTTTTATTAAAAGTAAAGTTTTACTTTTTCTATGGGAACTTATTATGGTATGGCCAGAGGCACTCTACCATAGCTCTCAATCTTTCATGATTGCTCTTTGAGTCATAATTAAAAGTTAGCAGTAAAATGCCAAATAAATTTAGAAAACTGTTATCCATTAGGCTCAGGTTCCAAGAGAAATATATTTTTGGTTTATAATATGTAGGTCATTAAAAATGGGAAAGAAAGAAAGGAGCTTTTGGCTGTAGCTCATTTATATTTTATGGAACAAATGCCTCAGCACTTATATTTTACCCAACATTTAATTAAATCATGCATAGAGTTTTACATAACTATTAATAAGTTCAAGTTTTTTCTATGAAGTATTTTTGTACTTCTATAACTTACATAAAGTTTATGCTATGACTACTAAGACTTCAACTGTAGCATGTTTGCTAGGATAACCTTTGATGTAATGAACATAACCTTGACTAGCCTAATTTTATGTTTAAATTTGACTCCCACTTGAATGGCAATCAACTTTACTTTCCATGCATAATTGCAATAATCTAAATTCTTCTACCTGATTTACAGGGATCCTTATAGCCTGGAATTTAGTCAGTATGTATTCAGTTGACAAAAAAAAAAAAAAGCAGCTTAAGGAATAAGCAAAGGAAGAATGGAGAGGAAGAAGGAGGAGGGAAAGAATTTAAGAATTAGATGAATGACATCGGGTATATAACTCAACCTAGGAGTTTAAGCACCACTGGGCCATCTTGTCAGTGTTCCTCATTCCCCAACTCTGAATACGGTAAATCACATATTAAATGTTGTTAAAAAAGCAATATCCATAGGATTATGGGTGATAAAGACTTCCCTATAGGACACAGAGAAAATTAACAGTATAAGAAGATATATCAGTATGTAAAGGGCTTGCCACACAAGTGTGAGGGCTTGAGTTTAGATCTCCAAAACCGATGTAAGGCTGTCAGCACTTCGGCAGTGAAAGGGGACACAAGGGCAAGCTAATGTGCCAGCTAGCTTGAAGCACACAGCAGTTAGCAAGAGATCCCATATCAATCAAATTGGAAAGTGTGAACCTATATCTGATGATATCTTTTGGCTTTTTGAACAGTTCTGTTATACACATGCACATGTACATGTGTACTTTACACACACACACACACACACACACACACCTGCATACATACACACGCAAAGGTAAAAATAGTAACAATAAGAAAATCTAAGTGTATCTATTGGAGGAAATCTTTAGACCTCAAAACTAATATTGTGACCAAATGAGTGATCTAGTTAATATAATACACTTACTATGGGCTTTCAGTAGCTTAAATGTACTCTACTCAAGTTCCTATTGTAATTATAGGTATCCCTGGTAGGTGGATCTTTTTCTCCATTATTAATTCTGATGGTTAAATGTTTTTCATCTTATGACTCTACAACCTGTAAGAGCTTGGCATCTGACAATCATAAACACAAACTAGCATATGTGTCAGTGTATCTCATTTATTTATTTTTCTGTCATTGACAACAATCAAATTATATTTTGCCCACATATGTATGACCTGGGCTATGAGGCTAGTTGCACAAAATCTTGGGATATGGAATAAAGCTCATTTCAAGAAATAATAATTTCCAATTATTTTTCTCTAATGCTACTTATGCTCTTTTTTATTGAGTATTTTATTTATTTACATTTCAAATGTTATATCTATTTATTTCAAATAATACTTCATGTAATTCCAGAAGCAATGCATATCCTAATGCTTCAAATATGTTATAGCATCAGCTCCAGCTATAGGGCATGATCTAGATGCAGTCAAACAGATATATGGGAAGAAGGAGGACAATGTGGCTTCTAGCTTCTCAGCTACTGCCCAGCTGCATTGAAAAGACCAAGTGGGGGAGATTCGGTCCTTTTTAGAAGGAGCAACAAAATACTCAAGGGAGTAAATATGGAGACAAAGTGAGGGACAGAAACTGAAGGAAGGGCCATCTGAAGACCACTCCACCTGAGTATCTATCCCATGTGCAGCATCCCAAAGGTAGATTCTGATGTGAAAGTCAGGAAGTGCATGCCGATAAGAGCCTGATATGGATGTCTCCTCAGAGGTCTTCAAGAGTCTGACATATTCAGAGGCAGATGCTCACAACTAGCCATTGAACTGATCATGGGGTTCTCAATGGAGGATTTAGAGTGAAGACTGAAGGAGCGGAAAGGATTTGTGGCACCATGAGGAGAGCAACAATACCAACCAACCACAGCTCCCAGGGTCTAAACCACCAGCCTGGGAACACTTAGGGAGGGATCCAGGACTTTAGCTGAATATGTAAGAATGGAGGGCCCTGCTGGGCATAGGTGGAAGAAAAGAACCTTGACCTCATGAAGGCTGGACACCCCAGGGGATGGGAATTCTGAGGGTGGGGAGGTGGGAGTGGGGGGGTAGATAGAGGTTACATCCACAGAGAAGAAGGAGGAGGGGTGAGGGGATAGGGGGTTCCTGGGTGGGTGGGTGATGGGGTAAGGGGACAACATATGAAATGTAAAATAAACATCCAATAAAATAAATTAAAAAAAGAGAAAAGTATGTGTGGAACAGGCAAGGTGATGTGGTAGACACCTGTGATGTTTGCTATTGTATTGTATCAGATTCAGATTCCAAAGCTGATTTTGGAGTTTGACAAGTGGTGATACTTCCTATTAACAGAAACAGCCAACATTCGAACAGCTCCCACAGCCATTTATTTTCTCTTTTATTATGAAGGCAAAACAAAGCATCAAAACCTGTAGAGCCTCAAACCCATTGCCCTGTTTTATTTGGATTTTATTTTCTGTGTCTTGCATCTGATATCCCTTTGTTATTTTGAAATGATGTAGATATACAGCCAGAGGCTCAGGTAGCACAGCTACTCATTAGACCTTTATAGTTTCTCTGAGATCATATTCATTGTTATTCTTTGAAACATTTTATCACCATTAGTTAAAGCAAATAGGAATGGGAAACCCTGGCAGATATGGCAACGTGTGGAAGCTACAGACAGCAAAACTTCAGTGTCAAGTTTAAACCATTAAAACAAAAGGTTTTGGTTATTTTCATTAAAGTGGAAAGATAAGTGTTTGGGAATACAGATGTGTCCAAACTGATCTACAAACTGCAGAGTATGCATTTACATTCAGGTTTCACCTTGACATGTATAACTTTAATTTTTTGACATTTCCTTAAAAATGACGTTTGTTCATTTAATATATTTTAAATGTTAAACCCCAAACAAGTAATATTTGTAGTATATACAATAAAGATGTTTGAACTTACTATGCTCCATTCTGTAAAAGTGATGGTATGCCATTACCTTTCAATGGCGTTATTTGCTTTTGTCCACCAGAATACTGTTTAATATTCTCATGAAACAAGAGGTAAATGTTCAAACAGTATTTTAATGAATGAAAAATACGAAGATATGTGGCAATTATTTCAAACTATTTTCAGTGTTAAAACAGTGGCAAATCAGATAATAACCCTTGAGAAGTTTTACACTAATTCCATCAATTCCCAGTAAGAGTAGCATAACTGCCCCCACTCCAAAACAACAAAGAAAAACTAAGAGAAGATGGAGCCCCACACAAAACTCTAATAATCTATTTTCTATAATAACTTATCTCTAATTTTATCATTAAATCCATTTTCCTTTTGTTAAGACTTTACAGCAAGTCATCACTGCTATCTTTGCTAAAAATTCAGTTTTCTATGGAAAGTAAAGAAAAATCTCAAAGTTGAATGGGAGGATAGCAGGGTCAATAGGTCAATTTTCAGTCAATATAGACTACCCCTTCCACATTAATTATGCATATTTATTCATTAAAAATATTAATTACATATTTATTTATTCATTTAATAGATTATTTTTGTCAAAATTCTCATGATCTAGCTGAGACATTGCTTAGTTAAATTAGCTAAGGTGGACATGTAACCTTTTGTCCATAAATAATTGCATATGTTTCTTTCCACATTATAAGTCTTGCTGATAGATATAAAATCATATATAACAATGATACCAATGATATTCGACATAAGTGCAGAGTAAGTGAGACATGATAAATACATCATATATGGCATGTGTTCAGATTGTAAAACAATATTGCCAAGAGTAAGACTAAAGTAATAGAAGTAGTAGGAATCAAAAAACACATAGAATGCATAACACTTGGTAATTAAAAGAATGAAATAGGAAATTCCCAGGATTCAAATATAAAAAGAAGTAGAGAATAGGAGGGGGGCTAAGTAAAACAGAGAGCGAAGACTTCGTTAAGCATTATAGTTACAGAAATGAGGGATTAAGGAGTTAGAAAAGGGATGTGGAGCTGGTAAAATTCCCACCTGACTTATCTTGGGTCACAGCCTGGGTGACCTTCAAGTTAGGACTTAGTGGAAATGAAGTTCTGTCTACCCCATTATGTGCATGGGATGCTAGAAATAACTTCTAGTAGAGAGGATACAAAAGATAAAAGACCCAAGAGACCTGTGTTGATTACTGAGGAAATCACAATATGATTAAAAGGTAAAGTGTTTTGCATGAGAAAAAAGCTTGATAAGACAATTGTTGTAATTGAGAAAAATGATCTGACCTCCAGAGCTTCTATTTTCTCATGCTGCAAAAGATGGATTTGGCTGGGAAAGTGGAGAGGCTTAAGTGATAAACAGGGATGCCAGGGACTGCTGATGTGAGAATGGAAGGAGGCACTCAGATGAGGTATAGGTAATGATAAAGAACTCAAATAAATTTCTATACTAACAGATGATTACTACACACACGGCCCATCCCAAGAATGCTTTCTCCATGTGGTATTAAACAAGATGTGCCTATTCATTTACTTTAAATTAATATCACAAGCAAGTTTGATGTATATGTGGAAGTAAAGTTTTTGAGATTTTATGTAAGATTTTTATAAGATACAATACTAATTTATTCTTTTAATCTATGTATCAAATTTAAATGATTTCTCTTATTTTTCAGATTATACTGCAACTGTATATTTTCTCTTTCCCCTTTCTTCTTCTAAAATCTCCCATTTGCCCTTTCTTGCACTTTTTCAAATTTATGGCCATCTTTTTTTTATTAACTCTAGTTATTTTCATATGTACATATCAATATATATTTCAACATGCAAAAAAATGTACCCTGCTCAGTCTGCATCATGTTTTGTATATGTATATTTTCATTTGGTTTTGAATAACCAATTGGTTGTCTTTTCACTGAGAGATGCTATATCTCATTCTTTTGGTATTCCTTAGCTGCCCATAGTTCTTTATGTGAGGTTGAGTCCTCATGTTTTTCTGTCCACTTTAGCATATCTATTTCTGCTGTCCTTGTTTGACACATGTTTAGGCACTTATGTGGATGGGACAGTTTTGTGTAGCTTCTGACATTATACAATCTCAAACTAAACTTCCTGATTTTTTACAATCAAATGTTTGTCTTTTTTTAAATTATTATTTTTTATTGGATATTTTATTTATTTACATTTCAAATGTTATCCTCTTTTCCAGTTTCTGGTCTGGAAACCCCCTATCTCATCCTCCCTCTCCATGCTTCTATGACAGTACTCATTGTTAGAATTCTGTCTAAACTCCAGCTCCACAGTTACCTGGCAACAACCAGGTAGGCCTGCCTACTATAAAAGGGGCTGCTTGCCCCCTCCTCTCTCTCTTACCCTCTTACTCTCTTAATCTCTTGATCTCTTGTCTGTAGTCTCTCTCTGCTCCCTCCCCTTTCCCTTCCACCTCTCTCCACTTTGTCATGGCCGGCCTCTACTCCTCTACTCTTCTATTTCTCTTCTCTCTCTCTCTCTCTCTCTCTCTCTCTCTCTCTCTCTCTCTCTCTTTCTCTCTCTCTCTCTCCCTCCAATACCCTCCTGGCTCCCCTCCCCCATGCCCTGAATAAACTCTATTCTATGCTATATTATCATGTGGCTGGTCCCTCAGGGGGAAGAGATGCCTTGGCATGGGCCCTCTGAGACATCCCCTTCCCCCATACCTCTCCACACACCCACTGAACATACTCTTTATCTCTTTATCTTTTTATAAACACAACACTCACCCACCCACCCAACCACTCCTACCTCCCTCCCGGCCCTGGCATTCTCCTAAACTAGGGCATTGAGCCTTCCTAGGGCCAAGGGCTGTGGGGCAATGAGCTATGAGAAAAAACTGTGTGCCTGGTCAAATGAGCTTTGGAACTGTGGAACCCCAGAGATACCCGCTGGGATGGAAAGCATTGAAGCTCTTCCTAGGCCTTTGCCTCTCTCAGCTTTAGCCCTCCACAGTCCCTCTCACAGATAAGCCCATGGTCATCGGTCACATAGGAGTAGCACCATCATGCAGATGAGGCACTCCCAAGCTCTCAGACCAAGGCAATAAGGGTTACCTGCTTCTGGACCTTAACCCACCCCAAACTGTATATATGGACCCAATTCAGAAGTAAAGGTGCACACAAGATTCATCTGGTTGCCTGAGAGCTTCTGTTGCTTCTCTCCCCTCTCATGTTCCTCTTACCATGCCCTTATCAGGCCTTAGTAATATCACTAAAATTATAAGCCAGTTCTTTGAATGGAGCAAACCTTTGAGAAGCCAAGAACCCAGATATTGTTCCTACTTCCTATATGTGCTGATAGTGAACACAATGTAATGTCATCAAATGGTTAAAGTGACAAATCTGCTTATTTTCATTAAGACTCCTGTGGCTGCTTTGTATTGTTGCTTCTCGGGGAGTCCTAGCCAGTGTGGGGCTATTGGGTCCCAGTCCCTCCTGAAAGGCAGGGATGAGGTCATTCACTGGGGCAAGGGGAGTCTACCAATGGCCATGTTCCAAAGGAAAACTGCTATCAGTTATCACCCTTCAATAGCCAATAGTGTTTCAGGCCCTCCATGTTAGAATTTTGCACATAATTGGCTTGAGTAACCACAGCTGCTGAGTTCATGTGTACAAAAGTCTGTTGTGTCTAGAGGGGGCATTCCACATGTCTCCACCACATCTTCTGCCTCTTATATCCTCTCTGTAATGTCCCATAAGCCTTGAGGGGAGGTTTATACAGATGTAGTGTCTTTAGCTCATTACTCATAGTGTTTACTTCCAATACTATGACCAGTTATATGTCTGTATTAAACATTATGCATTAAAATAAAAAGCTTCTCAAAGGCTAGAAGAAATATAAATATGTGTGTCTCTGTGTGTGTGTTTGCATGTGTGTGTGTCTCTCTCTTTGTGTGTGTATATATATATATATATATATATATATATATCCATAGGTACACATATATCCATATATGTATATATATGCAAATATTTAGAAGGCAGCTTAACTACATGACTATTTAGAAAAGAAACACATATACCAATAGGTTCTTCATAGGAGAAATTAAAAGAACTTAGTAAATACTCTAAAAATAAGTGTTAAACTTTCTTAGTCATCATTTGGAATGCATATTAAAGTACATCTGTTCCCACTCAGAATTGTTATCATAAAAGACAAAAATGACAATAAGTATTTCTTTAGCTATAAGAAACAGGGAACATTTATATACTATCAATGGGGGGAAACAAATTTTAAATAGATATACTGTGTGACCCACCCTTTGTACTCTTAGGCATATAAGCAAAAGACTACATATCTTTCTAAACAGAAGGGAACTCATATTTAGTACTACTCTAAAGAGGAGTTAAAACACATAGTGTGGGGAGGCATACGTTTTCTAATTATTTGACTTAGCAAATATAAAAAAAAACACTTAGAAACAGAAATCTTATTTATTGTGCTGTCTGTGGTCCTCTTTGTTGTACAGCAGAGTGCTGTATTTATAAGAGCCCATCACATGCTAGGACTTGACTAAGGTGTGAGAAAGATGGACCTGAACATTCTCTAGTCAAGCTTTCAATAGAGTGGGTGAAACTGACCTGTCGGTGTTGCATTTAGAAAGGTGTATTCCATTCAACAGTGAAGATTTCCAAGAACATAAGTGATGGGCACATAATATTGCCTGGTGTGAGTACTTAAATAGCTATGAAACATAAACCTAGGCTTTCTAAAATAAACATGAGCTATGATAATAAAAATTAGGGAATGATTAAGAAGGGAAATTTCTAGGCAAAATGGATACTTGAGAATCATGAAGAAAAATATTCCAACATTCAACATGATACTATATTATAACATTTAGTATTTAATAACAATTTCACATTGATTGATGAAGAGTATATTGACTGGGAAAGCATAAATTAATATTTATGCCAAGTAGAGAAAAATGTCCTTTTACTCTGTCTTATTGTAATGCTTCAAATAAAAGATAAGATGATCCAGTTATCTTAAAGAACAATATGCCAAATACTCTGAAGTATTGTGGCAGTGTAAACTTAAAAGATATCTTAAGCCTATAAATCCCTGGCTGTTCTAACTTAACGTCAATACTTGGTTTGAAGGACAAAGAAAGACATGAGCTGAGATAATAGCATTTGTGTCTTTTCTGATTTCTCTTATGAAAATGAGAGAACTGCATGCTCCAGCAAGAAGCTGAATAATATTATAAACACCTATTCATCTACATACATGCCTTTCATTCTAAACACAAATAATCTCATTATTTGCTCCTTCATTTGTAGTCAAAGGTGTTACAATGCAAATGTTCCCCTAACATTTTATAATCAGGTCTCATCCAACTTGCTTGATATTAAATTCAACCACGTGGAGACTAGGGACATAAACAGTGAAAGAAATGGGAGATAACCAGTCCTTTCAACCTTTTAACTAATGGAAAAGATATGGGAAGCAAGGAGGTGTTGATCATGAATCTGTCATCAAAAGACTCAGATGCCTCCCTGTCACATTGCTAAATTATCCTTCAAATTCAGCATTCCCATCTATGAGGGTCACTCCTTCACTATCTCACCACACTTTCCCTATTTCTCTACCATTTTGCCACTTGTGTTTGAAAGCATTTCCTTCCTTTCATTTCCATTGTCAAAGGTAGCTAGCTTATTCTCATCATGACATGAACTATGAGATACTCCATGATAAGAAATTCAAGAGACAGGCGAAGTAAAACAGATTTTATTTTTCAATTCCATAGAATTGAATATAAAGCCTAGAGAAAAAGTAGAAATGGTTAGTGACAGTATTTGGATCAAAACAGTGGTTTTCAAGTACCTGATCCTAAAAATGTGCATGCATCCTTTACCCCACAAGCTGGTCCTTCCAAGAGCTACAATCTAGATACTAATCTACCACTGCCTCCTCATCAAATAACCCATCCTCTCCATTCAGAATGTAAACACTATCTAGGGAATGTTCATGCACTTGAGATTCTCCTTTTGTGATTGTGTGCTCAATCCCACAGCAGATTACCTTTAACTTTCAACACCAAAATGGACTGAGAGCTAGGTGTTAGCTGCCAACTAGGGAAGACAGGAACCTAGAGCCTCCTGCTCATCTGTGATTCTCTGATGAGCTCTAGCCTTACACCATAATAAAAATGATCCATAATGACATTTCTTATACCAGAGGACTACTGTAGTTTCCTTGCCAATAATCTTTTAATTTCCCAAATTTATTCCAGAGCATTTTCAAAAATTGTCTGTAGAGAGCTTACTCTTGAATTTGTTATTCTAACTAGGCTTCATCTACATTCCATCTTACTATAATAGTTTTATTATTAAATCAAATCCTGAGATAATTCTCTATGTGTCTGTCTGTCTGTCTGTCTGTCTGTCTGTCTGTGTGTCTGTCTGTCTGTCTGTCTGTCTGTCTGTGTGTCTGTCTGTCTCTGTTTCTCTCTTTGTCTCTCTGTCTCTGTCTGTCTGTCTCTTCCTCCTTCCTTCTCTCTCCCTTTTCTCTCTTCCCCTCTCTCTTCTTCCCATTTCCCACTCTTTCTTCCTCCATTCCTATACTTCCTCTTTATAATTAACTTCCAGTATCATCTTCCAGAAATTATTATTTATATCCAAAATTTCTCCTGCGACTTTTCTAATAAAAAACAGACAAATATACTGATAGTGAATACAAGTTCTAAACCTCAGTCTTGTCACTTACTGGGTACCACATCCCCTTGTCTGAGTATTACCAAATTTCAAATTTAGGCAATCATTTAGTGCAGCAATCACTTTCTGTTCCTCACATCAAACAGTATTTCTGGTTTTGAAATAAGTATTTTTTTCTATTCGAGGTTAATTGTTCTTAGAGAGCCTCATCCCTAAGACAAATGGTTAAATTAATTTCCAAGGTTTTCTCCATCCTTCTTTGTCTCCGTGCTCAAGGAAAATATATACACTAATCAACTTTAATGTGTATTTCCAGTTTCACTCTCAGGAAACATATGATATATATAGCTTACTGACTCCATGTTCTTTGGGTTGTTTTGTTCTTATACTTTAAATTCAACTTCAAAGGTAAATGGAATTACTCAAACCTAATAGACCCTAACAATCTTTCCTTCAGGAGATTTGTTTCCTAATTACCATTTAGAATGATATATACATAGCCAGTTTGTAATCATAGCATCTATTGCTGCTATGTGCAGTGGAATAAAGACAGATATACACAGAGAGCCAAAATTATATCTGCAAATTATTGCAGTAAATTGGATGTTTATTCACAGAAACATGTAATTGATGATCACTTGCTTGCAAGTTTGGACATGTTTCAAAGTGACTCCAAAAGGGTTTTAGCCTTCAGCTGAAGTGAAAGAGTCTGTACTGCACAATAAAAGTCATTCATGTTTTCCCAGAGAACTATGACCGCTATCAAAACACTTTTTAACTTTTAAGAAGAAATTTACTTTATCTACCGTGATAGTTAATGCACTCTCCAAGTAACTGGGATTCCATGAGAGAAAAGTGATTTTAATTTCTGAACAAGAAAATTTAAATCAATTGATAATGTCTATTAGTCATTTGGGTCCTGTTTAAATCTCACCCCTTCCCCCCGACCCCCCAAAATATTAGCTAAATGTTGTCATAGATGGGAATGGAAATTGGTTTGACATCTGGGAGGGAAAATTAGAAATAAGAAAAATATTTTTTATAATTATTAGTCAGGCTTTAGAAACTAGTTCTAATCATCTGATGTAGATAGAAGTTCATTGATAGAGTACTTCAGAGCTGATTAATTAGCCAGCCATCTAATGTACCTGGAAGAAATATAAGGACTTATTTTGTAGGTGCAGGAAGCCATAACTAATGAATATGACTTAGGAATTCTATAGTAAACAACGGTTAGCTATTTTCAGCTTTCTAACAACCCATTCATTTGCACATTTCAAAGTAACACAATCAGCTTTGCTTACCATGGATGGTATACTCGTTATTTTCCCAAGGCAGAGTAGAGCACTATAAAAAGAAGAAATAATGTTTCCATTAACCACTCAATAAACAAATGAATATATAAACAACATTCTCTTTTCTCTCATGGAATCCCAGTGACTCGTGAGTTTCATTAAGTATCATAGCTGATAAAGTAAGTCTCTCCTTAAAAGTTAAAAGGTATTTTGATGGAGGTTATAGTTCCATGGGAAACTATGAATCAATTTTATTATTTGTACTCAAATGATTAATGACATTTTTAATGAAGAAAAGGTGCTCTTAACCTCAGAGCTGTCTTTACTGTACAATATTTACTATTATTTACATATTTTATAATTTATATGTATGATTGTGTGAGTGCATGTGTGTATATGCATGTGTGTGTGTGTCTGTGTGTGAGTAGTGTTTATATGGGCTTGAGTGTATGCATGTGTGTGACATAGAAGCCAGAGATTTGGTGTCTTCTTCAATTTCTATCTTATTTTTAAGACAGCATCTTTCACTGGATTTCAGGTGACAATTCAATGTGATTGGCTGGTCAAAAGCCTCAGAGATCCTCAGCTCAGAGCCTTACCACTGCAGAAATTAGAGGCTTTTAACCACGCAGTTGGATTCTGTGTTGGTGCCAAGGATCTGAACTCAGCTTCTCAAGCTTATACAGCAAGCGCTTTACTGACTGAGCCATCCTCCCGGACCCTGGGTCATGCAAAGAAACTGGAGATTTTGTCACGTGACTCAACATTGCACAGTTTACAAATCTGTTTATTTATGGAATTTTCCTCTTGTGTTTTCAATCCTCAGTTGACCACAGATATTGTTGATCAATATCAGATTACAACTGCTTATATAGAGGGCTGATGAGAAAAATTTGAATGAAATGCCCAAGCAGCTGAAATGTTGGAGGCAAAACTCTAAAATGAACAGGAGTTAGAGGAGGCTCTGATTCATTTGAAACCTAACTTACAATATAGGGAGATATGCCAACTGGAAAAAGTGTGTGGTTGCCAACATTAGTGAATCATTTATTTCATCTTCTTGAAAGTCTGAATCTAGTCAAGGTAATAGGTACTTGATTTATACATACTCCTGTAGATTCTTGAGAGTACAGTACACAAGTACTTGAAACTTTAAAGGTTTCAAGTGTCTTCTCTGGAGATAAAAGTCAGTGACTTTATCTCTATTTCAGAAGTTAATGAGACCCTTAAGACACTAATATTCAGAATATTAAAGCCTCTGCTATCTACTCTTGCCCATGTCTCTTACTTAGCTTCTTATCCCCCTTCCTTCTAACTACTGAGTTTCATCTTGGATCACTGTTAAAAGTGTACTCTAGCATCTTGAGAAAATATTGCAACATACTACCATTTCTTACAAAACATCTTTAAATTTCCTTTTTACATGTTTAAAATACATATATAAGATAGCATTGTGGATGCCTCAGCAGACATGTGGAGGTCAGAGGAAAAATGTGTAGAAGTCAATTTTTTTTCCCTCTCACTATGTAAGTCCTAGCATTTGAACTAAGGTGACCAGGGCATATATTTGATACATTTATTTTTACAATGTAAAATAATATTTCTATATAATAAAAGCAGTTATGATGCCAGCTAGGCTATTACTTTGGTAATCTACAAGTGTTGTTTCCCTCTTCTCTTTAAATAACTGTATTCTATAATATGGGGAAGGAGCTTACAATGATACAGTTCTTATCAATACTGAAGAGATGGTTTTTCTAAAGGACTAAAATGCATTAAAAACAAAACTAGAATGATACCGTACAATCACTTTTCTCACATGTATTGTCACCCTTTGTATCAGTATAGATTTTGTTTTGGGCAACCTACAAAATGATGTCACAATCCACACAGTGTAAAACACAGCATGACAAGTCATGCTTTCTCTCAGAATGCCTTGTTTCATGTTTATCGAAACATGTAGAGCACTGTCATATAAATAATACATGGAAGCCTTACCTCTAACTCATGCCTTCTGTGTTTCTGGTCTTTGAATCCCTGTTTGAGTGAATGTTGGTGTCTTTTTACAAGTGTTTATTGATGGAAAACACAAAGCAAAGCGTTGCATTTGTTGTAGAATTCATGATGCTAGTTTTCTCTAGCTCTGGCAATGCTGAATGGGCCTTGTTGCCCCTTGTTTCCTTCTGCAAGGAAGGAAACTGATCTTTCCTTTAAGGACCTATCATTTAAATCCAAGAAAACAAAAGCAGTTTCTCTATCTGGGTTCTGGTTCAAAAACCTTCATTTCATAAAAAAAAAAAAATAAGGTAGCATTATTAAGGAGTCAACAGGTTCATGTGATGATCCATGGCACATCTTGTATCCACACTTCTGATCCTAAACCACACACACTTGTAGTGATTCAGTTCCTTTAAGCACCCAAGCACAAAGCCCTCTGTGGAACAGCTATTGCTCGGCCATATGCCACACCACCATATGAATTGTGCTTAAGTGAACATTCCTCCAATATCAGAACATTTTTTGTTTATGTATCTCTTTTTAAACTTGATGTTTTATAAGTCAAAGCCAACACAAATATTGAAAGGGAAGACAAACTATGCCAGTGGTATCTACAAAGCGTCTCTTACTTACATCTATTCTGAAGGACTGGGCTTCAGAGAGTCCAATCAAGGCTGGTGCTGTTAAGTCAGCACTTTGTCTGTAGCTGAGCTTGTACCAGGCATACCCTCAGGAACTACAGTGTTTAGAATTCTTTCTGAAGGTGACTTTTCTATCTTAGTTGTTTTCTGTTACCTTGGAATCTAGCATACTCTGCACCTCAAGGAAGGGTGGTTTTGGTAACTACGTATCCCTAGCCCTAGAAGTATCCAGTAAAGAAATTTTGTGTAAGCAACACTTGTTTTGGTGTTATAGTCTCAGAAGACTGACCTTGCATTCTTGCTGTCCCTCTGAAGGACAGGATTTTCTATTCCAAGAATTGTACTTACCAGTTGAGTATTTAGAGTTCATGAAGCTGGTGGAACACTATGGTTGAAGCGCAGGGAAAGTTGCTTGTCACACCTTCTAAAACTACCTTGATTAGTACTTAAAAGAATGGAGAAGGAGATCTGTTTGGTGCCAGAATGTTACAGGATCTAGTCAATATCCTTTTTTTCTGAGATGGGTCTGCTCTTTGGAAATACTTACTCTTTCCTAAGGAGTTACTGATGCATTGGAGGAATCACCTGCAGTGATATTGTTCCTGTTTCTGGTTTCCCTATTCACCTGAGCATCTGCTTTGGCTAAAGTGTGCAGATGATTGGCTGCAGATCTCCTGTTCTCAACTTTTTGCCTTTTGTAATGGGGGTGACTCAATAGCTGATATTTCAACTGAAGAAAAAGATGGCCTTCTTCTTAAAGTTAACACACCACTGATTCTTGGTTCCATATACCTGCTGCATCTCCATGACACCAGCAAAGCGCTGAACATCTCCTGTTCTGAGCAGCTCTGTAACATTTCAACCATGGCTAGGTTACATTTCATCTTGGAGACCTCCTGCTTTTCACAAACATCGTAGGTTCCCACCTTTGTTTTAAGCTACCAACCTAAACTGTCATGCATCCAGGTGTGGTTTTGGAAAGACCATTCTGTTTCTCTGTCATTTCTTCCTTTTATTGTATCTATCTTTTCTCTGGAATATTTAGTGACGCCCTCTGAAACATTGGATGAGACCATAGTAGCAAGCAAGTCAGTCATTATTAATGGCGGAAGGGTGCTTGGAATGACTGTGTACTCTTTGCCAGGGTTGTAGTGAACACATATCAGCTTTATGTGACATCTTGCTGGATAACTGATGAGTTCCACAGCATATGGGGTGTGGCCAAGGCAGTCTGATTCCCACTCCACAATAAGTTTACAGATATGGAACTGTGATAGTATATACTCTGTTATTTTAGGTAGGACATCAGATGTAGGAAATGGAGAAGTAGATCAGATGAGTACAGTTTTGTTAAAAGGAAACTGGATTAAGACAGCAAAAGATGGCAGTAAGTTATTTACTACATTCCCTTGGGGTTTGAATTTTTTGTATTTGCTCTTACATTTTCAACCATCCCGGACAGAATGGTCTTTTAGTGGATCTATGACAAGTTTACTCTCTGAATTAATGTCCAGCACCATACATACTGTTTGGAACTCTCTTTATCCTCATTAGTTTATCCTTTGTGGGGTTGGGTGAAGATTTTCTTTATCTGAAAATTCTTTCATAGGCTCAGGTGGTGACTTGTCTTCCACTGACCTTACCTTTGTTTCCACTTCCCAATTGATTGGCAATGAGTACACCTTTAGTTTCCATTTGCCCTTCACTGGGTTGGTATATTTGCATTTTTTTTCCTGTTTGGTAGGTCTTTGTCCACTCACTACCCTCTTTGTCTAACAACACTTTTAGTTCATTCTTGGACTTCTTCCACTTGATTCAAACAATATAGCAACTCTCTGAAGGCTGACTGGCAATCATCTAATACTCCTATGCTACTCAGTGGAGTAGACATCCTCAGAGCCTTTGTTAGTATCTGGTTGTACTTTGTGATTCTGGAGGATTGGACTGGACCTTATCAACGGACCCTTCCTTGTTTATGCTACTTACTGCTACTGTGCAGTAAACCATATTTCTTTTTCATTAAATAATGTTTCTTTGTGTGTCCTGAGACAGCTGCTTGTTGAAAGAATTGTGGAGGCATAGGTGCAATTCAGGGCTATTATTTCTACAAAGACAGAATGTTGGTAATGAGTAGAGAATCCATAATGTTGTATGATCTCCTGTTCATATTTTCTCTCCAACCAATCACTGTGGAGACATTTTTGGCAATCAGGATTTTCCTTCATTAAACAAATGCTGTGCTCAATTTATTCTTAAAAATTATTTATTTTCTTTATTTTTCTGAGATCATAATCTAATTGTATCTTTTCACTTTTCCCCTTTCTCTCTCCAAACATATGTCTCTCTGTTCTGGTGGTATTCAATTTCATCGGAAGTAAATATCCTGAATGGGTGTGGTGTGGGTGAGAAATGAAGTAGTCTTGGCTCATACCAGGACACAGATACAATAAATACTTCAGTATAAAAATCAATATTAATTTTGTAATTGGTGATGTAGATGTAGACCTGGAAACTTAGATTACTTAATGGTTAGCTAAAGTTATTAATTTTTGATTTGTGGCTTTGCTATATTGTAAATGTTGGCTTTAAACTGCTGGGCTCAGACTATTCTCACCCCTCAGCCTCTGTAGTGCTGAGACTACAGGCAAATACTACTTTGTTCAACTTGAAGATGCAGCATATGATGGGAGAAGTTAGGGTCATAATTTTGACGTGAACTGAGTTTCTTGTCTGCATGCTTTGCACAAGTTAAGGTGAAAATAATATCTGACCTCCCTTGGAAACCTTAAACCAATGATCAACTTTTCTTACATCTCTTTCCTGATTTTTTTTTATTCTAAATTGTCATATATTTCATAGGCCAAGACTGATCAGTTGTTTACTTAACATACTTAAGAATTTAGATGATCTATCATGGCTCAGCTGGACAGAGAAACTTGATGATTAACAGTGTGTGCTCTAGACTCCCATAGGGAAAAGGGCTGACCTTGGATGAGACTATGACTGAAGAAGCCATACAGACCTCACCTCATGACCCAAATATTTGAAAATGTTTTTAAAACACATCAAGGTCTGGTAACATTCCAAAATTTAACACATAAATATGCATTCAGGTGTGAATAACTGAAAATGATCTGTTAAGTGTTATCAGTTTTTCCATGAGCAAAATGTATTAGCAAATTCCATGTATAGTTACCATAGCCTTGAATATAAGCTAAAAGAACTACAGTCATTTTTGTTGAATAGGTTAAATTCAAATTTCATTATCCAACTGACGCTTCTAAACTGAACCACCTAGCATGGCTTACAAAAGTTCTGAGTTTGTTTAAGAGCAACCATGGATGATGGTAAAGAAATAGAATGGAGTCTATCTTAAAATTTTTTATCTACATGGTCTGTAGTAAATACTGTGCTTAATTTACTCATTTTAAAATTATTTCTTTTAGGCGATGAGATTATAATACAATTATACCATTTCACCATTTCCTTTTCCCCCCTTAAACACATTATTCAACTTTATGGCCTTTTGGATTAATTGTAGTTACATAGATATATGAATATGGATAAACATATATATTTCTATTTTACTCTTCCCAATGGCCTTTCAAAATATAATTTCAATTTATAACTGAATACAAAGATTTTTGTACCCCCAAATGGGGAGATAGATACTCAGTCACTGCATTAACTCATGTCTTAGTCTTTTTACAAAGTTTACTTTGAAGGACACTTCAGTCTCCTACCTTTTTGGAAGATACTTTTCTCTCTCTCTCTTTCTCTCTCTCTCTCTCTCTCTCTCTCTCTCTCTCTCTCTCTCTCTCTCTCTCCCCCCTTACTTCCATTTTCGTATCAGCATCCTCAGAGCCTAGCTATTTAGTTTAAGTGGGTTTCATAGTCATAATCTTTCTACACTCTTATTCCTAGTGCTAGGTTACTGATATATACTCTTTTTGACTAGCTTATAGATTCTTTCTGTGAACAAGCAGTAAAGACAGAGATAACAACTATCCAGATTATCTGCTAGGGATATTTTAGGATACCTGATAAAGGAGAAACAATACATATAAAAGAAACCTAGGAATATCCCCACTCTATAGTCATAGCCAAAAAGGAATGCCAATGAGGAAGAAACCTAGTCCTCATTGTATTGTTTCCACAGATAGCAAACTAATGCACTGGAGTGATATTAAATGATATTAAAGCACATAAAGATATTAGATCAGGAGCCAGCCTATTTGGAATTACATAATACTCTCAAAGTATATGCCACTAGAGATGTTATAAATCTCTTTTGTTTATATCCTCCTCAAAAAGTACAAAAATAGGATTTTCTACCTCATTAAGTTATTATGACATTGATAGTTGCTATATGAAAAGTGTTTATGACTATGGGAAACATTCCATAATATTAAACTGTCACCTGCAATTATAATAATCAATTTGATTTTAATTCTGGCCCCAAATTCAATAATTTCGTTATTTTTGCAAAATTGCAACTTCCCATTTAGAGTTCTCCACCTTGAACACTTCCTTATGAAAAACTGTAGAGTAAATAACTCCCTTCTTCCTGGAGGCCCTGAGAATATAGTGGTGGACACAGACAGCTGAGACCCTGCCCTTATCAGTGCTTCAGCCTCTCAGGTAAGGTAAGAAACGAAATAAATCAAGAATATGGAAAATTAGAAATGTTTTGTAAAGGAAAAAGGGCTTTAATAAAGAGTCTAATTAAGATCAGGGCTTTAGAGAAGTTTTCTCAAGAAGTGGTATTTAAGTTGACACATCAATGAGGAGAATATAGAACAAAGGGAAGAGATTCAAATGGGTATCTGTAGAAAGAGTCCACATTTTTACCTGATCAGTGTTTGCCTTTCCTTTTGAGCCTTATAAAGTCATTGCAGCCCAAGCTACCTCTTTGCAAAAAGCCTTTCCTGAAGACCTAGAACACACCATATCTTCTGTATCATTGCACAGAAGATATTCTTGCTAATGCACCTGCACACCCATCTGAGTGGTCCAGCTGAAATCCCTTTGATCACTTTTCTTTGCTAGTTGTTATGATGAAAAGGAGGTCAACCCAGTATGACCTGAGAAAAAATAGAGTAAATATTCCCATAGAAGTTCATGAGTCAAAAACCCGTAGCGGGTAGAAGGAAGACCACATTGATCCTGTGACAAATTACATATTATTTTTAGTGCATGTCACTTTTAAGATCCTCAGACTCTTTTGCTCAAAGTTCTGGAGTTGAGAAAAATAATCAAATGTAATGCTATTTGCATCTCAGTATCTTCATACCGTTTACTCTTGAAAACAAATATAATTTTGATTTCTTGGTTTCAATTACTACATTTTTGATAGACTGCTGTATATTTGGGAACTGAAGGTAGTCAGAAGACAGTTGGGATAAATATGAGTAGTAAAAAAATTAATTAGTGTTTGTGTGAACCTATATCTGTTCCCCAGCATTTGGGGTTGCAGTGGTTAGGAAAAGGTGAGAGGAGACAGGAAAGGATTGTGCCAGTTTACTAACAAAACCCAGAGCAGAGAGTAGAGTGAAGAATTTTGTTTGCTTGATTACCCTTCTGTCAGGTGAGTGTTGGCATTGGTATATATAAAAGGAACAGAGGTGGTGAGTGTGACAGGGTTGGGGAGAAATAATAAAAGATTTGAAAAATAATGTTCAGAACTGGGAACTTGATCTCCCTTTATGTGTGTTCAATGTAAGAAAAATTGAAGTTGATTTTTTATTGTATTTTTATGTTTTTTGCCACAATAGTTTTTCAGAAAAATGATCTAAAGGCCTTATGTATCTGGAACCACCCAGAGAACTTTAACCCTGATATTGTGTTCCGAACTCCAGAGCTATAGATTGGCATTGGAACTGAGACTGTAATCAATTTTTAAAACATCAATAACCATTCCATGAGCTGCCAAACTGTGTGTGCTACAAACCATATTATTTGAAACACCAATTGAACCCAGAAGTCAGTCTTAAAGCTAAACAAATTGCTTTCTGAAGATACAAACATGGGCAATTCAGGGCTTACACAAGCATACATGGTTCTTTAGAAATTTATTTTCAAACAGTCCTCTTCAAGATATACATGTTTTTCAATGTTATTTTTTCTGGAAATGTAATTACTTGACAATCTTCCATAAACATCTCCCATTTAAAAATCGTGTTTTCTCCTTTGTCTAAAGACAGAATAGCATTTATTCTGCAAGTTATGGATCTTACCAGAAACTTACTATCAGTCATCCAAGTACTGAATAAAGAAACAATACCAAAGTTAAGAGCAACTAGAAAAGAGTTCAAGAGTATAAGAAAATCATCACCAAATCAGTGAGAAATTTGAATGCTTTTACTGCCTCCTGAATTATCCTGACATTATCTAATTTCTACTTTTATACCCATGAATCTACCTATCTTCAGTTCCAACCATGAAACCCCCAGTATATTATCTATCTATCATCTATCTATCTATCTATCTATCTATCTATCTATCATCATCATCAACTTTATAGGTACCAATAGATGTAGGTATGTTATAATTATACTGTGGGTATTAGAATAAGCGTGACTCCCATAGGCTCATTTATTTGCACACTTAGTCCACAGGTGGTAAACTGTTTTAGAGGATTAATAGCTGTAGCTTTTTTGGGAGTAGTGTGTCATTGTTGAAGGTTGTATGTCACACAAAGGAAGCAAGCTTTGCTGTTTCAAAAGGCTATGCCAGGCCTCCTCCCTCTCTATATATCTCTCTGTCTCTCTCTCCTTCTCTTCTTCTCTCTCTCTCTCCTTCTCTCCCTCTCTCTCGTTCTGCTTGCCATCTAAAATTCAGGATGTAGCTCTCATATACTTCTCTGGCACCCTGCCTGCCTGAAAACCATTGTGCTTTCTGTCATGATGGTAATGGATTAACCCTTTAAAACTCTAAGCAAGCCTTCAGTTAAATGATCTCTTTTCTAGGAGTCACTTCATTCAGTGTCTCTTCACAGCAATAGAGTAGTAACTAAGGCATATAAATATGGATGTACATCTCTATCATCTCTATCTGAATTAGCTAATGCTTTTATGAAGGCTAAGAAGAGTTACTACCTGCCATATGCATGCTGGTGACAAAGGACATTCAGTGGTACAATTCAGTCTAGAGGAAGGAAGGGGAAGAAAGTGAGTGATCAAATGAGGAGATAAAAGCTCCAGCTCAAATAATAAGTCAGAGAACAAAACTCAGTCACTGGATAATTTGGAGGATGTTCATACCCATACTAGGGAGGACAATCTGCTTACTGAGACCAATGTAAATTCTAGTCTCATTCAGGAATTGAGAGCCTTTTTTTGTTTGCACATTCACTTACATACATACATACATATATACCTATTAATACAAATTTTCTAAATTAAACATTTCGGTTTCTATAGTATAGATTAGTACAAGTGATAGCTATGTTTAGTCATTTGAAATTGCCTCTACTTCATCATCTTGAAAAGCATTGTCCTCGCAATCCCACTTCAGATGAAGATTGGACACATCCAAATTTCTGACAAGATGCTGTCTTACAGAATTCTCCTGAAAAACATTTGGCCATAGTCAATTACAAAAATACCTAGGAAATGTAGTTCCCAGCTGGATTGCTGCCTTAGAACTTACACAGACGAATATATCTATAGCACAAAGAATTTTAGTGAAACTCCCTAGGTTTGTCACCAAATGTGTATTAAATTCTAGATCATCACAGAATGACTGTCCTTAGATAGTGTGTGTGTAACACGTCAGTGAGGCATTTTATTAGTTCTTTTTTTTTTTTTTTTTTTTTTTGGTTTTCTTGAGACAGGGTTTCTCTGTTTAGACCTAGCTGCTTTGGAACTCTCTCTGTAGACCAGGATAGCCTCGAACTCAGAAATCCGCCTGCCTCTGCCTCCCAAGTGCTGAGATTAAAGGTGTGTGCCACCACTGCCCGGCTTATTAGTTCTTTATTCCATAGACTGTTAAGTAAAGTTGTTCTATTGTTTTCTTTTGAATATAATATTTACAAAGATTTTTTTAGAAAGTTCACCATAATTTCATGAATGAGCTAGGATATTCCTATTTGTCTATGGAAAGGAAAGCATTATTTTTGAATAGACGAACACAATCTATCCTTACGTTTGACTAAAAAAACCCTACTTATCCAGTTTAGGGTTACACACTGGTTTTTAAGGTTTGGCCAACTTAAACTTAGTATTAAGTTTTGATAAATTTTAATATCTTTTTATAAAATAATATTTCTATTGATTCTTTAAGAACTTTACCTACTACACCCTGATCATCATCACTTTCCAATCTTTCCATGTCTGCCTTCCCCACTCCTTATGACCTCTCCCCCAACAACAACAACAACAAAAATAAAAACAACTTCATTTTGTGTTGTACTTAGACTTACTGGAGCATGGTTAACTCCCAATGGGCTGCCCCCTAAAGAAAATTAAGTCCTTCTCCTCTTAGGTCCCTGCCAGAAGCCAACAGTTGTGGGGAATTGCTCTCCAGTATCCTTATCATAATATTTAAACATTCTCTTTGATGGCTTCAATTTTAGGCTTTTATTTTTTGGGAGAGGAGGGGTTGGTAGAGGTAATTAGAGATGAGTTCCACATTCCTTTTACTCAGTTGTATATCTGCAGTCATTGATATCAGTGTCATAGTAACTTCCTTACTTGTTGCAGTCAGCTAGAGCCTGGATTATTGGCTTCTTCCCAGTTTCTATGTTCTTCATGGTTTCACAGAACAAATGAACACAGCTCCCTCCTTAGTAAGTCCACTGACCCACACAGGGATATCCATCAGAGGCAGCCCAGAAAAGGACATCACTATGTCCTCAGGGGGAAGCATAAATCAGTCATTCATATGGTCCCTGGGGCACATAAACAAGGTCACAGATGTCTTCATGATGTTAGGTCTTAACATAGATCATGAACATTGACCTGGCCCTGGACATTGACAGCTCCCTCTTCTAGTAGGTCCACTAACTTACACATGATCCTCAGCTGCTTCATGGAAGCAGTCTGGAAAGTGAATCATTCCTAATTTCAGCCTCTATTCTTGCCCAGAGCCAGGGTGACCCTTTTGGCAAGCAGATGGCTTGGGGGCTGAATCTGCACCCGTGTAAGCTCCATGATGCTACACACCACCACGCTGCCTAATACACTGGTCAACAACCTATTACACTATAAACCTAAGCTTTCTCACACACCTGTAGCTGCCATGCCATCACTGTTCCCGTTCTGTCTCTCTCTGCAGCGTAAGCACTGTTCTGCTCTTCCATCTTTCCCACCTCTTGACTGCATATTCCTTTATCATAGTGGTATGGCACACGTCAGGGGGCATGGTGACCTTTAGTGGGCCTGGCTTCTGCAAGTCCTCAATTCTAATACTTCTTGGGAAATTGAATATTGAAATAGTTTGATTTTTACGTGTTTTAGAATAACATTAATTGTCAATTAAGGTTGATATTATTTTTGTAATTTTAATTTCGATCAAAAGCTTTCCAACTCTTCTAATCTTCAGGAAAAATTATCCTCCTTTGTCCTTCATATTACCAAGTAAATATATTGAAATCCCAACTGTTAAAGCAAGTTGTACAAAAGACCATTAAACTCCTCATGATTTTTTACACACAATATTCGCTGATAAAATAGAATAAAAAACCCAAAATGTATGTTTTCTGAAAACATATATTGAAAATAGCTTCTGGTTTATTCATACATTCTTAGTGCTATTTAATTTCTCCTTTCTACCTTTCCTTCACCACAGGAATCTGTTGGTTTATATTTACCTAAAATTACAATAATGCTTGTAAGTATATGTATACTTTGTATAGTGAAAGTTATGACACTTGGAGTATTAATGCTTCCTCCAACATCCACAGATATCTAGCAGAAAATCCAGTACTAGGCATGAAAATTTTTATTTTGAATTGTTGATCATAAATATTCAAGAGACTCCAAAACCGATGTAGGATATTGCTTTTTTGCCTCCCAGATGTTGAAAATAAGTCCCGATTTTTGAAGAACATCCTGTATATTTGACAAGAACTCAAAGAAACTAAGTTATATCTGACCTGAAAGCCTCCTCCCTATTAGATTTCATAGACCATACAGTGCTACCCAAGCTTCCAATAAACAAAAGTATTCAATAATTCCATGCAGCTGTGATGCCTATGAATGAGAAAAGTAATCAACATGGCATGGTATCCCTGAAGGTTCAACAGTGGCACTTGTATCTCAGTGATAACCAAAAACTGTCTAATTGAACATAAGGTCCATTTGTATCAGGAGACCACTTCATAATGCCACAACTAGTAAAACTGCAAGGAAATCCTGCTGTGGGCTGCCCATATCACAAACATAAATGAAGAGAACAATATTAAGAATCAATTAAACAAAGATTTGGTTCTTTAAGAAAATCAACAACATAGAAGAAATCCTTGGGCAAACCAACCAAAAGACAGAGAGAGAACATACAAATTAACAAAATCAGAAATAAAAGGGGCAATAACAATACATATCGAAGAAATTGAAAGAATCATTAGGTCTTACTTCAAAAATCTATGCTCCACAAAATTGGAAAAAAAATGAAATGAACAATTTTCTTAATAAATACCATTTAACAAATCTAAATCAAGATCAGGTAAACAAACTAAATAGACCTATAATCTCCAAGGAGATAGAAGCAGTAACTACAGCCCAGGGCCAGAATGTTTTAGTGAAGAATTCTAGCAGGCTTCAAAGAGCTAATATCAATAGTATTCAAATTTCTCCACAAAAGAGAAACAGGAACACTGCCAAATTTATTTCATGAGACCACAGTAATTCTGATACCTAAACAACACAAAGGCTAAACCAAGAAAGACAATTTTATACCAATCTCCTTTATGAATATTGATGCAAAAACACTCAGTCAAACACTTGCAAATCAAATCCAAGAACATATGAAAAACATCATCAAACATGATCAAGTGTCTCTGGTAACACATGCCAATGGAAACTCAAAGAAATCTGTGAAGGTAATCCTAGCTAAGACTGCTAGCACTGTGAGCTATGGAAGCTGACAGGACCATCTCCTACAGTCAAGCAAGACTTCCAACAGAGGTATTGGGACACCAACACTGCTACAAATCCTTAGATCAAACTCTAAGATGTGCAGGGGTTGGGGCTGAAACAGAGTTTGAATTAATGACTGGCCTAGCTTGAGACCTATGATATGAGATGAAGCCCATCCCTGACACTATCAGTAATATTCAGCTATACTTGCAGAAAGGAGCCTAGTGTAAATGTCATCATAGGGGCTTGACTCAGCAACTGTTGGAAGCTGCTACAGAGATGCATAGCCAAACATTGAGTGGAGGTTAGGGATTTCTGTGTAAGAGAGGGAAAATGGATTGAAGGAACCTGAGCAGTCAAGGACAGCACAAGGGTATCTACATATTAAAATAACCTTTGCCCATGGGAATTCATGGAGACTGTACTGCCAATCAGAAAATGTGAATAGGACTGACATAGGTTTTCTGCACATATGTAAGAGTTGTGCAGTTGGGTCTTCATGTAAGACTCCAAAAGGGGTAGCAGGGGCTCTCTCTGACTACACTGCCTGCCTTTGGATCCCTTTGCTTTAACTGGGCTGCCTTGTCTAGCCTCAGTGGAAGAGGATGCACCTAGTATTGCTATGGCTTGATAGGATGAGGCTGGTTCTTATCCACAGGAGGACTCCTCTTTTAGGGCGAGAGAAGAGAAGAACAGATTGATAAGAGGAGGGGTGAGAGAGTAGGCTGAGGAGAGATGGGAAGGGAAGCTGAAATAGGGATGTAAAATAATAAACTTTGTCATTAAAAAAGAAAAAAAAATGAACAGCAACAAATGCAGGCAAGGATGTGAGGAAAGAGGAATCTTTATATAATGCTGGTAAGAATGTGAATTAGTACAATTGTTTAAGTCAATGTCAGTGTTCCTCAGAAAACTAAAAATAGACCTACCATTTGACTCAGCTCTATCACTTCTGAGTACTTGCAAGAAGGACTCTCTAATTGAACACATGCAGAAACACTTGAATAGCCATGTTTATGAGTGCCCTCTTCACAATAGCTAGGGAATGGAACAAGCTTAGCTAGATACTCATCAAGAATGAATTTTTGAAGAAAATGTTCTACATACACATACTGGAATTCATTCAGTTGGAAGGAGGAAAATAAAATAATTATATTTTTAAAGAGAACCAATGCTACTGGATATAATTACAGTAAGTGCAACAAACAAGATGCAGAAAGACAAATTTGATTTTTTTCAAACATGGACATCTATACATAAATATGTAGTTAGGAGCTAGAGAGTAGTTGGTGCTAAGGAGCTGACTGGATAGCTAAGAAGAGAACCTACAGTTCTTGCAGAGGATCCAGTAAAGTTTAACACCAAAATGGTAGCTCAAAACACCTATCACTTCTATTCCAGGGGAACCAGTACCTTCTTCTAGCCTCCACATGCCCTAGGCATGTTTGTAATAGTATAATGCAAATAAATAAGCAAACACTACTACACATAAAGTAAAAGTGCATAAATATAGAAATAAAGAAATATTTAAATATATGTTGATAAATACTTGTGTGCATGGTGAGTGTGTGTGTGTGTGTGTGTGTGTGTGTGTGTGTTAGTTTGCATGTATGTATTCTATAGATAGGTAGAATTTTCAGAATATATGTATATTTGCATGAAGTCAGGAGACTATAAAAATGAGAGGAGAGAATGGACAAAGGGAAGGAAATACAAAAAGAATAAGTATAACCTATAAGTAGAAGGAGGAACTATTTAGGGAGAGAAAATGATGAGTAAGAATGGGCATTAGTGACAGTGAGAAAAAAGTTTTAAAAATATAAAGCTATAAGCTAAATTTGCATTTGATCATTCCATGATTTCCTGAGAAAAAATATATATTTGTAGGTCAAAACTACCTTTTCTTGGACTATTCCTCATTTTTGTTGAATTTTGAGGCTATAATTTAATTTTTTCTTTACCATTCATCCCTTTGGAACCTCCTGTATACTCCTCCCAACTCTCTTACAAATTCATGGCCTCTCTGTTTTCATTAATTTTTGTAATATGCTTATTATGTATACATGTGTGTTTATGTGTGTGTGTCTGTGTATGTCTGTGTGTGTGTGTGTTTGTGTGTGTGTGTTTGAATATGCTTGGCCCACTGGAAGTGGCACTATTAGGAGAGGTGGCCTTGATGGATTAGTTTTGACCCCATGGAAGAAGTGTGCCACTCTGTAAGTGGACTTTGAACACACCTAGTGCTTAAGCTCTGCACAGTACAGAAGAGACCCTCCTTTTGGCTGCTTGCAGAAGTCAGTCTCTCCTGGTTGCCTTTGAATCCAGATGTAGTACTGTTGGTTCCTCCAGCATCATGTCTGCATACACACTACCGTGCTTCCCACCACGATGATTATGATTCAACCTCTGAAACTATAAGCCAGCCCCAGTGAAATGTTTTCCTTTATAAAAGTTGCCTTGGTCATAGTATCTCTTCACAGTAATGAAGCCTTAATGGTAACAGAAGTAAGTAGACTGATTTGTGTCAAATTGACAGGGGGTGGATTGTGATGGCTATTCCTGGTTGTCAACTTGACTATATATAGAATGAACTGCAATCCAAAAATTGAGTGCATATCCGTGACACAGATCTTGAGGCTAGGAGATACAAACTTTTGGCCCAGATTTTGAGGCTGAATGATACAAGTTTTTGATCCATACCTTGAGGCTGGAAGACAAGCTTTTAATCCATACCTTGACGCAAACCTTTAATCTAGGACACACCTTCTGCTGAAAGCCTACATAAGTACAATGGGTAAAGAAATGGTTCATTCCTCTTTAGCTGGTTGTACTGACTTGACAACACATCTGTTGAAAATTATTTCTTCAGGATGACAGCTCATACAGAAGACCAGCTGAAACACGACAGCTTCAAGGAACTGAGCAATCACTAGATTATTGGACTTCTCATTTACAGCTGGCCATTGATAGGTTAGTTAAGACTGCAAGTCATTCCAATAAATTCCATATATTTTATTAGTCATGGATATATATGTCCGTGTATACACACACACACACACACACACACACACACACACACACACACACACACGCATATTCTGTTGTGTCCATGTAATTTTATATGTCTTTATGCTTGGACTTTGGTACTAAACTATTCCTTTACTGTGTGAGAATAAACTACATTTTGCTTAAAACTGTCTTCTCTTTAGCAAAATGCAATTTGAACAAATATTTTTATTTGACTCAAAATATCCTGTTCCTAAACACATGTCAATAACTGAGAGAAGAGGATGTTAACAGTATTAAGAAAAATATGATATTCTTTCAAGCCATTACTGGAATTTTAAGCTAACAGCATCCACCTCATTAGTCTAATTAGTCTAATTAGTCTAATTAGGACACTGGAACATCATCTGCTCCTACCTCTTCATTTCATAGATAAAGAAGCAATATGTGGTCACTCTTAATACAATTCAGTAACAAAAATTAAAAGGAATATTGTGAAAGTAAATGGAAGAGTCACATCATGCCATTAAATAAAACAGAAATGAAGTAGTAATTATGGTCGAGTACAGACTGCTATTATTCTGGTTCATAATCAACTGATGATTTATATTTGAGTGAGCATTTTCCTTAAAAACACTTGAGTTTCTTGGATGCTGTCTCAGCGATTTACTTACCTAATTATTTGCTTGTGTTCATTTCTAAGACAGGAACTTAGGTTAAAACACACCTTGTGCATCTCAAATCAGGTTGCTATGGTAACAGAGCCCTTCTTCTGCCAGTTCTGTACTCTTACCTTGCTTATCTGAACATCATAGCTTTCTCACTGATATCAAAGCCTTATGACAGCTGAATATGAATTTTCTAGTTATACAAATGCATATTTCAAAATTTCCCAACAGAATTATTTTATAGGCTCACTTATATTGTACATTTTACATGCCTTTTAAATATTATTTATTTCAAAGATGTTATATACCTTGACTGTGATTTTTGGATTGAGCTAGCATAAGCCATTTTATGCTCTATGCCTCCTTTTTTAAGCACCTTGATGAAATTTTCTAAGGAGAGTTAAATTCTGAGATTAGCTTCAATTATTTTTAAAGCATGAGAAACGCCCTTCACAGTTATGATTTGTCTCTATGATTTTAGTGTGCAAAAAGTTGTCATTCTTTGAATAATGAATAATTTTAGTACTACTCAGTACACACTTACTGAAACTGGACATGGAGTAACTCATCAACAAAAATCCCTTTCACTGGTTGTGTGAATGACACAGAAGCCTCACCTAATTCAGCATCCTATAAAGACCTCATATTTCAAGGAAGAGAAAGAGATATATGCACATATAGAAAAAAAGCAGACTTACAAGTCAATCTAATTCTAAGTCATTATCAGCATAATAATACTACTTTAATATTTTCCCAATATTATCAGCTAACTTCCCTGTGAGCCTCATAACTACACAATACACGAACAAATACAATGAAGTTTAGATGATGGACCATCTAGCTGCAACTACTGAAATGTAGGTAGACTGATGTATTTCCATTAATGTCAATGTTTCTGACTACAAGTAGATAAAAATCTGATTAATTCTTAATCATAATGTCAGAATGAGAGTGAAACTGTGTCATCAAGGCCATAAAAATGAGAAAGTATTTACCTTTATACCTATCTCTCTCTGTGTCTCTGCTCTGAGCACCAACCCCAATGAACCATGTCAGAGTCACAGCCTTTGTCCGTCTCTATAGTTTAGATTCTTGTTCTGGATGTCAACACTAAATAAGAAAAGCATGAGAAACACCAGCCATCAAAGAAGACTTAGACTCCACACATTTCTGTTCTTGTCATACCATACTACATAAAGTTCATGGAATAAAAGTATGTTTTATTTTAAGTTGTCTGCTGTATAGATGCAGGCATTTAAAACCTGCTGTCAACCTAGAGATGCCTAGGTTTCCTGTAATACAACTCAGAGAATATTACAAATGTTATTTAGCATTGTCTGTGCTTCTTACCTGAACATTTATCTAGCAATCATTTTTTGAAACTCGAAATGACCATTTATTTAGTATACATAAAAATTAAAAAGTCATAATGCTGTCTTTTATCTGCTTTCTATCTTCCTTTCCAGGCTCTCTACAGCCAATTAGGCTCTGTTTTCAGTGAAAGGCCTGCTGAACTCTTTAGCCAACTCTAGCTTGCCACTTTCTCTTGAGTGGATTCCTCCAGTCTCTCTTTTTCTAAAGTATCTTTGCTACGTGGTTTTCCTTCTGAAACAAATAAATAAATGAGCTTAACATGTCTACATATGTCTTGGTACAAAGTAACATTCAATAGATTGTTTTGAAAATCATGTTAAGACTTTTCTAACAATTTCAATAAATTCTCTTAGAAAAAATATTTTAAAATGAAACATATTACACATAAGTAGCTCATGATCTGAGAGAGATTATAGATATAAAAGGAGTACTTGCTAGTAAGACAGTTCCTATAAAATATCCTCATATAAATGAAGGTAAGTTCACCCATTTCTGCCTGGGAGATATGGAGAGGCTTTCTAATATAAGAGATACCTTTGTACTGAAAAACATCAGCCCATTTCCTCTCTGCAACAATAGAGAGTTAAATAAAAAACGTCAGAAATCTTAATATTTGTATCATAAAGCATGTCTCTTCAACTGAAAAAGTACAGAAGGATCAAGTGGGTATAGATAAGTTTTTTCCTAGAAGTCTTTCCATTTTGCTCGACTGCTTCTGTGGTAGTATTTTCTAGCTGAGGAGACAATTGCGCACATCTCTCTTAGAGACCATTATCTTCCTTCAAAAAGATTGTGTGCAAGATATTATAGAAACACACCTATGATAAATCAAACAGATGATGCCCTCCTATTCCTGGAAATGTGAACAAGTCTGATTGACGTAGCAAAGCAGAAGGATGGAGAAGAGGAGAAACTCTAGGACCATCTGTCAGCTGAAATGCTAAG
The DNA here is from genome assembly GCF_004785775.1 of Grammomys surdaster. Lineage (NCBI taxonomy): Eukaryota > Metazoa > Chordata > Mammalia > Rodentia > Muridae > Grammomys > Grammomys surdaster. Next base: position 2,488,361 of record NW_021620607.1, on the reverse strand, counting down.
AAAAATACAAAAGTGAGTCAAGCAACCCAAAGGTTGCCATCGTTTTGGCAGACCGTCTTATCTCACTTTTGGAGTTGGACACAAGCCCTTACCGTTCCCATTCCTCTTGAGTACTTCTAGAAACTAAAACCCTCAGAGAAGACATAGGATTAGTATGTCTAAGTGATGTGCCCTGGTGTCCAGTCTGTACTAAAATGTACATGTCTTACTAAGATAATATGTAGACGTATCTTACAAACTGTTAGGTAATTATTTTTCATCTGTTTAAGGCTGCTAATTATTCAAAACATTAAGGGTAGGAAAAAGTCATAGTAAAATATCATCTGTAGTCTTCATAAATGTTACATATATTGGAAACCATTGCATCACATGGTCTTTGTCCCACAAAATCCTAGTTCTGCATCTAATTGGGTAGCATCAAAACAGACAAAATCCCAAAACAGCATATTGTCTCTCAACTGTCATCTTCTTTGCAGTAGTATTTAAAAAAAATTCCTTTGTATCCTATGCCAATTATATATATACCATGATTTTTGTTAACCCTAAAACAAGAGTAAAGACCAAGTAATTTGTATTAATGAGTAACAGTCCATGGCAGCTTTACTATTTACCACTGCTATCTGAAGAATTCGTAACTGAAATCTACCGATGTCTCTACCTTTTAGTCCTACAGCTGCCTCTCTATCTCTTTTACTGACATATATGAATGGCTTTCAACAGTAGATAGTAGCCTATTTAATATGAGCTGAATGCTATAAACTAACATGCATTTTTGTTATTGTTTCTAAATATGCATTCTCTCTTACTATCTCACAGCAACAGCAACAATGTATCCTTTGGGTACTGGGTCAGCACTTGAGACCATGTACTGCTCTTGCAGAAGACCTGAATTCTGTTCTTAGTATTCATATCTGATGGCTCACAACTTCCTGGTCTATAGGATTCAATACTCTCTTTTGATATCTTTCAGCTCCTTCATTAAAATGTGTATACCTACATGAAGACATACACATACATATATTATTTAAAAAATTAAGTTCCCCCCAATATATGACAGCAAAGAAGAGAAATTGGCATATCAACCTATAAATGACTGAAAGCTACCTTCATATATATGAGTCCTAAAAGAAAAAAAAAAGAGTCCTTAAAAAAAAAAAAGAGTCCTAAAAAATCAATGAAGTATAATCTAGGGCAACCACACTCTCTTATATTCATCAATTCTCGAGAAATAAAAAATGCCATTATTTTAATCTCCTAATGTTTGAGATTATTTGCTAAACTGATAGACAATGTTATCAGAACACTACATTTTTTTACACAGAAATGTAAAGCAGTAAGACAGAATTTATTTATTTATTTTTCTTCCATACTTAAAAATTATTGAGAATGTATTGTGCATATCTATTTAGTTTTCCCACTGACAAAAGATGACATGACTTATCTTTGTGTCTAAAGCCAGTTATTTCTTTCTCACATTTGATTCTGCAACTTTCTACTTCCCTTGACATTGACGTATCAGCATTTTGCAACTTGACTTTCATTTTCAAAGATTCAATAAATTACTGTGTCCCTCTAACTCATAATTAATCCTACTATCAGTTCATTATCCACTGGAGCCTAAATGCCTAGCTGTGAGCTTCTTTAGAATGTAACAAAGTATTTAACAACAGTCCCAGTCCAGGTGCAGTTCAACCCAGAATGAAGTATGTTTTCACCGTATTACTTTAGCACCATTGTGAAGTTAAGACATCCAGCTAAAACATTGTAAATGGGGGAGCAGCTGTATTCTACCCTAGCAAAATCTTGTTTTTCTTCTATAGGCACCACATGGATTTTACTATACTTCCAAATTTTAATACATTATCAGACTTTAAATTCTAGAGAAAGCAGTTTCTGAAGTTGTCCATATATCAGGCTGAGGCTCAAGGGCTAAATTGGCCATTTATCAATATAACATTGGATGATTTAACTTCTAATAGCTTGTATTGTCACATATGGGAAACATTTTGAGCCTAATCATGTCTTAGAATCACCTGTTTAACTTAAGAAGCTAGTGATAATGAATCTCCAACCCAGGACTCATGAAATGAGAAACAGAATATTAGCGAGATAATATTTTGCAACACCACTGGATAATGTGATGCTTGCATGGTACTGAAAAATGTAGACAAAGAAATGGGCTATAGTTATCTCTTCCTCACTGGATTGTTGGATGTGAAAAGTGAAATAATGTAGACAGGTACTAAACAGGGTCAAGAAATGTCCATTTCTTATTCTTTGACATTTCCAAGAATACTGGGGAAAGGTACACAAAATTTGTTTAAAATAAGATCTATAAGGAAATGTTCTTTGTTTTATTCATATTCTGTTCCTTGATAGACGAGAAACTATAACAAAATTTTGTATTGCCTTTAACCCCGTTTTTTCCATTTTCTAATAAAATTAATCAAAACAGACTCACTTAAATATCTAGTCATTACTTAACATTCATGAATAAATAAATCATTTACACAAATAGTCAATTCTTCAATAGTTCTGAGCACTTATACTTGGCACGATTGAATTTCACCAATATTAAAAATAAAGAGGAGTGGGGAAATATACGTAGGTCCTCATTTATGATCCTTTCAGATTACCAGTAAGTATCTAAAAATAATAACAAATGATATATGATACATATTATATGGTAAATATAAGCAGTGGAGGATAAAAACTGAAATCAGAAGTGGAGAGAATACTTAACTAGGCTAGTATGAATGAAAACAGCCTCCTTAGGCCAGCTATTTGACTATGAGAAAGAAATAAGCCATACAAAAAAATAGAACATGCCACCATGGATAAAAGGACTGTGGACACATGTTATTCCCCAGTTAAAACTTAAGAAATTAGATAGATTCAATGGGCAGATCGAAATGTTTGGCATGTCTGTAATTGCCTCAGCCAAGTTTAAGAAAAGAAACAGGTTTTGCCCTTTTAAGCAATAAGATATGCCAATGCCACCTACTGGGATTTGATTCTCACCTCTTAACAAAATTGACCTAGACTCTTTCTTCATCAGAGACCTTTCAATTTGTGTCCATTTTATTCACACAAACAAATAATTCATATTTAGTAGCTTCCACATATTCTTTGATAGAAATGCTACTTTGATATCTGCAACACAAGTTACAGATTCTAATATTAATTTAAAAAGTAAGTTAGTTGTCAATTGCCCAGCCACACACCCACATTCTCAAAGCTATTTATGCCCTTTCTATTTTCATTATCTCTTATCTTCTTCTATTGCTTTACCGAAAGAGACAGAGGACATCCTAGAAAAAGGGACTGTTCTATAATCTTGCAAGTCTCCTGCATTCTAACAAAGAGAAGGAATTTGGAACTCATCTTAAGGGCTCAAAGCTCCCCAAATATTCTGAGTCATCATTTTTCTTATTAGCAGGGAGACAGCATCTTAATATGGAGTCTTTATAGATGCAGCAGTCTTGCTGTGCACTTGGACAGCAAACGTTTGATAAGTCATCCTGAACTGGGGAGAGGGCTGAAAAATTGTTCCCATTTGTAGGACAAATATCTATAGACATAACTCTTATCTCAAGAGCCCACAGGGCTTCAGATGTTACTACCAAATACAGCAATACTAAAGCATTAAAATATAAAGTGACATATATTATCATAACAAAATTATTTGTAATGAGAGGTTTATAGCTTCCAACTCTCCCAAATGTAATTTTCTTAGGAATTGCAGAACCCCACACAGTGTAGTTTTTTTCTTGAATCATTCATTCTTTCCATATGTGTATTTCTGTGGCTGCATTAAGTATTGTGCTAAGCACTGTCAATTCCACACTGAGGAGTACAAACATGATAAATGTCCTTGAAGAACTTAAGGAGCTAACTGAAGATAAAGGAAGTAATTAAATAAAGAGTATATCAACATATTTAATTGCAGATGCTCTACGTTCTATAAGGAAACAAAATTGTGCTGACCTGATCTACAGAGAGTAAGGAGGAGCTATCAACAAAAATCACTCTCTAAGAATGATACATTGGCACATTTGGTGGAAAGGTCAGCTTGATAGACAGAAATGAGTGGAACAAAGGAGGGAACATTCGAATGCCAAGCATCACACTTGTAATAGTCATTTATAACGCACAGGTCTCTGATTTGGGCATGTGAAGTAGACTGTGAGAAATAACAGAATAAAAAGAAACAAAGCTTCATGTGCAGCTATTCCCCATAGATTTTGTGTCCAGTCCATTGGATTCCAGGTTTTCCCTAAATGGTAACAGGCATAAAGGATTGAACAGAAAAGCTGTAAGAAGTTTAAGTGTGTATCTATTCTGCTGAGGCAGAAACATCCTGTCCAGAATATAGGAATACTAGAAAGCAGCTATTACCATCTGGGAATTTGTCTTAAAACTCTCCTCTAGGTCTAGAGATTTTCACAGGCCGGTCTGATGATCTCAGCTAAGCCATGTTCCTTTCCGGTTGTTATAAAAGATGGTCACCAAACAGCAGTGTGAAGCAGGATCCTTCTGAAACCATCATAATGTGAACAAGATCACTGACAGCTCATATCACACCAAATATCCTTCATTCTTGGTTTAAATGAAGAGTTGCTGCTGGATACAGATATAACTTTCTCATTTTGTTCATTTCTTCTCTCTCTCTCTCTCTCTCTCTCTCTCTCTCTCTCTCTCTCTCTCTTTTCTTTCTTTATTTTTTTTAACAAATAAGATACACTGAAGCAGTCATTTCACGTGGGATCTGATCTCCTTCCTGAGAAATCTTTCCAAATTCTCAATTAAAATCCAAATTCTTCACAATGTTTTCTCTAAACTCTCACTCCAGCATTCATTTTCTATTTCATCAGTGCTTAAAACCCTGATTTTCCTGACAAAGTATTTCTGATAATCTTAACCAAAGGATCTTGACACCTACAAAGGCTATAGGAGAATAAAGAACTAAACTATTTTTCCTAGTGTGGTCAGGCCACCTAAACAACCTTGAAATTTTAATCCTCTTAAAGAGACAGAATGTCCATTCCAAAAAGTATATATGTTATATTTTGCTACTCTTTGAAGTTCATTTTTCTCTTTTAAACCAAGGTCCGGGTTCTCTAATTAATTTATATCAAACTCTACCATTTGAGTTGGAGAAATGTGCCTTAGATCCTTTTGAAAGTCTTGCACAGTGGCATAGAAAAGCCACTAAAATGCAGAGCCAATATGAAGGACATATTTCTCCTCTTGAACATTTGAAAATAGTTTTGTTATTTCACTTTCAAAATGAGAGACTCGTTTCATCCACAGCTGACTGATTTTTAAGCAATTATTTTGCATGCCTGAGAAATCTTTCACTGTGAGAAACTGAATCTGTAAATTGCCTTCAAAATGCAGTGAAAATTTTGTAAATATTAGCTGTGGTAGCTAAAGAGGTTGATAAAAGAATGATTATTTAAACATTTATTAATTTTTACTTTTTTGCATACCTTACATTTTTAAATTAATTATATTGTGAGTTAGTTTCACAGAGCTGTGATATTGTCCTGGGCCAGTGAGAAGTACATAGATAACAGGAAGTCTACTGCACTTACAATGTAGGTCAACTTGATGGACAAACCTGAGTGGGAGAAATTTAGAGGACTCTTGGAGGACAACCACTACAATTTATAATAGTGGAGGACCTAGAACTTGCAGACAGCATGGTCCTCTCTCTGGCGTGTCACTTACTATTCTGCTAATAGTTCTTTATTGGTGAAGACATCTCCAACATCAATTTATGCATTTAGCTAATTCCATTTAGAAACCACTTCAAATGTACAGTATAGTTACAAGTAGATCACAAGATTCATTTTCTTCCTGAACAATTCAAGAATTATCAACATGATTCCCCTCTCACTGTGGCATTCTTTAAAGTCTATTAACTATGCAAACAAGGCCATATTTCTACACACCTGTCATTCAAACATCAATTCTTGGAAAATGATGTGTCTACATTTCTAACATCCACATCCTTGGGTCTCATTCTAATTTGCCTAGTGTCCACTGGGATTATCATCAGGCATGGCCATTTTCTGAGGCTTTTCTGTAATCTTCAGTCTTTTCTGTACTTTTGTTGATTTACCATTCTTCAAGATTGGGATATAATTATTTTTTAAGGTTCTTTTATATCTGAGGCTACGTGATGTTTCCTCTTCATTAGAATTTGGTCTACCTCTTTGTCAGGAGTAGTAGAGAAAGATCACCTGGCATGCTTGCACTTACATCAGAGGGAATTTTTATCTTCAAGATTTTGTTATGCATCCGTTCACTGTCACAATCAAATCAGAGGATAGTCATGCATATGACTCATCTGACAGCTGTGGTATTCACACATGCTTACATGTGTAACTACCTAGTTAAGGTTTTATGTTATTATATTTTATAGCACTTTGCTCACCGGGGGAGAACCTTAATTATGAGGTTACAACTCAACTGATATAACATATTCAGTTTTAATATGTGTCAATGATAATTTGCTACTTCTAAAATAACTAGCTTGTGAGCAATTTAATTAAAGTGGATTCAAATTATCTTCATAAGAAAATTGCATTTACTCACTCATATTCTGCTATGCTTTGTAGAGTAGAAATAAGGAGTTTGGTCAAGGCAAGAAGTCATTAGGTTTCTGTTACATTCACAATGACTTGTCTATGTATGGTAGGAGTGTATCATACGCATACTTTTGCCCTTTGCAGAGAGTAAAAATTTGAAACCTGGATATAAAGATTCATATAATAACAATGATATATTTTTAACTCATTATGTGTGTGTGTGTGTGTGTGTGTGTGTGTGTGTGTGTGTGTGTGTTGAATGCTGATAACTGTGCTGGTGTACATGTTTGTGTGCATGCATGTGGATGCCAGAAGAAACCATTAGGTTTCTTCCTCTGTTGTCTGTGCCTTATTGCCATGTGACACAGTCTGCTACCCTGTGCCTTATTGCCATGTGACAGTCTGCTGCAGAGCTATTTTTACTAGACTTTCTAGGAAATGAGCAGGAATACCCTTGTTTTTGTTGAGGGCTAGAGTTACAGACACACATAAAAATGATCCACTTTTTGTATGTCACTTGGGAATTTAAACTCAGATCTCCACACTTGTACAATAAGGACTTTTACTCACAAAGCTATATTTCTGACCCCTAATTTATTATTTCAAGTATATAAAGCATGATGTTTCATTTCTTATGATTATTGTATTAAATTAGGTAGTTCCTGAATATGCCTGGAACACAGTAGGAATTCATTAAATTGGAATAGCTTACTAAGGATGGCTGGATTCAGATATCTTAAAATCCATTTATATTTTCTTCTTGGACTTGCTCTCACTTTTTCTTTACAGTGTCCAAGTCATTTTTTATAACCCAAAGAAGGAAACTTAAACAATAGAAAAGCATAATAGTTATTTTCAAATAGCATATTTACTTTTCTACTATTCTTATTATAAAGTTCTAGTATTTCCTAGACTCCTTCAGAGTTTATTAAGTACTATAGTCACCCTTTGTCCCAGGTGATGCTTTCAAAGACATTTGTATGAATAATAGCTCTAAAAAACAGAGATTTCTGTAATCTCTGAATCTCACATATCTATAGTCCATATTAATAAAGCTCATATTAAGGCAAAGATGGGAAGACTTGCCAGCCCTATAAGACTGGGATTTCCAAATGTGTTCTTTAGGAGATTTCTCCACATTATAGTCACCAGTTCACATGACTGGAGTAGTGTGTGATACAGACACCTATTCTCATTGAATTCACAATTTGGTAGGGTTAGCAATCATCAACTATAAGGCAGTGTCCTTCATAACAGCTATTTCTAATAAGGAAATGTGATAAAGTTGACTGAAAGATTTTATTCAGGTTTCAAAACTCCCAAAGCCAGCTGCTCTGAAGCACTGTTCTTTAATTGACAACGTGCTTGAAGACCAGAATCCTGATCACTTGCCTGGTCCTATTTATTACAAAGTTATTCTACTTCCTCTGTGTTATGTCTGACCCACTTGCAACATCACAGATATTTAACCATTTATAATCCCACTATATCAGTAGCTGACAATCCTATTTTCTAAAGTGAGGTTTGGTATAGAAACTGAAATTCAGGAGACTTGTTCAGGGAAACTCTTGGTATTCATACATGTAGAGATGGAAGAAAAGGAATAGGGTCAGCCAGATGCAAACACTGTGTGGAGTCCAATCTCAATAGAGACTTCAATCATCTGCACAAAGAGCTTCAAAGCAAGCTGAGTGGGATTTTTAGCATTGCCTGTGTTTGCAAGAGGTTGTTTGCTCTATCTGAACATTTTGGATAGTTTCATGGGATAGTTATAGCTTACTCAAAAAAAAAGCAGAGTAGTTGAATTAAAGAGTACTATCAGCTGAGATTTGTCTACTGTCTTTATTTCTGAAAGCCAGATAAAATGTATCCATTTCTAGGGCATCATGCCACATGCTAGAGTTGGTATTTCCCTGGTTGAGGGGAGCTCCATCTATGCTGCTTTCTCTCTCAATCCAGCCTATCCTGTGTGTTCTCAGTATCTCTTAGTCATCTTTTGAATCATAGAAATAAATAGCTTCCTTTTGTAGTTTTTCTTGTCCTTTGGAGACAAGCCTGGTTCTTAAATTACCATTGTCCTTATCAGAATGCATTCTAGCTGTCTATTTACTTTCTACATCACAAACTGTTATTTGAGAATAGAAACAAATTATCATTGTTTCAACAACACAGTATTGTGACCATTACAAAGAAGACTCATGTGAAATAATGTCCTATTACTATCTATTGACTTATATAAAATGAAAGAAAGAAAGAGAAAGAAAGAAAGGAAGGAAGGAAGGAAGAAAGAAAGAAAGAAAGAAAGAAAGAAAGAAAGAAAGAAAGAAAGAAAGAAAGAGAGAGAGAGAAAAACAAAAAAGTAAGAAATAAAGAAGAGCAGGAAAGGAAAAACAGAGAAAGAAAGGAAGAGCTTTAAAAGAAATAAATCAGAGGACTCTTTCTAGAAGAAGGTTTCTCTTGCTCTCACAATTCCTTTGTTACCTCTAGTTCTCTGTGTAATATAGAGGCCTTCCGAGATTTCCACTGTCCACGTTATTATATTTATGTATTTATATAGTAATATATAGGTATATTCCTAAAGAAAGAAAGAAAGCATGGATTTTAAAGAGAACAAAGAGAGGCATATGGATGGGTTTGGAAAGGGAAAGGGGGTAGTGGGAAATATTACAATTGTAATCTCAAGAAAACTTGAAAGAGAATTTTAAAGGCAGCTAAGCCATAGTTTAAATCCAACTATTTAGAAAGCTTTTGAGCAAGTTATCATATTTCTGTTATTTTTCTTTCTTCAAAATATAAAATGGAAAAAAACTATCATGCAAGGGTTATGTGAATGTTCCAGAGTGCATGCCTAGTCAATATTAATTCTTTTTCCCCCTTAGGAATGTAAGCAGCATAATGTTCAAGCCATTTTCCACCTCTAGTACTGTGTGATTCTTTTTCCAACTGTAGAATGATAAAACATTATTCATTGAGAATTACTAAGAATTTAATGTAGCTGAGGCCTCCTGATACATGATAAATACGATATTAATTCTTAAAAGCAGTTGCTTCAATATGTTGTATGAATAAACTTATTAGACACATCAGGGCAAATATTGTCACATGAAGCCTGACATCTTCTTCCTGGACCAGATGGGATTACTGACCTAATTTGAAAAAATTAAAACACTATAAATTTTTACACAAATTTGTTGACTTTCATCATGTATGTCACTGTATAGGGAATCAAAAGAAATGGGTGAGGTCATTGTTCTCAAAATGTAATTGTCATTTGTGACACAGTTATTCTTCTCCAAATTATGTTTTTTTGGTCCTTATCTTTGAGGCATCATCTGGATCCTCTACCTAACACTTGACCTTGGAAGCCATCATTTTTCAGAATTTTCTAGCTGGGTTCTTCTCAGTGAATATTAATGACTGACACAGATGACTTTCCTTCTTCTCTTGTGTGTTGTCGGCTCCAGCTGTCTTCAGAGTAGCTTTCCTTGGGCTCTGAAACCATCGATTCTCTGCTCGTGCCCAGTCCAAAAGATTAATGGTAGAGTGGCTTTTCACATCAACAGGCTGGCTGTGTTCCAGACCTCCACAAAGACTCATCTTTCTTTCTCTTCAAGGACCAGGGAGTGCCACTGTTGATAGTAATGAGGTTGCCTGAGGTACCAGATGCAGTTCAAGGTCTGGAGGGGCCTTGTGATAAGTTATCTGTGAAGTGTTCCCTGAACCATGGCCATGTCCTTCCTGAACCTCTCCACACGGCCTCTCCAGTTTCTTTTGTATATGAATGTGCATTTCTGCACATCAGTTTATTGCTAAATAAAGTTGAGGAACTGAGACTGATATTTAATGATCTTTAAAAATGAACATGCCCTAAACCTTGAGATTGTATGCTTTATCTCTGACCCACTCAGGTTAAGGCAAGGACTCTATGTTCTCACTGTGCAGCAATTATGTGTCCATACTACTCATAGCTCCTGGCTGCCTATTTCTAACAGAGTAACCAAACTAGTTCATCTTTAAATGCTCTTCAGAAATTGTATATAATAATTTCCATGATCATTAGAGAATATACATAATTAAAGACAAAAAGTACTTTCTATGGCTTTTGAAGCCCTTCCTCTATTTATCTCCTTGCTCCCTTGCTCCATTCCAACAGACATCTCTGGTCATTCTAGTGCTCTAATATCCATGCTTTGTATGCATTCCTTTTTATAAAGCTCACTCTTTCCTTCAGGACCTACATTTCTTGCCTTGTCTCCCTTCCTTGATTCATCTGCACTAGAGTTTCTCTCCTCAGTGTATTCACTCACCGATTTTGATTCTGAACTCATCCCTACTTATGGCTTCCTCCTCTCATTCTCTAATTTCTACTGACTCTGAGATCCACCTTATGGATATTTATTATTATGCTTCATTGACTGTTTGTTTAAAACTAAGAATCATGGACTAGGAGCAATCTCTTGTACTTAGTTCAACTATTAGCATAAAAGACTAGGCCTGGCTATAATTTGGAATGGATGCAGCTTTGTAGATTGACGCCTAAGTAAGTAAATAAATGTCAGCAATGCTTTCCCACTGTGCATTCAGTTCGACTTCCCACTTTTGGATGCTCCCTCTTTCTACTGTCATAGCCTGACCTTTTCTTTCATTTTAATGCAAGTCCTCTGTCTTCTTATTACCCGTGGAGCATATTCATGGGTAGCTTTCTCCACAAATGCTCTTACTGCAAGCATTTGGAATGTCAACTATATCTGTCAGTTATGAAGCACATTTTTATTTTCATTGCAGAAAAGTCAAAGATCTTCAAAGACAGATGCTTTTGGGATTTTCTGCACTTCCAATTTCTTAAGATTAAAGTTGATAATAATTTATTGAATCTGGGTAAGGTTACTTCGACATATATTTGTTAGATAAACTATAAGCATAGCTATTTTTTTCAAAATAAGAATTCTGTGATATCTGCCTTGCTTTATTCTAATCTATAACTGGTATTTTTAATTGCATGTATTTCATGTGATATGTAATTATTCTTGTCATAAAGCAGCCACAAGGACTATGGAAACTAAAAACACTAAATAAAATATTTTGTTCAGGGTATGAGTCATTTATAATGATGATCTTCACAATGGAGCAAATTTTAAATAATTATCAAATGTGAAAAGCATTGTGATTACAATTTTGTCTGTGATTTCCAAGTGTTCTAATCACTTGAGATCAGCAATTTATATCCAGAAAGATAACTGTAAGGTCTCACTAATCTATATAGCGATAAAATTTCATTAAGTTTATTTTCATACAGTTATTGTCAGATTTACTGTTGATATTAGTGGAAAATGTAGTATATCTGAGATTTATATATTCTGATGTAAAGACTCACAGATACAGAGCAATATTTTAATAATAATTATATGTGCATATATGTTAATTGTTAAATTTAAGCAAAAATCTACATAAAAACTAAGCAAGGCTTACAAGAATATTGACAGTTTAATAATCTGTTGGTAATATTAATATTTCTCTTTTAATGAGATAACATAGCATAGTTGAAATACAAATTATATGTTAAAATCTATATTCCCCCTGAACACCCACACTCCAGTGTCATTCCCTTCCCCACATCCTGCCTTTCTATGTTTATACCCCTGTGTGAATTAATTATGATTTGAGAAAAAATTTTAAAAAAAAGAAAAGAAAAAAAAAAGACTGATAATAAAATTAGTACAAGAAATTTATCAAAGGATGGATACATAAATGAAGGAAGAGAAAAGTCTTTCAATAGATAGATCAATAGAGTAAAAGTACTACATGTGGCTCCCCTTTTAATTAAGTGCCCCTATGGGACAGATATAAATAAGAATATATGTATTTAATTTACCTTAACAGGTTATTTGGAGTGAATTCTTAACTGGTAAAGCATGTATAAGTATTAACTGAGCAGTGAGCAGAAGTGATATGGTACATAGGCTTTTGCAAATATGTAGTTGTCCAACTTAAGTTTTTTTTTTCATTTATAAATGAAGACATTGAATTTTGAGGTATGAAATACATTGATAAAATTTCACTTAAGCACAATATACAAATTATGTCTAGCACATTGTCGGTTTGTCTTTCTGTGGTTCACTGTTCTTCTAAGTGGTGACTCAATTTCCTAAGTCACTTTATAATTCTCAATGCTTTAATCATGAACCCATAGCAGCTATGGATACCTGCCCAAGATTTGGACTTTCAACATTCCCTTATGAAATGGGTAGAGGCTAGTGATATCCCAAAAATCTTTGCAGATTTATTGACTATTAATAGGATACTGGAGGAGAGGGCTTCATTTTCCTGGGTGATATAGCCATCAAAATTTCTCTTATGAGAAGAAAAACAGATATTTGTATAAACATGTTTACAGAAAAATTTCTCCATTCTTTCTAGAGGCTAGAAATAGGAAATAGTTTGCTGGAGGCTTGATCTTTTCTAAATAATTTCTGAGAACCTTAACTGGGTCAGGGAGCTGGGAGTCTATCTACACAATATTTTTTGTCAGAATATCAAACTCTTCCTAAAAACCTACTGTACTCAAAAACAAAAAACAGAAGTTAGGACTCTTCTTTTTAAGCTGATTAAATCATCTTAACCCATTGAATTAAATGGTAATAAGAGTTACCATTATTGTTGGTTTCCTGGTTTACTAGATCTATAGTAAATATAAGAGATAATTCACTTAATCATCACAGAAGGTTTAGTAGACAAGAAATATGTGACTCATATGTGCATCACAACATTGTATGTCATATTTTCAAAAAGGTTGGGGACAGATATGGTTTTGGATTAATGGGGAAGAATAGTTAGAAAGATTGTAGTATCCAAAGGTTTGGGGAAGTTCTACAGAGCCATATCTTCTACACATGACAGTACTATTGCTCTCATCAACTCACCCATGTGCACGTATCTGCACAAGATCACATTGGTCTCAATTCTAGCATAGATGTGGAAATTACATAAGAAGCTCTACACCAACCTGACCATTGAGAATAGAAGGCTTCTGAAGTCAGGCAAGTCAGCGTTCTTCAAGGAAGTACCCAGTGATTGGCTGCTCATGTTCCAGGAGTTGTTCTTGCATCCCTGTCCATATGTCCATAAGCACAACACTGGTCAGTATCAGTAGGTTGAGAGGAATGAAAACAGGAAGGGATATGACAGAAGAGTCTGAGAATAGTTTGAGATTAGGGAATGAATATCACCAAAATACATCTTATTTATGAATTCTAAATATTCTAAGATCCTAAAATAATTCTAAACTGATAGGTAAATTCCACCTACCTTATTTAATTTCTAAATTATATAGGTCATTCTAAAATAATAGTTAAAGAAATTCTAAATAATCCTAATTTTTTCTAAAATAATAGTTAAAGAAATTCTAAATTCTAAATTCATAGGTAACTCTAATAGAATTATAAAATAAGAGGTAAAGAAAACTCTAAATTAATAGGTAAAGAAAATAATTATTAGATTCTAAATTCTGAAATATTTGGTAAAGGAAAAGGAGATCAGCCCATTTTATATCAAATGTTATGGTATTAATAATTCTCACTACCAGTACAACTTACAAAACTTTTTATTTTTTAATCATTAATGAATATTATATGTAATATACTTTTTAAAATGTCATCTTACACAGTTGAAGAGAAACATGCTTTCTTTATAAACTTGATTAACTTTTGATAATAAATGACAAAACAGGGCTCTCTTTCCAATCACATCCAAAAATGTAAGCTATGAATTGCTTTTATAGTCAGGATTTGTATATGAATTACAACTACATGTACAAAGTAGAATTTTCTTGCTAGATACTCTTACATCTTAGTGGGAAGGTGTATTTTCTACTACTTTATTGAAGTGACAGAACAAAGTTGTACCTGTTGGAATGCACCTCTAAATATTTTCAAATATGGGACAATGACCAACAGTCTCAACTAACCTGAACCCCTGAGATCACTCAGACACTGAGGCACCAACCAGACAGCATACACCAGCTGATATGAGGCCCCTGAAACACATACAGACTAGGACTGCCAGGTCTGGGCTCAATGAGAGAAGATGCACCTAACCCTTGACAAACTTGAGGTCTCAAGGTAATGGGAGATCTGGTGTGGTTGGGGTGGATGATGGAGATATCTTCTTGGAAATCGAGAGAAGTGGTTTGAGATGGGGTGTGGTTGGAGTTTGGACCAGGAAGGGAATGAAGACTGGACTGTAAAAAAGAATTAAAAAAAAAAGAAGTTGATTAATTGTGTGCTGATAGTTTAGCAATTCAAGTCTTATCCACAATTAAGCTAGAGATGTTCAGGTTATTTAATTTGTGGTTTAGAGCTTCACATGTCTTAGAATAGGTTGCAACAAGTAATTAAGGATTAAGTGTCTTTTTTATAAGACTGTACACTACATGCTACCTAAAGGAAAAGTTCTCAACCTTCCTAATTCTGTGACCCTTTAATTCTTTTCTTCATGTTGTGGTAATACTCCACCATAAAATTATTTTTGTTACTACTTTCTAATTATGATTTTCTACTATTATCTTATTTTAATGTAAACATCAGTGTTTTCCAATGGTCTTAGGTCACCCCAATGAGTATTCTGCTAGGAAACTTTAGATGAAAATGTAGAACTCACAGCTCCTCCTGAACCGTGTCTGCCTGGATGCTGCCATGTTCCCACCGTGATGATACTGGATTGAGCCTCTGAACCTGTAAGCCAGCACCAGTTAAATGTTGTCCTTATAAAAGTTGCCTTGGTCATGGTATCTGTTCACAACAGTAAAACCCTAACTAAGACAAGCCACATTGCTAATGGTCAATGAAAATACATTCATATTTCCAGTGGAAGACTCTTTCATATGTCAAGTGGAACTTCAAAGCTATAAAAAGCAGTAGGAGGGAAATGTAGAGTACAAAATAGCCATTTATTTTCCTCAATTGCTATTTTGTTAAATATGTATTCCTGTACTTAATATATAACTTAACTTATCTAGTGTTTGTAGAGAAGACAAACCATATATGTGTAATGTACAATGTATGCTTTATTGTCTCCTGAACTTTTTTAGAATTTATTAGCAAGTAGTAAGTAGTATACATTTAAAAAACGCATGATACTTAGTCAGTATATCCTTAAATATTGAGGACACAAAGATCCTGAAATCAAGATGGCAGAAAAGATTTTTAAGAGTCTGACTTATCAATAATTTGTGATATATCCTTTTGTTGGCCAAAGGTAGAGACTATAAAAAACATTATTAAAGTGTATGTTATCTGGAAGTTTGCTAGATCATGTCTTGATCTACTAACTCAAAAAAAAAATAAGTGATAACTATTAGGCCAAATCATCAGATATTTTTACATGCACAAGCAGTTTCCAATGTAGAAATTATATCAAGGGTAAGAGATGTTTGTCCTAAATTTAGCAAATCAGAGGAGAAAGATAAGCCTGACTTTAGAGAAACAATATCAATACTTTTCTCATAAAATAATACATTTTATCTGAGTTTTTGTCGTAATGTTTGTCTCTCTTGCTCTACTTATCTCAGTGTGTATGTATATGTGTACTTTCAGGTATGGAGTGATGTCATAGTTGATGCTTGATGTCTTCTTCAATTTTTCTGCATCTTATTTTTTGACAAGTTATCTCTGACTGGGCTTGGGTTTCAGCAATATGGCTTTGCGCACTACAGAGAAAGACCTAGGTTTCCTACTGTTTTCAGAGCTGTGATTATAGAAACACTTTGCCATGCCAATAATTTTGGGTGGATAGTGAGGATCAAATTTACCTCATTACTTCAACACAGCAAGGTTTTACTGACAGCTGTATTTTTTTGTTTCTCTCTCTCTTTTCTAAATAGCCATTTAACCATGTATTTATGGGAATTTCATCAAACCAGCAATAGCATAGTGATGTTTACAATCATACATAAATACACATAATGTTGCTTTGTGATGTTGATAATGGTTAACTAATTTTCTTTTATTTTTCTTTAAATTTTATAGCATACACATTTTAATGTGTTAAAGCACAGAGCAAAGGGCTATGAAAAAGTTACAGAAAAATTTTACAGTCAAACTAGAAAGGTCAACTTTGTTATTTAATATTCTGTGCTATGATTTCATAATGAAAAGCTGTCTTCAATATTTAAAATTCATAGTTAAAGACTTAAATTTAAAATTGTAATATTGTGAAGGCTATTTAGTGGCTTTACACAAGCTTGCAATAAAGACCTATTGCTGGGGACATCGATTCAACTCTCTAAAACATGTACAAGTCAAGATGAGGCATACATAGAGCCTTCATCCCTACAGACTACTAGTCAAGGTACTGGAAGTTATTCCCAATTTTATCAAAAGAGAAAGGTAAACACCAGCCCAGATACAAACCCTTCATTGACAAGAGTGACTTGCCTGAAAGATACACTATACAACATCGGTGCAAAGCTTGTGGAGATAACCAACTAATATCTGATTTGAGTTAAAGCCCATATTATGAGATGAAACCTATATATAATGCTGCTTGAGTGATCATGAATATATGAGTGAACAGCAGGTGAACTTGGAAAAAACAAATAGAACTCTTTTGTTAAAGGAATATAGTAATAAAGTGAATCCTAATGATATTCTACTATACTTACAAATACATATCTTATTAAGCCATTATCAAAGCAGCTTCTCCTGCAGCAGATACAAACAAAGGCATAGGTCAATAGCTAGACAATATTAAGAAAGTTAGAGACCTTGGAACACTCAGTTTTAAATGATACTTCTTCATCATTCCCTCAGGCCTCTTGGAAGAGAATGCAGAAAGAGTGTAAGAGATTGATGGGATGGAGGATTCCAAGAAATAAAGGCCTTATAGATATCACAGGGCTGGTGACATAGGGACCCAACAGAGATTGACAGCATGCACAGTGCCTGTATTGGTTTGCACCAGAAGGTGTTCTAGAGCTGAAAGAAGAAATGAATAATCCTTGCCTCATCTCTAACTCTAAAGCTATGTCTAATTGATATCCACTTGAAGTTTTCTCCAGGAGGGACTCGGTGGAGTAAAACATTACTCTTAAGGGTAGTCTCTATGTCCAGTAATAGATGGTCAACATGAAATGAAATCAACAGCAAATTTGAAGGATCTTTGCCTCATACTATAAAATTGGAACATTTTTTTCTACCTTGCAGATCTCATATACACACATACGCAAGTATTCACACACATATATACTATATATAATATATAATTTACACATATACTATAAAAAATTTTATATAATATATGTTATATACATAACATCTTATATGTATTATATTACATATTATTATATATTATATTATAAAATGTGACATATATCATATGTTATAATATATGTGATATGTAATATGAGATGTATGCTATATGATGTGTGAATATAATATATGATATATTATATACTACATACTATAAAATGTAACATGTAATATAATTATATAATTACATGTTATGCATTGTATAATATGTAATATTGCTAATCATATTACATGCATTATATACTGTTATATTATATATGTTGTATACACATAGGCTTATATATGCATATGTATGTATATATAGTGGCTTCTAGCTTTTGTTTTTTTCTTTTATTCATGAGCATATGAAAATGTGTACCTTTGCATGTATCTGCATTTATTTCATTTTATCTTTTTTTTCCTTGTTTGGTTCTTTGCCATATTCTGATTTATTTTTGATTCATTTTATTTATTTTACTATTATTTCTTTGAAGCTTTTTTGTTTTTTAATGAGGGAAAGAAAATATGTAGAGCCAGATTGGAGGTAAAATTTGAAGCTCTAATCACAACATACTGTATGAAAAAAATCCATTTTTTTCTTTTGCCTTTGATAGATAGGGTTTGTCTGTGTAGCTGTGGCTGTTTTGGGACTTGTTCTGTAGAACCTGCTGACCTTGAGCTCTCAGAAATTTGTCTTTGAGGGCTGGGACTAAAAGCATGCGTCTAGATAAAATAAAAACTAATTTTGATAAAAGAAAAAATATATTGTACCAATGGTTTTGAAGAAAACAATCATGGCTAGTGATAAATACAAACATTTTAATTATCAACTCATTTAAATATCAACATAATATTAAACATCTACATATGAGACATGGTTATATAACACAAATAATATATTAGACATATTTTTCAGCTTTAAAATTTCAGATATTTGAAGATCAAAAGAACCTTAGAATTGAAGATCAATTATGCAAGATTTACTAAAATACAATATCAGAGTCATGGGGATTTTGGTTTGATGCAAAGAACTGAGATCAGAATTTCAAATGTGCTAAACATAAATCTGTCACTGTGATCTAGCTCCAGCTGCTACAGTTTGAGGGTAAGAGATAACATAAAACAAGAGAACAATAAGTAGGGCTGGAAGGGCTTAGGGTTCAAAAAGGGGTAGGAAAGGTATACAAGAGAAAAATTACCAAAAATGACTTTTGTTTGACCATGCCATGGTGAAATCTAACAGTTTGTATGCTATTTGCGAAGTAAAAGTGAAATAGATGCCTACATGACCTAAGGTGAAAAAAAGCAAATTTTAATGCAATTTTATAATTCCACTACAGAGTTATTTTCAGACCTATTTAGCCATTTTCTATTTGCGCTGTCAAGAATAATGCATCCATTATAAAGACTAAAATATGATAAAGTAAAATAAAGAAGTCTTCTGATGCTGAATCACATGGAAAACCAAGGAATACTACGTGCATTGCTAGGAACTGTATGGTATTCAAAATGATAGCCAATGTGTAAAATTTAAATCTAAACTATGATTCCAAATGTCTTATTTGCTTGCAACAGTTTTCTGGATGAAACACTGTATTCCATGCTCTTTTAAAACTTAGAGACTGAGAATTAAAGGAAGAGAGAAACATGTATGGAAAAGGAATCTTAATAATGTGTTTAGAACAGAACATAGACTTTTAAGCCTTAGTCAAGTATTTTATATAAATACTTGTATTAAGAGATATGACTAAAATATCTATATTCCTAATCAACACATTCAGTGACTGCTGATGAGGGGAGATGAAGCCTTGTTTGCTTTTCTCCTGTCATTTCTCCACAGGGTCTTGGAGAGTGGTTGATGAGGAGTCTTACTATATAATTCTAGCATTAAATTTGCTGTCCTCTTTTCTCAGTCACCAAATTGCTGCCATAAGAGGTATCATGGAGTAATTCCTGACCTGAGGGGATCAATATACAAAGATATTGTTGCTGTCATAGTTAGGTAGACACAAGTAGATATCTGACTTCCACTCAAAAGTAATAAAAGTCCTTTGCTCTGGCCTCTCAGACCGAAAACAAGGTTCATTTGCTAGCATAACAAATTGCTAAGGGTAGTGGTGTGGAAAACGACTACAGAGCTGAGGAAGGCCCTGGAGACTATACCACTCACTGCATGGGACCTATGTAACTGAGATAAAAGGAAACCACTGATTCTTACTGGAACTTTTAACTCTTCATTTAGATATTTCTGTGTTTTAAAATTAGTAATATTGTTTCTCAAACAGTGTTAAACATGTGTTTCATTGTAATGTAGACTCAACCATTAATTCCTATTTGATAGGTAATGTTGAAGTGGAAAGGCTTTTGGTTTTGCCTTGCATGAATTTAGTCTTTTGATATCGTGTTTCTGTTACTTTATTGGGAAAATATTTAAGGTGGCAAAAGCTTATGCCAGGTACATTTTTATTAAACTTGATGATAGTAAAAGACAAATTGTGTAAGACCCTGAAAAGAATTCTAATTCCTCCCATTTCTGTACGACCACAAGAGAAATCTCTTCTTTGAAAATATCTTTACATTCTAGGAAGGAATGAGATCTTATATTTATTGGAACTAGGAATCATGTAAAATCTTTCTCCTTCACAAGATCATTTACTAAAAATCTATGTGATAAGATGGACTATTTGAGGATTAATTGACTATGTGGCAACTCCATGCTTGGGATCCCTGACTGTTTATGACATTCACTGTTGTGTTCATTTTTCTTAATATGGTGTTAGATGATCTGAGTGAAGGTAATGTCCCTCAAGTTCACTCTCAGGCTTAGACGAATAATTTTATAAATGTGTTGAACTGCTTCATGGCACATCTCTCTCATCTTGTGTTTGTTAGTTTAGGGGAAGATGCATTAATACCAGTCACCTGCTTCTTTTAAAATATTAACTACTTGTTGACATATATATATATATATATATATATATATATATATATATATATATA
>NW_021620607.1:2350034-2466815 GCF_004785775.1 Grammomys surdaster | reverse complement strand
CTCTCTCTCTCTCTCTCTCTCTCTCTCTCTCTCTCTCTCTCTCTCTCGTGTACATGTTACACTATACAGTGATTACATATATATAATATATATGTATATAACATATGTAATATATATGTGTGTGTGTGTATGTATGTATGTATGTATGTATGTGTGTATGTATGTATGTGTGTAAGAAAGCTTGATTAGATATCCAAAGGCCATAAAACGGAACCAAAATAAGTTGTGATTGGGGTACAAGTCTCAAGATCCCCCTCATCAGGAAACTAATTGTGATACCCAAGAAATAACAAAACCCACAATGACAACTCAGGTTCTCGCCCAGGACTCCCTCATAATCTGTTCATTGTGTCACTAGAAAGCCTGAACACTGTGGAGAGCTCCAAGTGGAGATTAGATAGGCTTTTGTATTGTGAACATTCATTTGCAGTGAGAGACAACTGTCACAAATAATAAGCAATTCGATTTCACATCACAGTCTGTATTGACAGATAAGGTTCTTATTAAACCAATTTTTACATTGATGGAATACAAACAAGCTATTTTGAAAGTATCTTCCTTCAGTTCAGGTAATATATTCATGGAGATATCATTACAATAATATTTAAGAGGCAATGCCATTATTATTGTTAATATTGTTGTTGTTACGGTTATAGAGGTGGTAAAGGTATGGTGTGTGTATGTGCATGCATGCATGCACATGTGTGTGTGTGTATGTGTGTGTATCAGTGCATGTGCATATGAAAGCATGTGCATATGTATGTAATGTTGTTTCTCCCTACCTTTACATGAGCTCAGGTTGTTAAATCTGCCCTGACAAGACTATATATGCACTGAACTTTCTCATAAGCCTCATCTATGATTTTTGACAGTAGTTGTGTTTATTATTTATCACTTAATTAATATTTTAAGTAAACATTTAAGTATAATTTCGAGTAGATTTTGTTTCATGGCAAAGTTGAGCAGATGGTACGTCTTGGCCCCACATATGCAAAGCCTCCCTTGTTAAAGCATTACTAGCTTCATTTTTCATTCTGAAATGTGAAATTGTATTGTATGAATTGCTTTCCATACAAACAGATTGACATAAGTGATTGAATATTTTCTATAGTTAAGGTAAGTTTTTACAGAATCAAGAGTAAATAATAAATACCATGTTCAATGGGTTTCGCAAAAATGATACCTCTGAGAAGACAATATCAAACTGAGAAGAACAAAGAAAGCAAGGAGGAATCTAAGAATGCTAGTCATTTAGGCGCCTCTTCTGTGACTGCTTAACTACTATATAAGCACTAGACTTTATACCATAAGTTAAGATTGCATAATACATAAAATCATAGCAACTGTACTCTTACAATTTTTAATAGATATTAATGTGTTTATATATGGCATCATGTTTGTTTCTTAACGTATGTATATATTCTTCACAACCTACTACACTACCACAGCTAAGCATTAGGTAAACAGAAATAATTTGATTTAATATAATCAAATTATATATTCTTTTCCTAATAGTTACTTTTACAATATACTTTGTTTTCTGATAGTGTAAAGTTCTATCTTTTTTAGTAAGATTTTGTAACTTGTGATTTACATGTACTTACTTTTATTTATTAATATCAAATTTGTTTAATTACCTGTTAGAAATGTTACATTATTTTGGAGTTTAAATTTATCAGATTCTCACTGTAGATGTGATTGGCTTGGCATTAGCCATGTAGTCCAGAATAGCCATGAACTTATGTCAATATTCATATGTCAGTCTTTTGAGTATAACAATAATGCTCAGTTAATACTTTAAAATTTTATATTTTTTTATGATTCATATATTCCATTCAGCTTAATACTAATGAAAGTTATCCAGTTATAATATATTCATTTTCATCTCTATATAATATTTCAGTGTATGCATACACTTATAATCTATTTATTTTTTAGTACTACATAATATTTTTATATCATTGAGGAACGTTTTATGGTAATCCTATATATAAACACATGTGTAATGATCAAATCAGGATAATATGTATGTACATGCATTCAAAACTGATCACTTTAAAGTGTTTAGAATTTTGTATTTTCTGTTTCGAGTCATTTTGATATACAACATTAACCATTTTCATCAATAATTTCCCTAATGCATGGCAACAAACAGCTCTAGCATTCTAGCCAAATTCTTTGCTATGATATTCGCTGATCCTTGAGGTGGGATAAGTATAGTTGTTAAATTTAGTGCTGAGCATTCAGTCTTTCCTCTTTATCACTTTTACCAACTATGTATCTCTCCATACCTTCTGTCTACCTCACACTGAAGCTTCTCTGACCAATGTGGAAAGCAGCCCCAGTCTATTGGAATAAGCATAAATATTTATAAAGTATGTTGACAGTGTATTCATCCAGCATGAACAGCAGGTTCTACTCCAGGGCCCGTAACCTTCCCAGACATTGGTTATTGACCAGGATTACAGTACCAAACATAACACTCTGTAGCAGAACTCTAATCCAATTATTTGATTAGCTACCCCATACAGTTATGCCATTATTGTACCAGCTGGGCATATTTTGCATGGCAGGTGGTATTACAATATGCAGAATCCTGTGCTAGGTAAAAAGATTGTTGCTATTCTAAGAAGTTGTTGGAAGATTGAATAGAGGACAGCGGGTTAATTACCACCTTATTGAAATGTGCTGATTAGTAAATGAATTTCTGAATAAAACTTGAAATTGAGTTGAAAAGAATTATTCTGCATTGATGGGCAATGCTACCTTTAGCTTTAAAAACCTGGAACAAATGGCCTATTTAACATATCAAAGAAGTCTTGGCCTGGAAGTTCTTCAGGCATCCCTCAGTTTCTACCTGTTACAGGGCACTTTGGATTTGCATATTATTATGAACTATTATGCACTCTATTATGAACTCTCCACCTCAGAGGTTGGACTTCTCTCCCCACACTGTGCCCTTCTCTATATAATCTAACCATTTGGGACTCCTGGCTGCTGCACCTCATTCCCTTCTCTTCCCTCTTGCCCTGCCTCTCTTCTCCCCACATAACTCAGAGACATGTCCACTCAGAACTTTCTCATATATCTCTTTTTCTGGCTATACTCTCCCTTTTATCTACAATAAACTTTCTCCTCCACCATACCTAGGAGCAGTCATGTCTTTTCCTTATTTTTTTTCTATTCAGTTACTCGCAGAAGATAGTGTAATTAAGTGAAAACTGAATTGCAAGGTATGGGATAGGTTCCTATGAGTTATTGGCCATTGAGGTCCCGGGGTCAACACAAGTTATTGTCATTGCCCTTAATTACTCTTCACCAGTATGCTGTAAGACATCTTTGAAGAGGGGAACACTCTTGGACTACAGGACCCAAAGAAATCAGGTTCAAGCTGGCAAGGAAGCTTCTTCCCTACTGGCTAGCTTTCACAGTACTTGCAAGTGCTGATGCATGCTTTGTGTCTCTATGAAATAATAACATGGTGTTGTCCTTCATTATGCTGATGAGTAAATTGCAATTTGCTGATCTGAATATATTGAAACACCTGTGTATGGGATGACTACCATTTGATCTTAGTGTGGGATCTTTGGAATGTGACATTGAATTTACACTGCTAACATTTTCTCAGAAAAGGTTCTGTCCATGCTTACAAATACTATGCATACATATATGAAATAGTTTCTCTCCTTCTTTATTCTTTGTGCAAACTCATCTTGTTTTGGAATCAGGATAATGTTACTCTCATCAAAATTGTTTACTTAAATATTTTAATAGAAATTAAAACTCATTTGAGTTAAATATTTTATAGAAATTTTCAGCAGCCTTCAGACCCTCAACTGCTTTAGGTGAGGGATTTTTAATTAATACTTTAATTTCATAACACATTATTGGAATGTAATGATTTTCTTTGCTTTCTTCAGTTATTGTTGGTAGGTCTTATGTTCTGAAAAAAATTTTTCTATTTCTTCTAGAATGTTCAGATTTTTCACATGGCACTCCAAATTTCAGATATTTCACTTTTCTATGGTATCAGTTGTAATGTTTCTTTATTCACTTCTGATGCTATTTATTTGAGTCATCTCTCTGTGGGACTGCATAAGAGTATCCTGGTTCATGGCTGGGCATCGGCTGAGAACCCAGAGACTCTACATGAGAATGGGCAGGAGTTCTGCGCACCCCCAGAACCCAGGGTCCTGAAAAGCAGTCTAGTCTCCATAGAACTACATTGTGCAGTCACATAGGCCATTACAGCCCCTCCTAAAGTGCACAGGTAAAGGGTATGACTATAGGCCTCAGGCACTAGGGATTTACATATTAATGAAGGTCAGAGGGCGAAGCAAATTAAGCATACCTCCGCAGATCCTCCCCAGATCCTCCCCCTTTCTCCCTCCCTATATAACTCCGGATTGCTCTGAGTTTTACAGGGTGTAGTTCCAGATCCATCCACCATCAGCCATGACAATAAACCCCTTTGAAACCAAGGACTTCCTCATGTCATTGGGGTCTGCCACCACCAACACCTCCAGGCCGCTGGAACGTTAGGCCTTTCTCCTGTATGTGGGACTCGCAGCATGAAAACCCACTGAGACATCTCCACCGCTGAGGCGCCTATTTTTTCCCACATCTCTCCTTTATTCTTGAGGTTTTCATGTCATGTATTGGTATTTATATTTCTTCTCTTCTATTAATAGGTGTTTTGGTGTGAGCTTTTCTAAATCTTGGAGACACATGTATGAGTTCTCTGAGATCTTTTGACTTAGAAATTTTAATTATATTTATCTTTATTGTGTGGAGAGGTATGCACACTATAGTGTGAATGTGTGTGTCAGAGGACTCTGTTCTGTCATTTCACCTTTGTGTTAGGTCAAGACATTGAACACAGGGGCTGTGCTATCTCTCTTTGTACTTTTTGACACATGAAGTTCTTATTACAAACTTCTTTCTCAGTGTTGATTTTGCTACATTCCACAGCTATTGATATGTTGATAGTCTGAGTCTGTAAATAAGAGAAACTGCAATGCTAAGGCTTTGTAAGATTTCTTTTTATTTTCTGGAAGGTGAGTAACATACAGTTGTACTGGAACACTTTAGTAAAGGAATTAAAACTAAATGAAATAAAGAGGAACACACAGGGCATCATTGTCTAAACATTCTAGATGTGTTTACCTTTTGTGTTTCAGGAACTTTAGATTCTGTAGAAAACAGACCTTTCAACATGGGGGTCTTTGGAGTTTTATGATGTATACACACCTAACTAATCTTCCCAAACCCTTCTTCTGTGCTATCTTCAGGCAAATCCTGATTGAACACCATGGTGATTTTCCCACTCTTGTTCAGATTATATTTGCAAAAAATTGCTAGGAAAACATCACAGTGACTCTTTCACTGACATTATCTGAAGCAGTATCTTCAGATCTGACTCACTGTGTTCCCACACAGTAATCAACTGCACTCACCCTTCAATGTTTTAAAGAATCTAATTTGAGCACCAAAATAAGAAACAAGTGACACCTTGATCAGGAAAAATATTTATACAGATGCACAAGGAAGTTGTGATAGTTCTAATATTGAAATAAATTTAACCTATTTACTGAGATATTTTTATATCCTTTTTTGTGAAGTACATATTCCTGACAACTGCCTAATGTTATACAAGGCTATTTGCTTTATTAGTACTTTCTAAGATTTTTAATCTGCTTCCTAGACACAAATTCTTCATTCAATATATTATAATCTAGCCCAACGGTTTTTTTCTTCTCAGCAATGCTTTTTAATATTCTCCCTGTGTTTCTTTCTCCTTTCTTTCTGTCTTTATTTACATTCCAGATTTTATTCCCCCCAACCACTCTCCATTCTTCCACATTCCATTCCTTCCCCCTGTCTCCATGAGGATGTCCCAACCCCCACTCCCTACTCCACCTGACCTCTAAACTCCCTGGGGCCTCCAGTCTCTTGAGGGTTAGGTACATCCTCTCTGATTGAACATAGACCCCTCAGGTCTCTGTATATGTGTTGGGGGCCTCATATCAACTTGTGCATGCTGCATTTTTGGTGATCCAGTGTTTGGAAATTTAGAGTGTCCAGATTGAGACTGCTGGTTCTCCTAGAGTGTCTTCCTTCTCCTCAGCTTCTTTCAGCCTTTCCCTAAATCAACCACAGGGTAAGAAGCTTCTGTCCATTGGTTGAGTGCAAATATCTGCATCCAACTCTTTCAACTGCTTGTTGTGTCTTCCAGAGGGCAGTCATGATAGATTCCTTTTTGTGAGCACTCCATAGCTTCAATAACAGTGTCAGGCCTTTGGGCCTCCCTTTGAGCTAGATCCCACTTTGGGCCTGTCTCTGGACCTTCTTTACCTCAGGACCCTCTTCATTTCCATCCCTGTAGTTCTTTCAGACAGAAACAATTATGGGTCACAGTTTTGACTATGGGATGGCAACCCCATCCCTTACTTAATGCCCTGTCTTTCTGTTGGAGCTGGGTTCTCCATTAGGGAGTTCCCTCTCCCTAATGTACAGCATTCCATCTAAGGTCCCACTCTTTGAGTCCTGAGAGCCTCTCACCTCCCAGGTCCCTAGTACATTCTGGAGGATCCTCCCAATCTCCTACCTCCCGGGATTGCATCTTTCCATTCTTTTCTGCTGGCCCTCAGGGATTTCAGTCCTTTTCCCTGGCAGAATACCAGATCATGTTCCCATCTCAGTCCCCTAACCCTTTGCCTCCCAGGTCCCTCCCTCCCACTCCTTGTGATTGCCTTCTTCTCCCTCCCAAGTGGTACTGAGGCACCTTCACTTGGGCCCTTCAGCTTGTTAAACTTTTTGAGTTCTGTGGGCTATATCTTGGGTATAGGCACTTTTTTTTGGCTAATATTCACTTTTTAGTGAGTACATACCATGCATGTTTTGGGGGGTTTGGGTTACCTCACTCAGGATAATATTTCCTAGTTCCACCCATTTGCCTGCAAAACTCAGGATGTCTTTGTGCTTAATAGCTGAGTAGTAATCCATTGTAATACACATTTTCTGTATCCATTCTTCTCTCGTGGGACATGTGTTCAGGATAGTATGTAATTGGCCTAAATAATACCAAAAACATCAAGTATGTGAGCATTTGTACTAAAATTCCCAACTATGTCATTCTTTACTATTAAAATACCTTTCTATTCCTATAATTCTCCACAGGAGAATAAATCAAATTTTATGTATAGCAATTAATCTAATATTCTGATGGCCTGAAAATACAAAGGGTGTGGAATGGGATGAATCTATACCTATCCTTTTATGTCTGATATTTAAATCATCATAGTTGGAGCACATACCCAGAACTGCTTTCTACAGTAGTCAAGAAAGCTGACAAAAGAAACCTAGACACCATACGTCATGGTTTTCAAAATTTCTAAAGTCCAAAAGGATTTCATTGTCACTGATAAGAAATCCACCTTTGGAGGTTAACGAAAACTAAAAATGCGATCTGCTCATGCATGGTGTGGACAGGGAGATTCAAGATTAACAGATGCCTGGGCACTCACATAAATGCCTGATATCTTCCTGACACCTCAGACTGGATGATTCTGGCTACCATTTGTTCCGCACCAAAGACTTTAAGGCCAAAAGAAAATGCCCTTTAAATTTCCTCTGATTAATGTCCTTCTATGGCATATTTGTCACCTCCAAAACCTCCACGTTGTTCTCCAAGGCAAACCTACCCTGAACTGATCCAGGAAGAGTAATGACTGAGGTGTATTGAACCAGTGTCATCAGGCTTAATGTGACTAAAATTCTATAGTACTTACTCCTGGACATTAAACATGAAATTTCTAAAGCAAAGATATGAAAGAAAATCCCTCCTCAGCTTTCTAAGTCTTGATTCGCTAAAATGATAAGAGCCATTTGTTGATTTGATCAATAATGTACCTGGTCAAGTACATACCACTCAGTGGAAAGAACATTATTTAGCCAAATCTCCCTGTGATTTCTAAAAGAAACAAAATCTACTTCTAAACATTCTGAAAAGGGAAACAAATTATTTCCCCCTGTGGCACTGCAAGGTTGCCTTTCTAACCTCAGCAAAATGTATTTCACTAGATTGTAAGCTTAAGAAACCTTCTGAATTTAAAATTATATTTTCTCTTTTATAAATAATCTTTGACTTCAAAGTGAAAACAGATTCTAGCCATTCACTTTTAAACACCATAAGGACTCATCACTAGAAAATGCATTCCTATGCCCTGTTATTATTTAAATACAAGTTAAGGTTTATAGGGAACATGGGAAGCAAGACTCAGTCTTCTTGGATTTTATAGGATATGTTCCTTTTAACAACTCATCTATTAAATATCTCTTCCTTGAAAATGATAACAGGAAGTAATTTTCTATTGATAGTACCAGATGCTCAGGCTCTGAGTATAGCAGAAGAAATCTGCTACGACAGCATATTATTGAAGTCATATCCACCACCAACTGCACATATAGGCAAAATGCATTTTTCAGATACTTCAATAAGCAAAGCAAGTAAAAAGTACATGTGGAATGAATTCTAGTAATGTACATTATCTAGACTAACCTATGAATGGATAGTTCAATAATGAATTAACGTCCACTACTAAAGCCTTTCGACTTAAGTTTTTTTTTTCTTTTTTAAGTTCAATGTGAATGCCCTACTTGGTCCCCATATCAATTTGAGCTAGTCAGAATGCAAGTTCAAACATGGTTGTAATATTTGACAAGGCAGGATCTTACATGGTAGCAGTTCGTTTCCAAGGAAGAAGTACTTGGGGAAATCCCTGAGCTTTTCCATATGTCTTTAATGTATTCATTCTTGTTACTCTGCTTTCCTCTCATTTTGTCTGTAGTTATCAGATCAGATGGTAAACCAATCCTGAAAGGCAGTAAAAGACACTTGGGAATTCCTCTGTCATGGTAGCAAGGTATGAATTCCTGGAGAAACATCAAATTGCTTATCCCTTTTGACATTGTTTTCACTTTAGAGTCTAATGTTTGTGACAATTTTGCTTTCTATCTGAGGGTATGTCTACTGTTTGCAAAAGCATGTTCTCTTCAGTAAATTCTTTGAACATTAATAAGTTTTATGTTCTTCCTTCCTAATGTGGAGAAATTACTGGTTTTTTTTTTCTCTTAGAATTGCCATGAAGACGTCATGAGTAGATTTCCTGTAGTTGGTGAAGAAGTCCATTAACTGTAATGACTTAGTAGGCATAAATAGACATATTTGCTTTAAAAGAATTTTTCATTGAAAGGAAAATAAGAATTTTTTCATATCCTACTTTTTGACTTATATTACAAGTGGAAGAGTGGTAAAACTATTCAAGTTCTTAGATCTGATCAACAGAAACTAATACTGCACACATTACCCATTTGCTATGGGTCGAAATAGTAAAACCTTGGCATAGACATCGTACATACACATACACGTTTTCATTCAAAAGAAGCAGATGTACTCATGTTTTCACTGGCTCTCCCCAGAAAATTAAAACCCTACCTCAGTTTAAAGAAACATATGGTCCATCCTTAGTTCTCATAATACTAGGAGAATTTCACCATCTTCCTTCTTAAAGAGAAATACATTGATTTAAAATGTCTGTAGGTCTTGGTTTCCCTAGTTTCATTTAATCGAAATAGTTTAGAGATGCTTTGTTAGGTCATTTTCCACTGTGTTGCATATGGGATGATCTGCTTCAGGTGTGTCCAATAGACTTTACATCCGATTCCTTTCATCTCTGACTCTTTTTTAGCCCTTTAGTGAATAACTCTCTGCCCTTTATCCCATCGTGCCTTATCCTACTTTTTATCATTTTCTTACTTTGTGAAATAAAAATGTCTTATGTATTTGTTGAGTTATTAAAGAGTTCATTTTTTCTCAATAAAATAAAAATCCACTAAGGTGAGTACCCTACCCACTCTTCCCCCATGGGATCCCCAACAAACAAAAGTATGAAAAGTGTAATATTTAATCGATAAAATTTTGTTCATAAGAAACACTTTTTCTTCTTGAAATCATTTTCAATGTAATGGGCCACACCCTATTGGAAAGCAAATTTTTAAAAACATGTCAGGAATTCGCAAGCAGGAAGGTAGTAGTTATATTATGCTTCCACATAGCCATGAAGGCGAGAAGCGTGGGGCTCTGATACCACTACATCTTATACCACTATATCCTATAGCATTGTATCTTATAGCAGCACTACATCTTACACCCCCACTATATCCTATAGCACTATATTGTCTTCAAATACTCTCATTTTCCCACCTTTTCGATAATCACCTGCTACAGGGTTACTTGCTCTTAATAAGAATTGAATTGCATAGTAAAGGAGTTGTAGACATTTTTAAAAAGTAAATATAGATTTAAGTTTTAAGCAATGGACTTTGAACAAATTATATAAGCTTTCAATATTTGAACATAATGGCAATGTTTGTTTGGTGGTATTGAAATACTAATAGAATTATGTAGTATATAGAAAAATCCTCATGCTATTTTATTAAGCTCTCAGAAGGCAGCATTGTACATTCTTCATATCTCTCTCTCTCTCTCCTTTTATACAGACTCTATCTAGTATGTTTAACTTGAAATATCATGTCTCAGTGGATTTAGATAATGGAAGATAGAGTGTATTGGGTAAATAAAACCATCCACACAGTCTGACTTACTTTAAATCTAGTGAATCCCTAGATGATAACGTAGACAGCTTTATTTTTTCTAGGATCTTCATGAATAAATCTCTGATGTGATCTTGATGTGAAAGAGCATACACTACAAAGAAAATATGGACATTCCATAGATATCATTTCCCGAATTTTCTTTTGGCACTTCTGTCTTTTAACTGCTTGTTGGTTTAATACACTTGCATATGGATATTACTTTTTTATATCATCCATTCCAGTCTTTTTTCCTCTTCTTTGGAGATGCTTCTTCTGGGAATTCAGGTTAGGGTTAGGGTCCTCAAGAATCATTCTTCAGTGTGTGTGTGTGTGTGTGTGTGTGTGTGTGTGAACAAGAAAAATTTATCGATGGATACAGCAATGATGAAAATGGTATTTACTCTCCTGCCTTAAACTGCTTCCTGAACCCCTTTCCATTTCATGATGAAATGTTGAGAAGCCTAATGTTGTATAGGTCTTATGCAGATCATCAAAGACAGAATGAGTTCATGAGAGCAATGAAATTTCCTGTCCAATGGAGAGTATATTCCTGTCTTTTGCTTTCTCTGTCTAATACACACATCCTTGAACATTTCTAGAATGTTCCCTGAGCTTTAAAGTGAGTACTTCCAAAATTCATTATTTTAATCATCTCCAGTAATGATTTCTTTGCAGAAAACCAGAACTTGATCTTGAAGGCATAGGTTCTTATAAAATTGTTATAGAAAGGCAAATGACTATGGAGATTAATAAAACAAGAATGTTTTTCTTAAAAGCTACAGAAAACTATAAGTGTAAGAAACACTTTAGGATAATTGGTAGGATGAATGAATAACCTTTAAGACATGGCTTTGGAAGTGAGAGTACATTATATTAGTTAATTGTTCCGTAACTGTCAATGCATTAAAGAACTCTCCTGAGGACACAGCTTCTCTCGTGTCATTTTCTTTAGTTGCCGTTACTAAGGCATTCATAGCCGCTTAGGTATAGTTCCAGGGAACAGAAGTAACGAAAGATTTATATGTGAAACTCCAGCTCCCTTTGTGTTTGTAAGCTCCTAGATACAACTAAATATTTAAAATATCATATCAGTCAAATGAAAAAACAATACATATTAAAAAGATAGACTGTGATTAATCAGAACACTATCAGATAAAAGGGCAAGGTTATATCTTAACTTGAATTTGCCAAAAATTTCCAAATTGAAGGGTTATGTCATCAGTGCACATGAAGTAATCCAAAGACTATTTTACAAAATTGCACACATAGGATATTGTACCAGTTCATAAATATTTGCTGAAATAATATTTTAGAAAAAAAATTCATAAAAACTATTTGTCAAGATTACCATGGTCCAAATTTTTAATTTAATTGTCGTTGAAACTTGAATTCAGTATTCAAGCACCCTGATAGATGTAACACAGACTTAACTACATGCTACAGACAAAAAAATAAGCTACGACAGGTCATGAACATGTTTTGAAATTGTTAGGCTCCTTCTACGGCTGTTTTACTGATTTGAGTCTTATAATAAATGCAAAATGTCTTTTGACGGTGGTAACCATTAATCAAAATATTTTTATATGCTTCAGAAGCAGTATTTATTACATAGAATTTTAGACCACACAAAGTAACATTTCCCTTGAAAATATAAACATACATACATTCTACCATTCTATGGACTACACAGGTTACATTTAAGAATATGTAAGAATAAGTATATACATGTGTATATCCAACAACAATTAATGAAAAGAAGTATTGAATTTGAAGAAGGAGAGAAGGTTATATGGGAGAGCTTGGAGGAAAGAAATGGAAGAGAGAAATATAATTAAATTTTAATCTTAAAAATTAAATATGAAAAAGAAAAATATAGAGAAATCGCAAATATCTGAGAATAGAATCACAGCTTTGGATATATGCTCTTGTTATTTTTAAGTTTTACTTCAATATGTTTTATAACATTTCTTTGCATACATTAGTAATGCCACTTATTATCTATTCTATTACTCAATGTTTGTACTATGTATAAAATTATTAAGAAAATTGTGGGCTGTACATATCATACACTAATTAAATCCTATCTAAATTTCTATCTTATCTAATTGCCTCTGTCTATTCTCATAGTTCCAACAAACATAAATCCTTTCTCTTGCCAATAGCATCTTCTGTTCTGATTAATTCTGCAGACCATTTTGATTATTCTCCTTATAATTAACTTTATGTCTGATCTGAAAAGCAATTGGGATTTATGTTTGTATTGTATCCAAGACTATTATTTTAAGGGTTATATAATGAATATGCCAGTATGGGTAAAAAACACATTGATTTTGCAGATGAAAATTATGTATTAGAGATTGTCTTAGTTACTGTTGTATTGCTGTTAAACAACACCACGATCAAAGTAACTCTAGTAAAAGAAGACATTTAATTGAAAATGTGTTCACAGATTTTGAGGGTAAGTGAAGGATCATCACAGTGAAAAGGAGACAGACGTGGCACTGGAGTAGTACCTGAGAGCTTTCAATCCTGATCTGCTTGTAGAAAACAGAAGGAAAGAAACACTGGACCAGGAATTAGCTTTACAAACCTCAAAGCACATTTATAGTGAAATACCTCCTTCTACAAAGTCACACCTACAAAACTTTCCCAGACACTTCTACTAACTTGTAACCAAACATTCAAAGATATGAGCCTATAGTACATTCTTATTCTCAACCACCACAAAGATGAAAAAGATAAGTAACAAAAGTTGAATCTTGATCAGGTTAATCTACTGTCCTAAGTTCTCAAAAACCTGTAAGGTTAAAAAAAAACAAAGGTCCAAGCAGGTTTATAGAAGTGGTGGTACATGGACTCACCTCCCTTGCTTAGTTTATATGTCCTTTTTTTTTTAATTTCTTTTTTTTTTTGAACATGAAATGCTTTTTTATAGCATGTTTTACAAGGGGAGGGGGTAAGAGGGTCCAGGTGGTGGAAAAGTACAAAATCTTCTTGGCCTGTGCCTTGAAACATGTCATGGTCTATATGGTACACTGCCTTGAATTATGATCTACCTGCAGTTCTTCAGAAGATATGGTACACTGCTTGAGTTATGGTCTCCCTGCTATTCTTAAGAAGACATGGTACTCTGCTTTGAGTCCTTATTTAAACTCTGTTGAAAACCTAGACTGTCTTTAAAGGTCCAAATGAATGATCAACCAACTGGTGGCATTCATTGCCTTTGGAGAGAGTAAGAAAATACTGGAATTTGGAGGGTACTTGGACAAGAGTTTAGTTCTATCATATTTTCTCCAAAAGAAAATATGCTCATCTACTTAAGTGACTAAAAATAAAGTGAAATATGTGTGTAATGGACAGAGAAAAAAAAACAAAGGAAAAAAAAAACAAAAACAAAACAAAAAACCCACACAGACCAGACAATAATACAACTCTAGGAGCAGGATATCATTCAGCTTTATCAGGAAGAGTTTACCTGGGTTTGATATGATGCTTCCCAATCATTCTAGAAAGTGCTGGCTTAAGCTCTATCCCCACTGGTTTTTCCTATAAAGTGGCCTTCACTTAGTATGCCTTTCCACCAACTTCCATAGCAGTGTAAGAAGAGTGGACCTGTTTGGTTTTAGAGATGTGTTCATCTGAGAGATTTGTCTTAAAATTTAAGTAGTTCTATACGGGTTCCTGGGTGGGTGGGGGGAATGGGGAAAAGGGATAGCATCTGAAATATAAATAAAATATCCAATAAAAAATGTTTAAAAATTTTAAGTAGTTAAGCACCTTCTACTGGCAAGTGATTGCTGACGGGTACACGACCCTGATTTTATAACCTTGTCCCACTGAATCACTTAAAGCTATGTCATTTTAGAACCAATTCCCTCATGTATAGATGGGCTCAGCCCACTGGGGTTTAACTATACTTTCTTTGATCCCTGGCCTATATCAGAAGTCCTATTATCTCTCACACAGGTAAAGGTTAGGGAAGAAGGGTGCTGAATCAAATCTTAAGTTCAATTTTGGACCAGTGTTCAAAATAAGCAAGGTAGAGATCTTGTGGCTTCTTTAAAAGGGAGAAGTGGGAGGTACCTAATAAGCAGCCCTAGGAAGGCTCAGGAAACTGCCGCAGATCATTAAGTGCGTGGGCCATAGAGCATTTGGAAAAGTTGCTCATCCTTCACTATTCATTTATGATGTACTAGCCAAGTCCTCTGCCAGCACAGTCACTGTGTTTCCAACCTGTGCAATACTTTGCATGAAGTACAGGTTTTGTTTATCAGGAAATCTGTAAAAAAAAAAAACTCTTTGTTTTTCTTGAATTAACACTTCTGCCTTTGCAGCCTTAGTTCCTTCTTCACAAACAGGTCCTAAACTGTGGATCCCGTATGGAGACCCATAACCTGCTCTTTGGGTAAACTGGCAGTGGACTCCTAGCAATCTGGTAACAAGCACAAATAAAAACATGACCTCTCTGCCAGATTGTTACTTAACAGTGGTTTTTTTATTATTATTAATTTAAACATTAGAGACAGCAATCCTACCCCAAAAGGGTGCACACAAAAATGCCATGCTATTGTAAGCTGCCTAAACGCTGGCTTAATGAATCGAGATTGCACTTTCTAGCAAGTGAAGGAGGTGGAACAACATTTGAGACCTTCAAACCAATATACAAATTGTTCAGGGAATGAAAGGCCCACAACGGTGCTAGTGTAGAACTAATTTTTTCTCATGGCTTTTTAAAAACTACCTGTTGGCCAATACCTATTTCTTTAATAACAGGACCATTATTACTACCAGAAAAGTCTTGCTTTACCTGAATTGTGCCCGGCTTCTCATTGAACGTTAAGGTGAAAATACTTGGAGTCTGTGGCTTCTTCATTTCCCCGATCTGTGTTTTTATTATTGTTATTGTTGTTGTAGCTGCTGTTGTTATTAAATCATTTTATTGATTTCCATGTCAAATGTTGCTCCCCTTCCTGGTCCCCATCAGCCCTTCTATTTGCTTCTGAAAGAGTGTTCCTCACCCACTCCCACCTCACTCCTTCCACCATTCCCCTTCCCTGGGGAATCAAGTTTCTACAGGATTAGGCACATCTTCTCCAGCTGAGGCCAGGCAAAGCAGTCCTCTGCTACAAATGTCCCAGGGCCACTGACAAACCCATCTCTTTAATTGATGACTCAGTCTCTGGTAGCTCTGAGGGATTCAGGTTAGTGAATAGGGTTCTTCTTTCTATAGGGTTGTCATCTCCTCTAAGCTCCTTCAATCCTCCTAACTATCGCATAGGGGTCCCTGATCTCAGTTCAGTGGTTGGCTGTAAGTATTTCCATGTGTCTTACTTAGCTGCTGGTAAAGCATCTCAGAGGATACCCATGCTAGGCTCCTGTGGGAAAACACATCATGACATCAGTCATAATGTCAGGGTTTACGCCTGTGCATGGGATGAATCCCAAGATTTGCCAGTCACTAGATGGCTTTTCCTTCAGTCTTTGCTCCATTTTTGTGTCTGCATTTCTTTTAGACAGGAACAATTCTGAGTCAAAAATTTTGAAGTTGATGGGTGACCCCATACCTCAATTGGGGGTCATGCCTATCTACTGGAAGTGGTTTCTGGTCACTTCAAGATCCATCTCCACACTGTTGGACATTTTAGCTGAGATCATCCCCATTGAGTCCTAGGAGCCTCATACATCCCAGGTCTCTGGGACTTTCTAGAGGTTCCCCCCACCCCTACTCCCATCTCCTGTTGTTTCATATTTCCATTGATATTTCTGGCTCTCTGTGGTTTTCTTCTCTCTTCCACGTACCTAACTCTGCCTTCCTTTTTCCTTCCCCCTCCCCTCTGTGTGGTATTTCAACATCACATTTACAACTGTGGAATGGTCTCTGTGGTGTGGTCTTTGCTAAGGCATATTCTCTAAAGTGTCATAGTCTTTTTATGTGTAGCATACTTAAAAATATATTACACATATACAAGTTTGTCTGAATGATGTACAATAACAAAGGTGTAGGTATGTTTTGTTTGGGAAAAAATGAACACTATCCAAAACAGTGGTGTTTCTGTTTAGGCAAAGAGAAGTTAGACATTATTGCCTTCCTGACTAGTCATTAGTGTGTAACAATTTTAGTGCTACCCAAACATTATCTGAACAAAAGTTTGGTACGATATTATTTTCCCCTGTGTCTAAGCTAAAGCAATCACTGTATTTATGGAAGAACCAATGCAGCAAGCCAGGTTCAGTCATTGGTAGTCTTCCACATGAATGTGAAGCTGTGTGTTGACCTTATGTTAGCCTGAAAACTAGTAACTGGTATACACTAAGTAGCTATTTCTTTTCTTTCTTTCTTTTTTTTGTTTTTTTGTTTTTTTCGAGACAGGGTTTCTCTTATACCCCGGGCTGTCCTGGAACTCACTCTGTAGACCAGGCTGGCCTCGAACTCAGAAATCCGCCTGCCTCTGCCTCCCAAGTGCTGGGATTAAAGTCATGCGCCACCACCGCCCAGCTAAGTAGCTATTTCTTTATGTGCATTTATAAACTGTGTTAATGCTAGCCATTATATTTAAGGGCTAGCCTGACACTTTTTTAGACATAAGACACTGTATTAAGACAGTTCACTCCCTGTAACAACATTTATGTTTTGGGAAGCAATGACTCTTAAGTCCAAAAGAGTTCAATGGCTGAGTGTGGACCTCTAAGACTTTGGAAACTTCTTCCACAGCTGAGAAGGCCCTGAGGTGTTGTGAAGGAACTTGATCTCGTTGCTCAATAGCCATTTGAACTAAATATAAAGTTGGACCTACGACTGATGGACTCAATTGGAACCATCAAATGTGTGGCTATTGTAAGCTAAAACACTGTTTGTCTAGCATTGATTTTGATTCTGTACATAAAAACTTTTAAGATATGCTCCTTTCCTTACTTGAGATCGGAATTCAATTAGATTTTGGAAAATCAGAAAAAGTATGTAGTCACCTATTTAGACATTTTATCCACTATGCTCTGTTGTATCTCTTTCCACAGTAGGTTTTCATTGCATTTCCAATGCTCTCCCTACTTCTCTGTCTATCTTCTCAGGTGTTGTGTGTATCTGTGATAAAGGCCAGTGGATGGTGCTAGAATTTTTCTTTTTTTAAAGATTTATTTTAAAAATGTGTGTGTGTGTGTGTGTGTGTGTGTGTGTGCTCGCACGTGCATGCGCAAGTGCGCATGCAAGTGTACAAACACCAAATGTATGTAGATTCCAGCAGAGGACAGAAGAGAGTACAGACTCCCTGGAGGAGTTACAGGTAGTTGTGACATAGGTACTGGGAATTTGAACTGTGGTCCTCTACAAGAATAATATGTACCCTTAGCTGCTGATCCATGTCTCTAGCCTAAGGCTACAATTATTCATCTTTCTTACTTTTAAAATATTAGACCCAACCTATGCACCATAAAACATTGGACAACATTTATCATTCTGATTTATAACCTCGAAAGTTAACCTTGAAATCTTATTACTTTAACTTTCACAAGACTTTTAAAGTCTACATTAAAAATGATAAGTATTAGTGTGTTAGAAATCGGTACAAAAATAAGCATGTCTATTTATGTAGTTTAAAGCAAAGTATTTATTTAGTTGAAAGCAAAGTTTAATGATTCTTGTTAGGAAAGAATCTCAGTATTAATTTCCAGTATTTTACCTTTGTTTTGCCAATAGTATAGTCATATAAACTACTTCATGGTTGAAATGTTAACTGATCAGTATAATAACTGATTTCTTTCTTCTTCCTTTTTCTCACAAAAAGAGAATTCATCTCACATTAATTTGCCCTAAGAGTTAGTCATCAGCTTAAGTACTAATGACTCAAGTTGTGACAGTAGATATAATTTGTCAGTAACATATTCAGCACTAGAATAACTTAGGCAAGAGACAAGAAAGTTGTTTGCATAGAGTTCTTAAATATACAACCCTTGACATCCATTATTTTTTATGGGGGTACTTATTCTTAATAATAACATGATACAGTGATTGACGTCTTACAGGCTAGGCAAACATATGTATCACTCCTGATTGAATCTATGATACTTGCTGACAAGACTAATAATCACCTAAGTTTTAGATTATTGTCATATTATTGACAGTTATAGATTCTTCTCTCCTTAAATCATAGTAGTTTAATTTTCATGAAGATGACAATTACCATAAATTGTATGTATGTAAGAAAAATATGTATCTCCCTTTCTCATCTTCAGAGTGGGTGCTTCCTACTTAATAGATTCCTTTCCTCTTTCTGTCTTTTATATTTTAAGTTAGCATCCAAAGCAGTTAACGTCATTATAACATTTTGAACAGGATGTATTTTTAGCACATTCCTCTTCCTCCTTATCTCCCCCAGACCACAGTACCCATGATCCTCAAAATAGACAAAGGAAGGTTTGAAATGTCAGAATCTAACAGTTGTATGAGAGACCCAAATCTGGGAATCCTACTGTCACTGTATAAACACAGCTACATATTTTTAATTAATTATTTTATTTACTTACATCCTAAATGTTGTCTCCCCATCACTGTCCCCACTCCCAGAGCTCTTCACCCCATCCCCCCTCCCCTTTGCATCTGATGTTTTCTTTTCTTTTTTCTTTTTATTTTAATTTTTATTGGTTATTTTATTTATTTACATTTCAAATGCTATCCCCCTTCCTGGCTTCCCCTCCACAAACCCTCTGTCCCACCACTCTTCCCCCCTGTTTCTATGAGGGTGCTACATATTACAAAGTTTGGAAACAGTTTTTATGGTCATTGTTTATCATTAAAATATCAGAAGTTTTAAGAATGGTACAGTACAGGGGTGCAATCTATGAAGGTGTAAAGTATAAGACAGGGAACTATGATATAGGCTCAAATTCAGAGGAAAAGTATCCAAGTTACTTAAACTTAGCTAAAAGAAAGACTTTGGAGTAAAAACTGAAAAATATATCAGAACTAATATTCCGTTTAAAACTTTCCAACTCTTCACCCATCTTAGCATAAAAAACTGCCAGGGTGAATTCAGTGGTTCCAGTTGCATTTTGTAAACCACAATTATTTTGGTGTTCTCACCCCCATAGCAATATTGTGCCTTTCTTTTTCAACTCTTTTTAAACATATCATTTCCTAGTAAGGTTCAGTCACTTCTTTCTGGGATTAATTGGGTGAAAATTAGAAAGTATTGCAACATTTATAGCTTTCTGAGTCAAAAGTACTGAGGAGTCCATACGAGTTCCTGAACCATTGTATTCTTAATAAAAGGGGCAGATCCCTACTGTGGAGATTGAATCCAACATGTGGGGAGACAATATAACAAGCCTCTCCTAAACTCCTGAAGGTGCCAGGTGATGATTTTGTCAAGAGAAAATGTAGTTGCTCTTTATGGACTTTCAAATGTCTTGCAATGAGTTCCATGCTGCTTTGCATCCAACCTTTTATCTCATAATCTTCCATACACTCTACCTCTGTCCTATTCTTCACAGTCTCATTTTCCTTGGGCACTGGCTCACTATGCTGTACATATTTCACAGCTGTCCCTGTTGATTTGTAAGGAATCATAGTATCAGACAAAGGCAGAGACTCCACAGAAAAGGTAGAGATTGGCAAGTCTACAAAGTGTCCTTTGAAAAATTAACTTAAAAATTATCCAACATCTTTAAGCAGCATGTTGACTCTTTTTATGTTTTATGTCAGCGGTCTATGGCCTCAACTATGATGAGGTCATTTTACTGAAAGATGACTCAGCTCTGCTTCTATAAACTTGGCTAATGCAAAAAGCAACTACTGTCATATTTTCAAAGATCTGTTTCCCTGAATCTCTTAGAAAAGGACTGTCTCACCATAGTTTGGGAAAGGCGGGCCTCCATGCTAATACAGATTTTAATTTTCTTCTCCAATATTTTAATACAACTGATCTTATGCCTGAAACCTAACCTAAGGATTGACTGTGTGTTGATAAAATAAATTAATGTTTAAATTAGAAAATTACACTTATTATAATACACTATTCAGAATGTCCTCACTTTGACTCTATAAATTGTTTATGGTTGTGAATAAATGGAACATGCCCAAATTACCAAAAAAAGGGTGGGGGGGCTTGATTTAAAAAAAAAATTAGTCAGTATCAGAAACATTTAGAGAAGTCAATCTCAAATAAGTTAGATGGATCTTTGGCAAATATATTCACTGACACTTTTTGATTCAATAAAATAAAATTTAATATTTCTGATTTATAAATATCACATAGAATACATGGATATTTTTCAGATGACTATGTGGATATATTGTCTATGAGATTTCAGGTTGAATATATTTATGACCATAAAAATGTTAATTTACTCAACTGAACAAAATTATTTTGATAAGACAATATCAACAGTTACTATTATTTATAGTGGGTCAGATTAAATACAGTTTTTAAAATCTGTAGAAAACTTAGTCCTTAAACTAGTATGGAACTGATGGATAATTAGTAAAATTTCTAGATGATATAGAATACTTGAACACTGACCATTTAATATAATTTAAGTTTACATATTTCTGCTTCCAAGTATTATGTTATTATTTGATACAAATGCATCTTTAGCTCCATCATAATATATGTATGTGTGTATGTGTATGTGTGTGTGCGTGTTCATGTGCTTGTGCATGTGCGGAGAGAGAGAGAGAGAGAGAGAGAGAGAGAGAGAGAGAGAGCGAGAGAGCATATGTGTATTAGTATGTGTATATGCGCAAGTTTTACTTTCTGAATTTTACAAGTTGTGTACAGAGGCTTACTGGATGTGGAAAGTTGTGATTATATAAATAAATAAATATATTAATGTATATAATATTATATATAATATATTAATTTATATATAAAAATATATAAATATATAATATATATCATATATATATATGCTTTCAAATCTAAACAGAATGTGTCACATGGTAGTGCTTATTTATTCACATATTCTCCCCCCTCAAGAATAAAGTAACCATGAATGGGCTGTAAATATCATTATATTCTTAAAACTATGGGATGATCTTTAAGCACATTTGTTTCAATATTATAGTCATGTTTACCACATTCAAAAATAAAATAGACGAATGTATAGATTTCAAGACCATGATTCATTTGAAAACATGAATGAATGCATTTTGATTGTGTCATATGTTAATTGACAGTAATAATACTAAGAAACGATAGAAATAATAAAATAAATACATATATACATACAGAGCTGATAAACAGAGATCTGTCATCAGTGATTTTGACTTGTCATTCTGCTCCAAGATATGAGAGAAATTAATGGAGTAATACTTTTGAGATTAAATTCATTTGTTTTTTACTTGCTATCTGAATCTTAAATGCTATAAAATATACTATGATCTTGACACATTTGTTCATTTAAATGGATTGGGGTTTGGTTTATTGTTTATTGACTTAACTTACTATCAAATATTTCCTTTTTTTATGTATGTTTAGAGAGCAAGCATTGTTTTTTTCTCTAAAATGGTTTTCTTTGTTTTATCTATACTTTGTTATATCCTCAGTTATCTCAAAAAGAGGAAAAAGAAAGAAAGGAAGAAAGAAAGGAAAAAAGAAATTTTCTGTATTATGAACATGCTAAAATTGCATGTAATTTTGATACTATCTATGACTTTCTTTTTCTTTCTTTTGTCTTTGTAAGTCAGGATCTCCTTATGCATTCTAGATTGGCCAAAAGTATGTGGTGAAGCTCTGAACTCTATTGAGGCGACTAATAGCATTCGTGATTGTGTCTTGACATCACTCAAGGTTCTGATGGACAAGAGGAAGTCTAAGGATAAATACAATATTGGCACTTATTGCGAACATGCTAAGGATTAAACTTGAAATATTTTCCAAAGTCTTTTCTGATAGGTTATCCCCCACTCCCCCTGCCATTCATACTCTTTT
Organism: Grammomys surdaster; assembly: GCF_004785775.1. Classification (NCBI taxonomy): domain Eukaryota; kingdom Metazoa; phylum Chordata; class Mammalia; order Rodentia; family Muridae; genus Grammomys; species Grammomys surdaster. The sequence continues at coordinate 2,444,235 of NW_021620607.1, read as the reverse complement.
GGGAGGCTGTAGGCACCTGAAGTCTGACCGTTGAATGCAATACCTATTTTCTTGCTTCTGCCTCACTCGCTGCTTTGAATTGATAACCTCTTTTATACTATCCCCATTGACAAGAATCACGTCATTCTTCTCAAGATGAACTGAAGACTTTTAAAATCATATATTAAAATAAATTTTCCTCATTTAGGTCACTTCTCCCAGGTACCAGTATCCCAGGTACAGGTGATGCAAAAGGAAACTACAGAAAACGTTACCAAGAAGAGGATCATTGTAGCAGCTTGACATGCCTCCGTTTTTCTTAGACATATTTTTGGAATGGACTTGTAAAAGAATTTCAAAAATGTTAGAGATTCCTGCTAAATATTCTCCAGAATGTTGTAAGCAGAGGTTGATGCCCAGCTTGAATTTGGAACAGCAATAAAAAACTATGAAAGCGAAGTCTATGCTTGTAAGGTTTTGGATGGGATCAAAGGCTCATTTGGAAATCAATGTAGTCAGCATTCATAACATTTGTCTGTGATTTGCCTGTGTCCTGAAAGTGTGAACGAACTTCAATTTAAAAGTGATGAATTAAATAATTTCTCACAGGACTATAAAGGCTGTATGATATGTCAACTGATATGTTGATATGTTGATATGATAGGTCGACTGAGTTAATAAAGGCAGTCTTCTTGTCGCCAGGATTAAAGCATTATTAAAGATACAAATGTAGAGCAAAAAATGTGAAAAATTATGCCATTTTACCAGAAAACGTGTTTAAAGATGTTGGCAAAGTTTGTAGGAATTAGAAAGATTATCATCACTTAAAAGAGCTGTGTACTTTGAACCTGCAAAAGAGGGGTGCTTTTGGAGAATTTTAGGACTTTGTGTAACCCCACATTATGTATGTACATGTCCAGGATATAAAACTGAAAACTCCTTTGTAGTACTTTCTTTGAAATCAGAGTATCCTGCTTTTACAGGTAACTTTGGAGTGTTATTTCATGGGCTCAGTCACTTTGTCATTCTGAGGCTACTGGAGCACTGGATCCGGGTGACTTTGATAATTTTTTTTCCAGTTGGCAACAGAAAATTAGCACCATCCTTGTGGTGACAATTTTGCATGCATGCAGAATAGGAAAAAGATATGGTTGTGTTAAGTTTCCATGCTTTTGAAGGAAGCCTGTTTTGAAGGGCAATCTGTAACAAGACTAGATTCCTTTTGAGCAAGCTCCAGGGGATTAATACAGACAGAGTCAAGCATAGTGACTCTGAAAAAAACAGGATTCTGGAAATGCCACAGACAGGAAGGGGCTGTCTGTGGAAGAAGGCTGCTGGAATGAGGTTGAACCTGCATTAAAAACAAAAAAGACTAAATTTGGTAAAAGTGAGAACTTGTTAGAGAATGTGCTGTCCACATTTACTGGAGTTCATATGATACTTTGCTGAGCATGGATTATACATATAGGGTTTGTGATGATGGATTTGGGTCTCATTTTGAGCCTGTCACTATTTCCACACTCCCATAATTTGGACTGGAACCATTAGTCTCCAGAATTATGAAACTGTCTTTTATATTTTGTAGGTCTCATGGGTAAGAGTTTGCCTAGAGTAGCAAAATATAATTTGAAGTGTGGTATTTGAATAAGATTAGATTTTTTTGGTTATTTTATTTATTTACATTTGAAATGTTATTCCCCTTCCCAATTAAACCCTCTATCCCCTCCACTGCTATGATGAGTGTGCTCTCCCATCCACTCCCTCCCACCTCAGTGCCCTAGTGTCCCCCTACGCTGGGTCATTAAGACTCCACAGGACCAAGGGGCTTTCCTCCCATTGATGCCCAATAAGGTTATCCTCTGATACATATGCAGCTGGAGCCATGGGTCCTTCCATGTGTACTCTTTAGTTGGTAGAATAGAACTTTTAACACATAGGGACTTTTGAAATTGATTAAATGTATTTTGCCCTATTAGATGCTATAAGCTCTCATGAGTCAAGGATAAAATGGTGGTATGTTTTGAGTGAAAAATCACTCCTATGTCATTTTCAAAGCTTGTTACCTGGATGTTGACACTGTGTTGTGAGGCCAAGGAAAATGTAGAAGCTGAGAGCTAGATGGTGACACAGGTCACAAGGAGCAAACATTGAAGTGTTTGACCAGCCTCCGGGATGCATCTTGTGTCTTTCTCTGCACTTGTGTCACTGAGACATTAAATGAAAGCCATATGTTCCCTCAGCCATGAGCTGAACTGACCCACCAATGCCTTCCTGGATATAATAAACTGATATGGTCTGAAAATTTCTGACAAAGTAAATATTTCTACTTTGAAGGTGTGTTACTCAACAATGCCAGCATGATTAATACAAGAGGAATCCCTATTGGCAACATTTTGTCTTTCATGAGTGATGCTTTCGGCCCTTCATGTACATCCCACTGAAACCCCTTCACTAGACATTAGGTTACCTCTGTCTCTTTCCTTCCAGTTAAAAAGATAACATAAAAGTCAGACTGGAATAGAAGAAAAACTCATTGATTCACTTTTTTTCAGTTTCCCAATGTCAGAATCTTTCTTATATATAGTTTTAAAAACAAGTTTTTGAAAGATACTTTTGATCTAAGATACTTAGGACAGTTCCCTTCATCCTTGTGAAATGATATAAAGGCATAAACTTACATGTAGACAAATAATCACATTCACACATGCTGAATAAGTTCCAGAATGCTAGAGAAGTATTTTCCATAAAACCCTAAAAGGGTCAGGTTCTTAATGTATAAAATCTTACAAGGAACACACACAAAAAATATCAACTATCCCATGAAAATGTAAAATTAATGCCTGGGATTCAGCTAACAAAATTGATAAGCAGCTTCAAATCTTCAAAATAAGTTTATCTTAACTCATAATATAAGAACTGATATTAAGTCACAAATTGACATTTTCTACTCAAATAATTTTTAAAGTTAGAGCATCTAATAAATCATTGGATTGGATGAGCTATTAGGGGAAGGAATACTCACTTTTAGATATTTCAGTTATTATGGAAGACTACCAAATTCATAACATATAATATTGTATGAGTATGCCTACATCAGCAACAATTTTGTTAGAAATATATCCAAGTAGTTTACTATGGAGCTATATTAAAGGATCTTATCACAATACCTTAATAATGATGAGACATTGGAAACATAGTCACATTCATAACTATTTATACAAGTGGCATGAGTGAATATGATGCTAAACTATGCAGAACATTGTAGGAACTGTACAAATTCCATGGTGCCAGTACTGCATGAGAAAAAAAACAGACTGAAGAACAACATGTACAATATGGTGAAAAGTATGTTACATGTTAAAGGTCGTGCATCCTGTATGTATGTGTATGGTTTCTGTTTCTATGATACAATACCTTAAGAAAGATCATGGTTTGTGTTGTTGTTGTTTTATAGAAAAGTAATTTATATCAGGTTACAATTCCACATTATAGACTACCATTGTCTATGTGTCAATGCAGAAACTTTAAAAATCTACTCACATCACAAACAATAGCAGAGAGAAGTGACTATATGAAAGTTTACTTGCTTGAGCTGAGCTTGATTTCTTCGTATGCAGTGAAGAAACCCCTCCTTACCTAGGTAATAGTACCTTCTTCAGTGGGAGGATCTTCTCAAATCAAATCTGTGTGAATAATACAATTCCCCACAGACATGCCCACAGACCAAGCCAATGTGAAAAAACCCTTTCCTGAGACTTTCTTTCCATGTGACTCTAGATGGTCTCAAACTGACTGTTAGTGTTAACCACCACAACCTGTTCTCTATGTCAACTATACATCTATAGATGGCCTTTGGAAGTGGACGAGGGAGCTAGCAAGCTAGGGTCAATACATTAAAATAGATCGGATACTATAGAGTCAAGAAACAGACTGTGGGGAGACTCTACTTTGTTAATTTTCAATTTACATAAATTATGATTTGAGATAAATGTCTAGTATAATCACATAAAATAGATAATAAATAGCATCATTATAAATCAATCATTTGATACATAGGTTCAGCAACTTATACATACTTTCACAGCTAAATTTTAAAAATGATTTAAAATCTGGTCATATTGTATGCAAATATATGGGGGCTCATTCAGGGTATACGAATATCTGTAAGAAAGACAATGAAGGTTCAGTAATGTTATGTTAAATTTATTTCCAGGAAATAATATTGTAATGATTGTTTCCTGACCCTATACTATTTGATCTATTTTCATGTATTGACCTTAGCTTGCTAGTTCCCTCAGCCCACTTCGAAAGGCCATCTATAGACGTATGAGAGAACAGGTTGTGGTGGTTAACACTAACAGTCAGCTTGACACTATCTAGAATCACATGGGAAGAAAGTCTCAAGAAGGGGTTAGATGCTTCAGATGAGTTTGGAACACCTGGATGCTGGACCTGATATGCTTCAGCAATAGTGCTCTGATAGGAGTTTACAATGAATTGTTTTTCTCTATGACTCCCATCCAGTTACTTATGAGTATTATAGGCTTTTCAGGAAGTTCCGTAGGAACCTGTGTAGACAGCAGATGCAGCTTGAAGAGAAGTGAACCTATATGTAGATGGAGTAGTTTGAGTCATGCCTGTGTACATAGGAAGTAACCAACTTCTAGGAAAATCCTGTTTGTTTCAACATCCCTCTCCCTTGTACACAACTCTAAACCCATGTGAATGGGGATGGACCACTGTCAGGTATAATCAGGACCATTTAAATAAGGGTAAATAAGATCCCAGTGTCTCATAAGAATATCAAAGAAGACACCTTTTTTATTACTCTGGAGCTGAAACTGCAAAGGATTTTTCTTTTTCTTTGTGCTTCTGTTTGTCACCAACTGATGAAAGTAAATCTCTTCTCTGCGAACAGGTTAGGATGGAGAAAGAAAGTGAAGTGCAAGACAAGAAGATGAGAATCCAAATACCAATTGTGTGAGACCCCTGTTTAACAAAGTCTAAGGAGCAGTGATGCTTCTAAGTTATTTAATTATTATTTTACCCTACGTGTATGCGAGTTTTACTTATATGTATGTCTATGTAGCATATCCATGCCTGGTGCCTGTGGAGGCCAGAAGAGGTCATTGGATCCCCCTGGAACTCAAGTTAAAAAAAGTTTTAATCCATAATGTGTGTTCTGGACATTGAACCTGAGTACTCTGGAAGAGTAACCACTGCTCTTAACTGATGAGCTATCTCTCTAGTCCATTGTATATATAGTATAGTTTTGAAAACTCTGAAGCCCAGGGCTATACTAAATATCACCTGTCTGAATTACAAATCTTTTACCAGCAGTACCACCTGCATACAATAAGATGAAGGCAAACGCATCTTACATGCATTAAGAAATATTTAATAACTAATGTGGGACTAGCACCCCCATCATTTACTGAGCAGTTATAAACTACCAGAATCTTCCTACTGATACACACACTTGTTCCATATGAGCTGGGATAAAGAAGAGGCTACGTTAAAAATGCCAAAGAATAATATATTTGCAACTGTTTCTCAGGCAAGCAATACCTATATCATGCTCTCTAGTTCTTTTATTGAAAGTACGTTTTGAGATTATGTGCTAGATGCAAGCATGACTCTTGCATGGAAGCAATATTCTTTAAACCTGTCAACATAAGCTGGATATGTCTGCTATTTTATTTGAGCAATGAATCTTCTCTCACTTCTGTTTTAAAATATTTATTTTATGTTTTTAGATTTAGTGTGGGTGTGGGCCAGCTTCTCATGCAGGAAGAAGTAGATATGAGCTCCCTTGAAGCTAGCATTATAGGCCTTTATCAGATACCTGATATGTGTGCTAGAAAACAAATTCCAGTTCTCTGATAGTACAGCTTTTTTAACTGTTTAATAATCTCTCCAGCCCAAGGATCAGTTGATGAATACACCAATTAGTGACTTCCCCCATCAGCTAGACATAAAAATGAATATTGCTGAGAAATTAAAAGTCTGATGTTTGACTCTGCATGGCACAGGACATAAAACAGCATGGTGCAAGCATATACTGTAACCATATTTACTGCATATGAGCTAGGATGTATAAGAAGCAAACATTAGCTTATCCTGGCAGAAAGACCACAGTCAAACTTTTCTTACACCCAGTTCCCAAAATATATAACTCTACATACCCCTGGAATAGACTCATCCACTGAAACAGAAAGTCATGTTTCCATCTGTTACTCAACATGAGAATCTAGCAAGCTGTCTCATCATTTCTACTATTCTTCCATCTCACTGAAACTTTATAACGTGTCATTTGCTCAAGGAGACTCTCTTCTTTTTGACTCAAATCTTCTGGATCTGTTTTCAGAAAACATTGAACTGATCTCAGTATACATTCTTAATAGCTCATTTACCAAAAGCACATTTTGTGCTAAAACACACACACACTATTGGGGTAAGACTGATTAAACCAAAACATAATGAGGATCATAAATCTTCTCCAACAATAGCATCAATAGGGTTGAAGCATCCAACTTCCCTATTTGTCATACTCAGCAGGAGATTTTTACATCAAATCATGTCTCAAATTGTCTCTTCCCAATATAAACACTGTTCTCCATGATAGATCCTTGATGGGGCAGAACAGAATTACATTTGACATTCATTGGATTTGACGATTGCCATCACTGCTTAATAAGTTACTTTAAAGCATTTTTCATTTGTCATTATTGTTGGTGAATTATAAGCAAGTCAAAGATCAACAATTATTCAGTTCTTTAGGCATCCATCAAAATAAATTCAATGGGGAATGTCAATCAAATTCCAGCTCAAGCATCTTCAAATGTATTGTAGTCTCAGTAATAACTTTTGAATGTAGCAGACACATAACACTGAGATAAATTTCTCTCACTGTATGTCCATAACCACAATGACCACATTTCACAACATATATGCATTTCATTTAATTTATTCTCCCTAGTCCTCCGGGACTGCAAAAGGGTATCTTGGTTCTTGGCTGGGCATGTGCCTGGAACCCCGAGACTCCAAGGGAGAGGCAGGTGTTTGGCCACGTCCCTAGGACCCAGAGTTCTGACATGCAGGCTAGTCTCCATAAGAACTACATTGTTCAGTCACATAGGCCATTACAGCCCCTCCCAAAGTGCACAGGTAGAGGGTGTGACTACACGCCTCAGGCCTTAGAGGGATTTACATACTAATGAAGGCCAGAGGGTGGAGTCAATAAAGCATTCTTCGCCAGACCCTTCCTCTCTCTCCCTCCCTATTTAACTCAGGTCTGCCCTCAGTTTCACAGGGGGAGGGGGTACATCCAGATCCATCCACCATACGCCATGAAAATAAACCCTTTTGGAACCAAGGACTTTCTCATGTCTTTGGGACCTGCCACCAGCCTTTAGAATTCCGGACCTTTCTTCTGTTTCTGGGACTCGCCATGTGTAAAGTCTCTGGGACTCCGCCCATGACTTATTTCCCACATACTACCACCCACTTAATGTAAAATGAATTTGAGAAGTAATCCATAAGTAAAGAAATGTTCTAGCTAAAAGAAGAGACATTGTATTGTTTTTTTTTTTACTTTATCTCTTGCAATACCTTTGTTGTATACAAATCTCACTCTCCTTTCAAATATTAGCTTGAAAATAGCCAGTTTGTTGTTTCACCATGAATTAAATACTGTGGAATTCTGATAATTTTATAAAAAAGTAAAAAACATTTTCAAATATAACAATTGGTAGCCAATGAAAACAATTACATGTTTCATTACAGTGTTTCAAAATTCAAACATATATAGTGATCTTTCCTTCTGAAGCATTGTCTTTTAGCACCTTAAGATAAAAATATCTAAATACTCAGCAGCTTTTCTATTCTTTTTTTTGTAAATATTACAAAGCATAAACTAAAAACAACAGCTAAAAATGCTTAATTTTTTATTAACTTCCTATAATAAAATTGAAGGATACAACACTTACAAGATAATTAATAGTAATAACCTTAACAATTTATATTACAATGTTGATTGAAGAAAGAATGTTATGGGGCTGGACAGAAGGTTCAGTTATTAAGAGTTCTTGCTGTTCTAAAAAACGACTGAGGTTCAGTTTCCAGGTACACATTGGTAGTTCACAATCATACTAATATCAGTTCCAGAGGATCCTGCTCTTTCTTCTGTTTTCTACAGGCACCAGGCATGTACTGGGTACACATATATATAAGTATCCAAAACACACCTATATGTAAATTAAAATAATATATACTTTAAAAGAATAATAATAAAATTACTTTAAAGAACATGCATTGGCAATGTAATAATAATATAGTATATACAATTTATGTATTATATACGATATTATATAATTTATGGTATATTGTAAAGTACATAGTTTTTGTTAATGGAACAATGCCAGCATTTTTTTAAGTATTTTGATACTTTATTTTCTGAAGCAATATTTGTATCATTCACAGTCTTCTCTTTCCTACCTCTAACCCCTCTCATGTACCCACCCTTGCTTTCTCTTGGATTGATAGTCTCTGTTTCTTTAATTGTTAACAGAGCTGTTATAAATTAATACTTTATTGTAGCACTTTAAAAACTTGCTTAAGGCAAAAAATTACTTGGTTGATTCTCAGAGGAATAAACATTCCGAATGGTTGTTTTCTTAGCTACAGTTGAAAGAACGAACATTTTGTTGCATTAAAAGAACATAAACATATGTCTAAGTTATCTGAAGTAAATAACTTCTCAGATATACAAAAGTAAATGCTGTAGACTAAATACCTGAGCACTGGGCATTCAAGGAAGAGGTTGGTTTGTTAAATAGAGTAAAATTAATGAGAAGCAATTTTAATCCTGAACATCAGAAGTTTATATCCTCAGAAAGAATTGAATGGGATGAGCTGTGGGAAAAAGATTCCCACTACATGTGAATGAATTAATCACATGAATTAAGGAGGACACAGAAATATTAGTTTAACATAAAGCACCTACATATTCTTTCCTTTTCAATACTCAACAAATGAATACTCAAAAAGAGCCAGAGGCATATGAACAAGCTAAGAGAAGTTCTCGGGTAACCATTTATTCATCACCAAGTGAAGGAATCACTGTCTGCATCATGGATCTTCTCAGAAATGGTGTCTCACTCTCTGAAGGATTGACACAAGTGAAGGCATGGGCTCAGTTACTGTGTATATTAGATAAAAGGCCACTAGAGACTCAAATGCCTTGGACTGCCTTGTGTAGTTATTGATAAAGATAAATCTTTACATGTTCAGTGGAGACCAGCGATTCTTTGCTCACATAAAGATGAAAGAGGAAAGAAAGTAGGAGAAAGTTAAGCTGATCACAGTAGGAGGTTCTGAGAGTTATCATGTTGCACTTGGTACTTCTCTGTGTTTGGATAGCACTTGGGAAAAAATAACTGTAGTTTCCAAAGAGTGTCTTATAAAATTGACATTTTGGATGCTTTGGACATAGAATATTACTCTAAGTAAGTGCATAGATTACTGACAGTGTATATCCTCAAACATACAAATTAAAAGTACAGCAATGGACATCATCTATTCCTGTCTGTCATCTAAACTACCCAAGCTTCAGTAAATTATTTGGTAAAATCAGTTATGCATACTGTATTAGTCAGGGTTCTCTAGAGTCACAGAACTTATGGAGTGTGTCTACATATTAAGGGAATTTATTGTAATGACTTATAGTCTGTACTTCAGCTAACCCAAAAGTGGGCAGCTATGAATGGGAAGTCTAAGAATCTAGTAGTTTCTCAGTCCTACAAGGCTATTTGTTTCAGCTGGTCTTCTGTATAAGCTGGAATCCTGAAGAAGAAGGTCCCAACAGATGTGCTGGCAAGTAAGTGCAAACAGTCGAAGAAGAGTGAGTCTTCCTTCTTCCAATGACCTTATGTAGGCCTCCAGCAGAAGGTGTGGCCCAGATTAAAGGTTTATATCATGAACCCTGCATCTGGAACTTCCTTTGTCCCAAGCTGACTTTGAACACGGAGATCTCCTTGCCTCAGTCTCCTGGGATTAAAGGTGTGTACTACCTTGCCTAGGCCTAAGCTTTTCATAGCCATTGTTCCTCAAAGTCAAGGTCCTGTATCTTCCAGCCTCAAGTTCTGGATCACATGTGTGCCCTCCATTTCTGGATTGTAGTTCTTTCCAGGCATAGTCAAGTTGACAAACAGGAATAGTATCACATATACTAAGTGAAAAACAAGGCTTTAATGTTGTTCTTATTTTAGAAAAGAGTCTAACAAATAAACAAACAGATAAGCAACAATAACACCAAAAACCCTATTACATCATAATGTAATAACTCAGGTTGTCTGATTAAACAGAACTTTGGGCCCTGAATAATAAGAAAGGTGGTATCCATCAGTTCTAAGAAGAATTAAGAGCTGATGGCTCTCTCTGAGTATCAGAAGTGGCAGTGTCCCATCTGAATGCTCCTTGAGTTCTCATAGAAAATTTTACTCACAATATCTGCAGCTTATAGAAGCTTTTTGCAGTAGCAGGACATTGAAACTGCAGGACATGTCAAGTAATGTCATTGAGAATCCTAAATCCCACAGATGCAGTGAGATTATAGTAGTCTTATAGACTTCATTCTGATAGTGGGGCTATTTCTGTGATTGCTTCTGTGATTATTTGTCTGGATAGCGGTTATCCTAGGATAGCCCTCGGCTATGAAAAGACATGATCTTCTTAATACACTCACAGCTAATGAAATATATTTTGGATTTTGCATAGTCATGATGCCCTGAGATTGCTTCAGTGAAGTTGCCATTGGCACAACACGAAAAATCTGTTCCTTGGTCTGAAGAGGCCTAGGGACCAGTGAATGTGGCCATCTTTGCTGAGAAGGATGTCTGTGTGAGAAACCTGACTGTAAGACAGTTCTCTGGCTGTACGTAGATGGCTCCAATTTTTACAATTTCTTACTTGTAGTTTTCAAAAATAAGTGTAAAATGTGCTGGGAATGTAATATCCAGAAATAGGGAAGATCTGGCTGGAATAGTCTAGGCTCTATTCCAGTCTGTCCTACAGCTAGTGTCCTTCAACATTTTTAGACTGGTGTGTCATGCTTTTCTCTGGTTAGTATAAAACTCATGTGGGCTGCTTTTAGGGGAACCTCAGCTGCAGGAGGATTCAGATGACTTCAATGAGCCCACAGGAATCTTTCTGGAAGCTTGGGTGACTAGCTTGTCCTAATATTAATTGCTGCTAGTGGCCTACTTGTAAGGAATAGGTCTAGATGTTGTGCATATCCTGTTTCGTTAGATCCAGACATGAACCCACTTCATAGATCAATGGCTGTTTAGCAATACTGAATTCACCAAGCTTATCAACTTTGGACATTCAAGCTTAGGAAACAAAAATCCAACTTAAGGTCAACAACTATGAAAGAGAAAATGTATTTTCAGTTTCCCTGGAAAAGCTTGAATATCATTACTGTTGATGATGGAATGATCCCCTTAAGTTACCCATCAAATTTTTACATAGTTTTATGTTGATAAAAAATTTCAGACATAAATTTATCGTTGCTTTCCTGACTAAGAATGCTGTGCCCTGGAACTTGTCTAAGAAAGAGACATTTAATCCCTGTGACTACAAAACTAGGACACTCAGTATAATTTCTCATTAAAAAGACAGAATAAGCAAAATTTACCAATGAAAGGAGGCACTGCAAATTTGGATTTTTAAAGCAAATACTAACTCTATCTAGCTATCACAGTAAGAACACCTTTATGAAGTTCTCTATTTAAATTAGATTACAATAATCACTTGGAAGTATTTTAGTTAACTCAATCATTGTTTCTTTAAATTGCTGAAATGTAGTACTTATAAGAACAGAACATTGTTTCCTATCTGTAAAATTTCCTACCAGCTAGCTGATAATATGACAATCTACACATAGATAAACATAAACAAAGAGTTAGTACTTTTTCAATGATATAAATAAAAATATCATATCTAGAAAATACCTTCAATGTCTTTGTTAATCTGAAACATACTGAGTCACTTATTATATAACCTGCTAATAGTCTTAAGAAAAAAATAGATACCACACAAAAAAAATGCCTTGAGTGAAACAAAGATAGAGAATTTTCAATATGTGTTCCTGGCAGAAAGTGAGTTTGTCTCATTATAACAACGGTAATGTCCCTTACACAATCTCAGTGCAGCCAGAGTACAGAATACAATTCCTTTGTACAAGACGTCCATTACTACAAGTGGGAAGGGCATGTCTCTCTACAGTACTCATCTAGCTTAGATTCCAGGAGTCTAGGTAAGAGATTGGTAATTGAATCACAGAAGTGGCCCTACCACTCTCTGAGATCCCCATAAAAATGTTTCAGAACTCCAAAAGTTATGTTTTCAACATGCGTGGAATTCGAATGATACATGTGGATTATGTGTACAGGAGTGTTCACAGTGATAAGTTGCTAATACACAACCGAGAGGGAAGAGTTTTGGGGAAAAATGAAACTAATGATGATAATAATGTGAGAAAGGTATTCAGATTATTCTAGTTTCCCTTCCTTTTTGAGCAAGTGGAAAATAGATGTTAAGATTTGCTTGATTTTTGATAAACTAGATGCTGTTATCTGTCTAATATTAGGCTGTCATATGTCAGTTTCAGATTCTCTACTTCCAAATGATTATTGTAATCTAATTTAAATAGAGAACTACACAAAGATGTTCTTACTGTGATAGCTAGATATAGTTAGTATTTGCTTTAAAAATCCATATTTGCAGTGCCTCCTTTCATTGGTAAATTTTGTTTATTCTGTCTTTTTAATGCAAGAATGCTTTGATGAAGCCTTTTAAATGAAGCAATGTGTGACATTTGTTATAGTCTTTTTTTTACCACTGCTATAATGAGATCATCATTACTGAAGGTCAGTAATAAATCAAGCTTCTGGGTTATACTAAAAAGAAAAGTATATTTATATAACCAAATAATTACTTACTGAATCTGTTAGATATGCTCTTCTTGAATATATATATATATTTTCACTTTTTAAAAGAAAACACTGCAACAAAGAATTACCTACAAAGAGCATGTCCTGTGATAAAAAAAATGAAGAAATAACAATGTAGTCTTTTTCTCTCTTAAAAAGTATTGATTTTAGTTTTTGTATCAAGTTCTGAGGCTTTAGCTGTGGATAGTTGGCTAGGTGTTGGGCATCAGGCATGATTTTTCTCTCTAATGAATAAATCTCAAGCCCAACTACAGAACTGTTGGTTACTGCTAAGGTATGTCCATCATTGCGGCACCTGTAGGGTTATTATTCCATGATGGTCATTGTCGCGGGTCACAGGTATCATAGCTTATTTGTCCTTATATCCACAGGTAAATGTTGTCCTCATTCCTCTTCAAATACATTTCTCTTTCAACTGACATAAACCATTACAGAAAACAACAACTAATTAAATTACATAGTTGTGAAACCCAATAACAATGCATTTATCTATAATACAATTCCTCAACCTAAGCCTCACAGAATAGGTAGCAGGAAGATATTAGAGCCAAAGTATTGGGAAATTTGCTGTAATATTATACCTTCTAGTAAATTTAGAAACTCTGTCCATAAAATCTCACCAATTTGGGGGAAACTGTAAGAGGCCTCAGTGTTACACAAAGAGCTACAGACAATGGAAGAATGCTGACAACAAGAAAATTAGTCTTCCCCAGGGAAGAACACACCATTTGGTACTCCAATACCAAATAGTCATCCATGAAAAACATATATACATACATACATACATACATACATAATTAATTTAAAAGAGGGTTGTGCATTTGAAAGGAAGATGGGAAGATTTTGAGGGAAGGAAAGGGAAGGAAAAAATGATGCACCTATATTACAATCTATTCTTTAAAAGGAAAAAGAGTTAATAGAGAAGGTGGGCAACTTGTGCCACGAGGCAACATGAGTAGAGGTAGAGGAAGAATCAATGCACCAAAACAACAGTTCCATATATTTTCCAACCTGTCTTAGTTAACTTAGGAAAAACTAAAGACTGAAATATTCTCTGATACCTGATATGTACCCTCCTCCTTCTGGATACTTAACACAACTGTCAGCATTTCCTAGGAGACAACTTTGCCTCTAAATTCCTGTGTTTGCCAGAAGACAGTAGACATCGAATAATTTTTGCCAAGAGTTTGGTCAGCCATGAGTCTCAGGCATCACAGTTGCTGCTAACAGCCATTCTGAATGGCCTCAGAGTACCTCTCATCTTTGCAGCTATTAGTTTAAGGCCCACTAAGACCCTTGGCTGCTGAGGTAGAATAGAAGATTGGTTTACAAGCTGTTATCAAAGAGAATTTCTTTTTTAAGTTCTCAATTCTTGAGAGATACTTGCTTAAAAATGAAGGCAATCAACCTTCCCGAGAGACTCAGTGGGGAGGCAAAACTCTTACAGGGAAAAAAAACACAGGCTGCGGCTTCAAAAATGTTCAGTGTTCAAAAAAATCAATAATGTTAAAGCATTGACTTGATCCCAAAATAGTATTTATTATTTTTACCAAATAAAGTAACTTTTAAAGGCAAGCATATTCACAACTTTAAAGATTTCTTTCATATAATTTTATATTGGATCATTGTCACATGCTTAGAAATTCTCTTGAGTTAAAAATATTTAAAAAAAAGCCCTAAATATCACATGTGTCCCTCATTGTGTTCAAAATTAACCAAAAGTCTCTATCTGTGAAGCAAATATGTTCCCAACACTATTCCCTGGATGTCCTGGTTCCTTTTGTAAGGGATACATAGTATGATTTTTCAATCCCCCTGTGATGGGCATGAGTCATTACAAAGAGCTGAGTTATTTCAAGTTATTCATACATGTAGATTATTACTTTTCAAAAAATATCTAGCTCATTTTAATAGCTGTGAGTAGTTACTATTTATGTAGGGCAACGTTTAAACAATATGAAATTTCGATCGATAAGAATTGAACATTGTTTTGTATCTCATGTTATGACAATTATCCCATTTTGTAAAGTAATATATTGTCACTGTTCTATAAGTATAGGATTTGTCTTGCAGAATCTTTGGGTTCAAATTCTACCTCACATATTCCATAACAATGTGACTGTCAATAGACTTCTTAATATTAAAAGAAAATAATGATAAAGCCTGGACTTAATAAGTGAATGTAGCTAGATGTTTCCCATCCGTCAACAAGGGCAGCAAGGATTCACCTAAGACAATTTCGAGAATTTCCTCAGGATTCCACATCCTAACTGTCACTGGTTGAGAATTTGGTGTTGTTGTTTGGACCTGGCCATCCTGGAACTCCGACCATAGACCAGGATGGCTTTGAACTCAGATTTGTCTGTCTCTGCCTCTGAGTTCTGGGATTAAAGTTATAGGCCATCACTGCCTAGATAGAATTTATTCCTTGGCCAAATTTTAGAACGCAATACATATAAAATCTTGGAGTGGTGAATTAGCATCAAAGAGTTGCAAAACCTCTACTCTGTTACAATCTTTGGAAACATGGCCATTGTCATAAATTTGCTAGATTATATATTATTTTAAAGATTATACTTATAGTTCAACTTTACACAGCTCAGCAGAATGGCCAGTGGTTAACATCTGTAACTGTGGAATCATAGCAATCTAGATTCAAATCTCATCCCATATCTTTCATACATGTCTGACTTGGAGTGTCTTGGGAGCAAAGTTTTTAGATCGTCAAGTTAACTGAGTTCTCCTCTGCTTGGTATGACCACAGCCTCTAGCTCGGTCATCTCCACCAAAATAATAAACTCAGTGGCTAAAAATTGCTGAATGTGTGACGTGGACCAAACACATGGCAGAGTATAGTGACTTATAAGCTTAATATTGCAATGATCGTTATTAGTGCCTTCTTTATTTTACAGGGAATAAAAACAAAGGTAGATTGTTTTGTGTGTTTGTTCTGTGATAGCAACATAAAACTCTCATTTTCATCTATACAGCTCTTATTTCCAGCTTGTCTTGAATCTAACACTGAATGATTTTCAATTTGGAAAGTTGCTTATTTTTTTCTCCAAAAACAAATTTTTGAGAAATCCAAATGCATGAAGGAATAACAGTAGAGTTTCTATCATTTAATGAAAAGGAACTGGGACCCAAATCTGTTCACTAAGGTTTTTCATTCCCTGGAATTGAGGCCAAAAGATTAAATACATTTTGAATGAAGCTGCTTCTTAGTTAACCCCTTATAGTTTATAGCCAGATTCAGTATTTTATATTTAGATGAAACGTTGTAATTGATTTTAATTGAAATTAATTGTAATTCTGAATTTTAATCAATGTTAATTTTAAATTAATTTAAAACTTATTAACTTAAAGAAGTAACATATAATATATTTTGATATGCTAATTATTCTATTCAGTGAATATTCATAATTTAGTAACAACTTAATGTTTATTTACAGTAGAAATAATAGCATATCCAGGCCTGCTGTTACATTGGTGCCGACGGAATGCACCATGGGTACATGCACTTGGTGATATTGCATCTGAAAACAGATTTCAAACATTTTTATTAAAATTTTTACTCTTAAAAGCATGATAATAAAAATTAATGTGAGTAAGATTAATCAGCAAAAGCCCTGGAGCTTAGAACCATGCATTAGGTCAATGCTTCCACTGTCAATATTTGTATGTAACTACACATCACAAAATAGTTTAAGTATCACATGCATTTCTATTAAATGGTGATCATTTAGGTCAAACCTGCAATTATTGTCCTTTCTGATTAGAAAATGCCCCAGCATACTTGTGTCAGTCACTTTCTCACAGGGTCTAACCTATATCTATTTTATGTTACTTCATGGCCATCTCAGTTCTTACGGACCAGACATGAAAGCCTTCTGCATGCTCCTTTGATAATGGAAACTTTGTGGAGATCTCTGCATGTGCTGTTTTCCCTTTATTAGAACCCTACATGCTTGTCTTCATTAACCCTGCAAGTCACAGCTCAGATATTGCCTTGTCAAAGATCTTCTCCCAATTATACCTACCTAATCAAATTGGCTTTTCCATCTCCAGTCCCTGTCTCTCCCCAACTTCTTTAACATTGTATTTTTTTTTAATTTCTTGCAATTACTACATTGGAGATTATATAAATATAATGTGTGTATGTGTGTGTGTGTGTGTGTGTGTGTGTGAGAGAGAGAGAGAGAGAGAGAGAGAGAGAGAGAGACAGAGACAGAGAGAGAGAGAGAGAGACAGAGAGAGAGAGAGACAGAGAGAGAGACAGAGAGAGATAGAGAGAGACAGTGAGAGAGGTGTATGACTATGTGTATTTTCATTGTATCTATTCTTGAATATAAACAGTAGTTATTTATGGAGCTTGGTGTTCACATAAACATACTTAACTTTAAGCTCAGCATACATACAAATGTAGTTACTTTTCAATAACTATTAGTTGAATAAATGTCTGCAAATATTTTAGTGACAAAAAATGAAACCTCAGAAAGGATAAACAACTTAAAGTTCAAACATAAAGAAGAGGTAAACACTTCACCCAGCCGATACCCAGTTCTGATGACATCTGTATTCCCCCTGAACACCCACACTCCAGTGTCATTCCTTTCCCCGCATCCTGCCTTTCTATGTTTATAACCCCTGTGTGAATGAATTACGATCTGAGAAAAAATAAATTATAAAAAAAAATAATAATAAAAATAAAAGACACAAAAATATTTAAAAAAAAAAGAAGAGGTAAACAGAGACTTGAGTTCAGATGGTTTTTGATATTGTCCCTGTGATGGTAATAGTCAAAAAGTGTTGGGAAAAAATGAGACAGAAAAAAAGGCTTAGAAAAATATTCTGTAATTAACTGGGAGATGTTAGAAGTCAAGGTGTTCCAAGAAAAATACATAATTCCAAATTAAAAGTATAAATAACTCATTGGATGCAAAAGCCTTATCTGGATCTCAACACCACATTCTATGCTCTTGGGGAAGATTTGGAGGAAGCAGGTGGAGTTAGGTCAAGTTTAGACGATGTCACTTGTCAAAGATAGCCATCTGGGTATCCCCCATTGCCAGACTAAGAAAGAAAACTCCTGCTTTAGAACACCAGACAAGTTTGATCAACAGCAAGGGAATCGAATAGGCAAAGGAGAAAATGTCAGGCAGATGATCAGAAGCACTAGTGGAAGGACTCAACAGGCGGTCATAGAATTGCTGAGGGAAAAAAAGTGTAAAGTCGATCAGCCAGCAGAACTAATGGAGGGTCAGAAGGAATTGATGGTGAGTTCCTGGCAGGCCACAGTACATCTGGTAGCAGCAGGAAGGCCAGCAGGGTGAGAGGAAGGAGCAGGTAATCAAACTGTCTATCAGGCTGATTAGATAGGAAGGGGATCAGACTGCAGGGGAAGAGAGTTGAACTGCAACAGGATCAGAGAAATGGGGAAGGCAATGATAGAACAAGGTCACGCAGGGGGCTGTTCCTGGAGAAGCTGATTGGGCAGCATTGTGATCAGCCAGCTGTGACAACTCATCAAACAGCCAAGCTACAGACCATAGCAGAAAGGAGGGCCGAGAGGATGGAACCATTCAGAGAGCTGAGGATTTTTGCAAGCAGAAAAGCTAATCGGAGCTGACAACTGCTCTGAAAGAGGATGGGACTATGAGCTTGAAGCTTTTCCTCTGGCCACACCAGAAGCACACTGTGTAACTTAGCTGCATTTTCTGATGTCCCAAAGCTCCTGGAATTGATACTTTAAAATTTGCTGACAAATCCATGCAGGGAGGCCATGTCCCAGTGTATCTTCAAGGGGCAGCCTTGCCAGGAGCACACAATCACTGTGAAAGTCTACCTCATCTGGAACTGGCCAACACAAACAAACAAGCAAGCATAAGCAAGCCCAGCACACAATGTTCTTCCTTCCCTGTCCTTTCTTCAGCTTTTTAAAAAGCATAACATCTATATTCTTTAAATTTTTACCCAAAGACCCTAATTCTTTAGTCCTGCAATATTCACCAAGCCTATGGTACAGGACTTGCTTTGTAGATGTCTCCTTTAAGACTTGATTCTACAAGTCCACATTTTGTTTTGGTTCTGGTTTTATGTAAGTCTTGTATTTCTCAAAGAGAAATTTCCTTGATGTGGGGTGTGAGCTACATTTATCTGTGGGTATAAGGGCAGATACTTAAACTGTATTTAGGGATTCATTTCTTTTAGGGAGGTAGTGGTTGCAGGTCCTCCTCCAAAATACACGACTTCACTAATCCTGTATAATTGACCAGTTACCAGGAACCAGACATGTTTTCCCTCTCTGAGCAGGCCTTATGTGCAACTGGAAAGCTGTCGGTTACCACCAAGAAATGGATTGCTGCTACTGCCTGTTTAGTCATCATAGCTGGGTAGGCCTGGTACCTCCTTTCCTTCTTTAAGTACCAGGAAAGTTAGTTTCCAGGGAGGTCAGTTACAACACAGGAGCTTCTGGGTTTTTTTGTCTGAAATGCATGGCATCTTCAGCAATCCAGACTTATCTTCCTCTTCTGTTGGCCAAACAAGGACAACAGCAGTAGCCTGTATGCTTGGAGAACCCTGGACAAGAGTTCAAAGGAGAACTTCTCATGCTTGGTTTTTTTGTTTGTTTGTTTGTTCGTTAGGTATTCTTTGGCTCTTGGAGGCATCATTGTCAGCTCAGAGGAGAGAATTTCATTTAGACAATAATGTGCGTATTTATAGAGAGATTTAATACATAGAATAGAATTTTTAGTTAAATAACAACTAGTGTGATTTCTTATGAATTTTTCAGACATAAAATAGTTTTTCTTTAAAAAGAAAGTACATATGATAATAGGAAACTCTTGGCTTTCATTGCCGACTGCTTTCTAAATTTTTTTCTAACATAAATGCATCTCATTCTCTATGTTCAACATTCTAGTTGTTGGTCTGTAATCTACTTAACTGTGACAATTTGAGAATTTAGAAATGCACAATAATACTAATTATATTGATAATAATTTTTATATACCTACTTGGATACACTCTGTGTCTTCAGGATTACTCAACTCCATTTTCTTGGAAAACAGGTCTTAGAGAGGTCAGAAGAAAAGTGAAGGTCTCACTCTATTGGATGTGGGGAAGGTGAAACACAATAGCTCATTGGGATGCTTATGCTTTCTCACTTACGATGTAGTAATTTTCCAGAGATGTTTAGAAGATGCCAAGTAAAAACGTGCCTAGAATCCGACAAGTCTCCCCAGTTTCTCATTCTATAAGTAACAGACTAAAAGAAGGTTTCTGCTTCCTTTAAAGTAGAGGTGACAATGTCTTTGCTTTATAAAAAGCAACCGAGTTGTGTTAAGAATGGAGCAGGTGACACACTCCTGAGAAGTGAAGTCTAAAGTTGGTAGGTGTCACAGTAGCTGTGGATAAAATATGTCCTCCAGTGTCAACTTTTCTTACCTCTCTCATCACCTGCTCTGGCCTAAGGAAGAAATTTAAAGTGTTATTTTAATGTGATAAGCAATTTATTCAATACTAACTCAGATTAATGCTATGATGATTAGAACAATGAGGTATTAGAAGAAGGATAAACATATTTATAATGAAACAAAATGGAAATTTTTATATTCAAGTAAATATAGATTTTTAATTAATACAAAGCTGATATTTCAGATCCCCTACAAAGAGATATACTTTCACATAACTTCAGTTAATTTTCTATTAAAATTGCCAAGGTCTGGCAACACAGCTCAGTGGGTAAAATAGCTTCTTGTACAAGCATGACAACTAGAGTTCTATCACAGATTCAAGGCAAGAAGGAGAGAACTAACGCTGGAAACTTGTCCTCTGTCCTCCATACACATGTCTGCACACAACACTAGAATTGAGGAAGGGAAAAAGATGAATTGGAGGGAGAACATATGGTATAAATAATATAAATACAGTCCTTATATATGAATGTTTTAAAAAGTTGTTGAAATATAACAAATGCTTTTTAAAGCATCAGGCAAAGCCATAAGACCTTAAGTTCAAACTAGGCATTGCAGGTAGACATGACAATTTTATCCCAGGTTATATGAAGAATACAATGGTGGCCCTTCCCTTCAGCACTGCAGCTTATAGTCTGAATGCATATAATCCACATGATAATGACACTTATCACAATCTTATAATCATCAGAATTCTAAAATTCTGCCAGGCTATGGTTCAGATACATTTATACAATGGTGCTCCTCTTTGTCAATGCCTCAGTAATCTTTTGAAAGTAATTGCATGGAAATAGATTTTATTTTCTATCTGGCGCTCAAGCCTTGAAACACTGAGGAGTGTCTTATACTTTGTTGTGATCTTTCTTCATTTTAGTGATAATGTAATGAATCAGAATAAGTAAATACGCTAGAAATCTTGGCAATTTTTCTACCTCTCTAGTCTCTTTTCCCAGTGGAAGTAGTCCCTGGAGAATCTGGTTTGTGCTATATTATAGAAGATCTATTAGTATTCTGGTCATAGTGTCTGTGGAGATTCAAACTTAGTATTATTCTATTACATTATACATGAGGCTTTTCAAAAAAGCACTACATTTTTATCAGGTTGCCCTCTCTCTTGGAGATGAAGAGGGAACAAAAGAAAGATACTTCTTAGCCGTTATATGACATGAATCATAATGATTATTTTGGTGAATTCTTCCAAATTCACATATGGGAGTTATGTTTTCTAGAAAGTAAGTGAAGCAGCAAGAACCTTAACAGGAAAGGCTTTGGAAAGGACATGATAAATTACAAAAGAATATCATCATACAATCCTAACATATCTGTTAGATATCTGTATATTCTATGTGTGGTGTGCCTGTGGGGGGGAGTGGGCTTACAATCACTTCATTACGTTCTCACAGAAAATAACTATTTATTTTTGGAAAAATAATCATAATTTATCATTCTATTTAAATGATTTAAAGATTTATTTATTTTACTTTATGTGTACAAATCTTTGTTTGCATATCTAAATGCCATATGCATGCTTGGCTCCTGAAGAGGTCAGAAAAACTGTTAGAGACCCTGAAACAGGAGTTATGTTCTGAGCCACCATGTGGGCACTGGGAATTAAACCCATGTCCTCTGGCAGAACAACAAATGCTCTTAACTGCTGAGCCATCTCTCTAGCCCTCTCCTGCTGTATTTTTAAATTATAATCTCTGTAAACCCGAGCTTAAATAAAATACTATGAAAAAAATGGGGAGGAAGTGTCTTGTGAACTTCAAGAGACACAGAAACATGCCAAGCCTTGAGATAAATTCCCAGATGCACAAGCAAAATTAAATAAATCAAATTTTAAAATCTACTTTGATTATAACTAAAAAATTCTGTTTGATTTAGAGACCAATTATTGATTAGACCCCATATCTCATGAAATACTCAGGAAGGATAAATTATTCTGACCCTCAACCCAGTCATGCATGTGAGACACACTTCACCATGCTTGCTGTTCAAATTTATTGCCTCAACCACAGAAAATATCAGCATCTTCATGTTAACATAAATTCATGACCCTTTGGAAAAATCAAATTATCTTTTTAGAGATATCTAAAACATTTCTAAAACAGCGAGTTCAGCAAACTTTATTCACCAACATAGCAAGGAGCTACTTAGTTATAAGCAGTGTGCTATGTTTTAAAAGCATAGTAATCATTAGAAGTAACATGAATTGGTAATCCAATCTAGAATGATACGCTTACTTAGGACTAATAGAGTCTGTAATCCTGTGTCTAATCATAGTCTGGAAGGAGGAACTGACTGCCAATATTGAAAACTCACTACGTTATTTTCTCATTAAGGTGACTGTTCACTATTGAACTGCCATGACTTTGAGGTAGTTTATGCGCTTCTAGTGGTATGGCTTAGGAACATCATGCAAGGTCAAGGGTCAGATAAAAAAAGAACTGATTAATTCTGGGGTTGAACTCAAATTCTTATTAAATCAAGTGAGCTGACTCAGGGAATGACTAATGCATGAATTCATAGATGAATGGAGGAACATCTTGAGTAGAAGCAGCTGACGCAGATGCTCACAGAGTCTGGAGAGCATCTTGGCTGCATACATCCTGTTAATATTGAATAGGAAAGGGTATTAGGGCCTATGCAGAACTTCAAAATTCATTAAAAATGTAACTGTGCTTATGGGGTATGTTAAAAAGGGGGCTACAGACAGACTACGCATAGTCAGTTTGCTCTGGTGAAATGATTACAGCATACAAAGTACACCTGATATGAGAAATCCAGATGTTAGCCATGAACAATGCTGTTATCCCTGTATACAAGACAAACACGTCACTGACCTCAAAAAGCTTTGCTACTAGTCACTTGCAGAGGAGCACAGTACTTATTTTGCAAGATCCTGACCATTTGGGGAACTGATAATGCAAATTAAAAACTTGTAAATAAAAATTAATGGTGATAAGTTCTACCAAAAAATTACTGATGATAGAGCATGTAGTATCTGAGTTGAAAGATTATGTTCAGCTACAAAGATTCAGCAGTGAATGTGGGGGAATCTGTGAGACACGAAACAGGTTATGGCTTATCTGAGTGATCAGGGTTTCCTGGTAGTTATTTTCACTCTTTCTTCCTCTTTCTGCCACGCTGTCTTGGCTAATGAGCAGGGAGGCAATGAGCTATCACTAAATAATAACTGTTGCTGACATTTGGCTTTAAAAGGAGCTGTTTGGTCAAAGACCTGTTTTTCTAAAGTTTAATTGAACCAAAAACAATAATACATATTTTCAAAGTTGCCATTTGGACAAAATTAAACTCTGTGCTTAAAACTCCAGTTCCTGATACATAAAGAGAACCCAAAATTCAATATGTATTATGTGATAAAATATGACCCAATACGACACTATACCACATAGACAAAAGAATGGAGCAAAAGCCAAGGGAACACAAATATGCTACTGGATCCAAACATCTAATCCAGACTTCATTTTGCAATAATGGTGTTTGACTGTTTGATAGTAAATTCACTTGGTGCTCAGAAGTGATTTGGAAACCCAGTCAAGGATCCAGGCAGAGGGCTTCAGAGTAGAGGTGATAAATTGTAGCCAGATTATAAGTGGGAACCCCTCTGAACAAGCTAAGATTTTTTATCACTCAGCCAGTTGTACTATGTGGTGGCTCTTATTCACTGAGGCTGAAAAGTCAGAATCCGAGTTACCATGGACTAGTCAATATAGCATTGGTAAGATTGTCTTTACACTATTCCAAGGAGATAATCATTCCTTCTGTTGCATTATTGAAGTTCACATCCATGAAGCCACCATTGCTTCCCTTAGGAATATGAAGAATGCTATTTTGCTTTTGTTCTTACTTAGAAATTATGTCTGACTGTGATTTCTGGAAATGATATGTTATTTTAAAACTCTATGATGGAGAAATGTTGTGTGAATCCAATATATAGTAATTTTAAGATGACGGAAGAACTGAGCACCTTGCTGAGGCTTTTGATGAAATGTTTGGCTTTCTTAAATGGAAGTACCCTCCCATACAGCCACATAAACCTAAACCCCCATGTTTTGCACAGTATTAAATTCATTCTGTTCTGTGTTCATTACCACAGAATGATGCAGCTCTCTTCACTCCCTGCCCCTGAAATCAACTTCAATATACCAACCTGATGACTCACAACAAATGATTCATTCTCCCAAGCAAAACAAATATTATCAGAAAATCTTGTGATTCTTATAAGCTCAAATCCAGTCACAAAACTAGCATTGTTTCCTTTAAAGAAGAATTGAATTGGTTTAATTAACTTTTGGTATCCTTAAATCTTCTTATGTAGTAGTAAGAAAAATGTGACAAAGAAAAAGTTATCAGTATTAGGTTTGCATGGGAAGATAGCTACGGTTTGGGTTTTGAATTCCCAATGGCCAGGGTCTGAAAAGTTACGCAGAGATCTTAGCGTTGATGGAGGACAGTGGAACTTTTAGGAGGAGGTTGTAGTGGAGAAATTTAGGTCATTAGAGCATGGCCTTGAAGTTGGTGTTGAAACTCTGGCCCAGCCCTTTTTCTCCTTTCCTGATGTCTCTTAAGCGACATCCAATGAATATATTCATTAACAATGATAGGCCAAAGCCAGGGTGACTGAGGAATCACAGTCTCGTTTAGACTAGAAGCATCCTGCATTTGTGCATTGCCCAGCCAGAATGCCTTGTGAGAATAAATCTATTTCCTATTTTAGAAAAGGCAGAAATATTAGAGAGTTGTTCTCTTAAGCCTCTGTAGTAGCTATTAGTCAGTCACAGGTTAACTCAATCTATTTGATGAACCAGCCTGGGTTCAGCAGAATAGGTAATTTGCCTAGTGATACACTGGGTCCTGAGGACACAGGGACAGCCTTGATACTACTGTTCATCTGAATACATACCACACTACTATGAGATTCCAGGGTAGGCTTTTGTGTTCACTGTGACACTCTGTTCTACCTAACTAGATTTTCTCTGGCCTAGGAGACAATGCCAAATCTGATTCTACTACACTTCAATACTGTCAGAGACTTTCTTTTTCATGTCAATGAGTCACAGAAGTGTCATTATCACAGATCCAGTCCGTAACTGGATAAAATGGGGATATCATAGTTTTATATTACTTTAAGAACACTCTTCCACTTGGAGCAGATATGACACTAAATTTGTTACTAAACTTGGGAAGACATGAATAAAGAGCTCTTCCTTTCCTGAACATCCACTGTGAATGTTCATTGTGAGACTCCATGCATTAAGAAGCACATCAGGCAATTGGAGATGTGACAGATAGCAACTCGAAAGATTCATTCTGGAGGCTGTAATTTCTTCAAGATGCTCAATCAATAAATGCCTCTGTGATCAAATAACTTTTCAAGACAACATACATTTCTATTATTAGACATCTGTAAAATGGATAAGCATAGTTCAGACTCCAAGGAAGACAGTGATAAAGAGCTGCTTGTTGCTTTGTATCTTATAAGTAAACTTAAACACAAAAGTCATTTTTCTTGGGTATTTCAAGGTTCTGGGCTAATATACAATAATCAGTGAGTGAATACCATGTGTGTTCTTTTATGATTGGCTTACCTCACTCAGTATGATATTTTCTAGTTCCATCCATTTACCTAGGAATTTCTCAAATTCATTGTTTTTAATAGCTGAGTAATACTCCATTGTGTAAAAGTATGCATTTTTTTGTATCCATTCCTCAGTTGAAGGACATCTGTGTTCTTTCCAACTTCTGGCTATTATAAATAAGGCTGCTATGAACATAGTGGAGCATAAGTCCTTGTTATATGTTAGAGCATCTTCTGGGTATATGCCCAGGAGTGGTATAGTTGGATCCTCAGGTAATGCTATGTCCAATTTTCTGAGGAACCTCCAAACTGATTTCCAAAGTGGTTGCACCATGTTGCAGTCCCAGAACGTTGAAATACTCAAGATTCAACTCACAGGCCACATGAAGCCCATGAAGAAGGAAGACCAAGTCGGGGTGCTTTGGTCCTTCTTAGAAGGAGTAACAAAATACTCGTGGGAGTAAATATAGAGACAAAGTGAGGGACAGAAACTGATGGGGGGGGGCTGTCTGGAGACCATTCCACCTGGGTATCCATCCCATATGCAGTCACCAAAGGTGCTGATGTGGAAGTCAGGAAGTGCATGCTGACAAGAGTCTGATATAGATGTCTCCATAGAGGTCTGCAAGAGTCTGACGTATTCTAAGGCAGATGCTCACAACTAGCCATTGAACTAATCATGAGGTTCCCAATGGAGGAGTTAGGGTGAAGACTGTTGAAGCAGAAAGGGTTTGTGGCCCCATGAGGAGAGGAGGAGAGCAACAATACCAACCAACCAGAGCTCCCAGGGCATAAACCACCAGCCTGGGAGCACTTAGGGAGGGATTCATGGCTCCAGCTATATATGTAAGGGTGGAGGGCCCTGTCGGGCATAAGTGGGAGAAGAGATCCTTGGTATCATGAAGGCTAGACTCCCCAGTGGATGGGAATTTGAGGGTGGGGAGGTAGGAGTGAGGGGGAAGTAGGGGCACATCCTCAGAGAAGCAGGAGGAGGGGTGAGGAGATAGGAGGTTCCTGGGGGGGGATGGAGTAAGGGGATAACATATGAAATGTAAATAAAATCCAGTTAAAAAAAGTCATTTTTCAAAGTTCCACTAACAACCTTCTCTTAAGGCTCCACTCACACTTCTAGATATACACGTAAAGGTCATCTGACACAATTACTTTTGAAGTGTTAATCCTAGAAATCCCTGACTTACAGTATTATATATAATAATACATAGTATAGACACACCGATGAATGGAATGTGAATATATATCATTATTCATATAGTATATGTATGGTGATATACATATACATAAAATATACATATATATAAAATCTTGGGATTTCATGGGTCTTTTTAACCTAGATTTCTTTCTACAGAATATGAATAGTAGCTTATTTTCCCAAAATTTTGAGGTATGTCTATCTTTATGTGTATATTATGTGTAATACAATGTCTAACATGTAAAAGAAATCTTGCGATCCTATTATAAAAACTCAATTAAAATAATTAAAATTACATGGTTTGCATGTGAAAAAATAGCTTAATATTCAAAACCACACTAAGTAGCACTACTTTTCCTCCATTTTCTGTAATGAATTAGAAGATGATATTTATCTTTTTCCCTGAGTAACCTTTGAACCTGCCTAAAATAGAGACTGTATCTGGATTTGTATCTCTGCATTCTTCTTGACAGAGCCCCTAAAACATAGGTTGCCTTATATTTTTATGTAAATACTCTATTAATTTTATTTATTCCCCCCACAACACAGAACAAAGATACTCCAATAATTGATTTGAAGATATTATTCAAGACATTAGTAAAAAATCTCTGCTCTGTTGGCTGAATTCCTCATCCCCTCTTAAGTCCTGTTATTCAATTCAAACTTGTAACGATTAGATATTAGCACATAACAAGGACATTAGGAGATCCTTTTTCTGACAGAATTTGTTAGCATATGCTAGCATTTGAATGAAATTACAGACTGAGAGCATGGTTCAGAAACATTTGATAATGTCCCTTCAAGCATTTTCCCATACTCCACACTAGAACAAAGGATCATAGGATAATAGGTTCACATCAAAAATTGAAGACACTAGTGTGATGATTTACATTTTGAAAAAAGTGCTAGAATGAAGTTTTCAAGTTTTTTTTTATTAATATTCCTGGTGAATATGCTTACAGATTATTAATGTATAATCATCAGTATTTTATTAATTGCAACAATGTATTTGTCATTCACATTTTTAGCATAAGATAGTTTTTTCCACCAAAAGAAAAGTAGCAGGAAGCCTTTTCAAAAGATAATGCAGCATCTTCTCATTAGTCTTGAATGAGCCAAACTGATGAGTCTATGTCCTCCTGAATAGGGTGTCATCATCTGCAACAGTTAGCTTAGGCTCTGTCATGTAAATAATAAAAGTTCCAAACTGTGACTGAATAGACACAGTAGTTTAGTTATTTTTTTCACAGTTTATTCTCTGTTTAGCTTCTCTCCACTATTGTTCTCTAAATGTCTACTTATATCCAGATCATTCAGCTCTAGACTTTGTGTTGTATCAAAACAAAGTCATCTTATCATTTACAGTGATAAGCATTATCTTCATAGATATTAAGCAGATATTAAATATTGTTAAAATTATAAAATTACTATTAATTATTAATGATAACTTCCATAAGATTATATTATAACCACATTTCTTATGTTCCTGTAAGAGTAAACCAAAAGACACTGGCAATGTGCCAGTTTAACTCCCTTAGTAGCAGGACTGAATTCTCCATATTGCCCACAACACTGAGAGCAACACTCCAGGAGGAGCAGTTCCTTAGGTGAAGGGTCTTCTATAACTGGTTCAAAACCGACTGATTTCTGCTAGAGACAATGCTGTGATTGGCCAATGGCTGCCGTTGGTGAAAACACCAAGTCTAGTTCATTATAAGATACACACTCAAGTTCACTTGGGATCCAGTTTCCTGCTCTTCTCTCTTTTGCTCTTGCAACATTAGGTTCTGAAAAGATGTTGATGCAATGACTGTTCTTTGGCTGCTTTCCAAAGATACAAGCTGTGCTAATAACTGGAAGTAAGAAACAGCAGAGAGGAGCAATGGTGAGAATGATGGCACAAGCATTTTGACAGCTGGAAAGGCCCATCATGCACGTGACCCAGACAGCAGAAGAGAGTGCAGTCTCAGGGGAAAACCATCACGTAACCTGTGTAAATCTACACCCATTCCACACTGTGCCTGTACCCCACATATTTCAAGATAACTGACACTGTACATTTAGATCTTGAGCCATGGTCATGGCTTTGAGGGTTCTAGTGACAGCAACCTCCACTATACTGCTGAAGATGCAACAGGTAGAGGAATGGGTGTTGCCTCTTGACAGCTGAAGACATTTCACTAAAGCCTCAGACCAGCACCAGCAGTGCCCATGAGCCTGAACCCCACCTTGATAAAGCCTTGGAAGTCTCATATCTCACATGGGTCCCTCACCAAGTAGGAGAAGATGCCTCTGTTAAGTTCTTTAGTGCCCATAGCATGCCCCAACACCCAAATGAGGAACATTCCTACATTATCCAGACAGCAGCCACTGACAACTGAGGGAGCGACAGAACAACTGAACAAACATAGGAAAGTAGCAGAGGACAGTGAGCTGAGACTGACAAAAGGATGTGTGGGACCAGAGAAGAGAACCAAAAAGCCTTAGATGCCTGCAGTTCTAGGTAACTGTTGAATCTTCAAGGAAATAGTCTCAGATCCCAGACTGAGACCTGTAACACAGGCTGGTGACAAAGGACAACTGACCCAATTCTTGAGATCTACACAGGTACTGTAACACTCATAGACCCAATGTCCCTTGAACTGGCGACTGGAACAAGAAGTATAATTCTGAAGGATAGGATTTTAGTTCCATTATATCTGCCTCCCTACTGCTCCTGTTCACTGTAATTAACTACTGATAGAAATGCAGCATCCTGAAGAGGAACATTTGAGGAACTTCTCATCTACCTATGATCTTTATCCAGACCCTTCACATAGCTGACTACTAAACAGCGGACACTGTATGACTGCTCTGAGGTGAATAGCTTCAATCTATACAGCATTCTATAGCTCAACCAATGGAAAGAGGGCAGAGTATATATGCGAGTAAATGAACATGTCATTCTCTCTTTCTCTGTATCAGTCCATCCTGAACTTAACCACTTGGCCACCTGGTCTTGTCTTTGTTCTCTCCTCTCATGAGGAACTTGCACATCATTTATCTTCCTATAAAAGTATGCTTCTTTCTCATAACCATAATAACTATGTTTATTGACTTGATTTTCATTTTCCTGCAATCTACAACAAATACTTCATTCTTGGGAATTCTGCATGAATTCTGTCATGATAGGAATGCTATCTTCAGAGGACTTGTTGGGTTTTGTGGAATATATATATATATATATATATATATATATATTGTTTTAGGTAAAAAATATTATATATATATATATATATATATGTATATAATTTTTTTTTTTTACTTAGATTTGCCTTACTAGAAGTAAAATTGGAAGAAATCAGTCATTTGGGTCACCACTGTATCTGTGACATATAAGTGAATAAATGTTACATGAGTATTTGTTAAGTGAATTAAATAATGGTAATTAAGTGCTTAGTGCTCAGGAAACATATTTATAATACATAAACAAAGGCTCAACTTATAGACAAAGCTAGGGTTTCCAACCTGTTTTCATTTTATATCTAAAATCTACTTTTTTCTTTCACTGATAGTCAAAACCCTATATTTGAAAATGGACAGGTCCTTGGAAAAGGTCTTGAAGGTACTTCACAAAGGTATTTTTAACACTTTCTTTCTGTGCAAGTGTGTGTGAGAGAGAGAGAGGGTGGGTGAAGAGAGGGAGAAGGAGTGGGAGGGGGAGGGAGGGGGGGGAGAGGAGGAGGGGAAGGGAGGGAAGGGGAGGTAGAAAGGAAGAGCCTCAATTACCAGAGCCCAAAGCCCACCGTTTTCTGGGTCTAGAGATCTTAGTGTATGCAAGCTAATTGCAGAGCAACTTCTGTGAACTCAAAAAAGAAAGAGGAACTATTAAGGTTGCCAAGAAAGCTTTCAAAGTTTGAAGACAAAACAAGTGTTTGCTTCCTGGCATCTATTGTCCCTCCACATTTATTTTCAGGCCATGGGGACAGACAAGTCACATTGTTTTTATAATGAGTCACCCTTTCTAAAAACAGAACCCTATTTGCATGAACAATAGTCACAGGCCCAGCTTGATAGTCAATAAGGCTGAAAACTAGCCTCAACTGAGTGAATAGCTCCCTTCTGTTCCCACCGGAGCACCTGAAAAGAGAGGACATTTCACTATAAGCCAGTCAGTTTAAAAGCACAATTTCCTAAATACAGATGCATATTAAGGAAAAACGAAACCAAAAGCAGCACAAACAACACACATCATCTGAAAGTTTACTTTCCAAAAAACACAGTCAATATTTCCCTAAAGTTTTCTTCGGAACACCAGCATCTCTCAGTAACCCTCATCTTTATCAACTGGCCTTTTTCAGACTCAAAGTCCGAGGCAAACTGTAAGGTTGGAGAGCAGATCCCTGAGTTTGCATAGTTAGCTGTGCCACCAAGCACCTTGACCTTGGGCCAGTCTTTAACACTCAGCTTTCTCCATTTGAAACTGTGTCAATATGTGCTTTTCACCAGAGTTACAAAGATTTTAAGATTAGATAAAGAGTGTGAAATGCTGGATACTATGACAGAAACATTCAGACATTTATAAAATGTGAACACATTGGGATAGAGAGAATTATTACCAGATGAGAGCTTGGCACACACAACAGACAGGAACAAGAAAGATCCTCCTAGAAGCACCATGCAGAGAGAACTCTAAAAGGCCAAGCCCACAGCTACTCTTTGATCACTACTGATGGGAACTGGTGCTATACTGGCTTTTAGACAATTCTGGTGGCTGTAATGCCTGCAAGTTTCTAAAAGTCATACTTCTGAAAAAAAAAATACTTTCCACAGAATTACATTTGTGATATAATGTATTAGGTAGGTGTGATGACAGCTCCTCTGTGTTGCTTGAAATTCTCTGAACCATAGTAGAAATTAGACAACAGTAGCTCTGTTTTACAGAGGGTGAAAATAAAATTATGTTTACATGATATGTTCAAGAAGCTACATGTACTCATGTATCACATATGATTCTAGATCTGGTGACTCAAATTTGAAACCCTCATATCTCATGTTGCCCAGTTTCCTGAGGCATCTGAACTATGTGGAATAAAAATTCTTAGCTTGATGTGTCTGTATGCATGAATCTGTGTGTGTGTGTGTGTATCGGTGGGTATGTATCTATATGTGCATATCTATGTTTATGTGTGTGTGTTTATCTTTGTGTTTATAACTGTCTGTATATTTGTGTATGTTTATTCTTGTGTGTATATTTGTGCATGTGTCTTTGTGTATATCTGTATATGCGTATCAGTGTATGTATCTATGTATCTGTGTATATATTTATGTGTGTATCTATATGTGTGTTTATTTGAGTGTGGATTGGTGTGTTTATTTGAGTGTATGTATATCTATGTTTATATATCTGTATATATTTGTGTGGTTTTTGTATACACACACATGTATATACACATATATATATACACACAAATACACACACACACACACACATATATATATATACACATATATATGTATATATATGTGTATATATATATATATATGTATATCCATGTGTGTATATTTGTATGTCTATGTTTATAGCAGTGTTTATGTCTCTATGTGTACCTGTGTATATATATCTGTTTATAGATGTGTATATCAATGTATGTATATATCTCTGTGTTCCTGTTCCTGTTTGTTCAGATGAATGTTTATAGATATATATGGGGGGGTGTATGTGCCAGAAGACATCATTGATTACTATTAATCAGGAACACCATCTTCTTTTTCCTTGGGTTTTTTTTTTGAGACTAGGTCTAAAACTTATCTGGTACTCAAATAGGTTAATGAGTAATGGGCAGACCTACAGTCTGTTTGTACAGGAATATGCCTCTATCTGCCCCCCCAGAATTGAGTTCATAAGCACTTGGCACTATGCTGTCTGTTTTATTTTTTCATACAAGCTCTGAGAATAAAACTCATATCTTCACACTAACATCTAAGTACCTTACCAATTGAGGTAGCTCTTTGGCCTTGCATTTGTTTTTATTCCTGTAAAAGTAGACATTTGTGGTAACAATAACAATTAAAAAGTATTTCATATTGCGTATTTGGTTGACAATGAGCTTGTGATCCAGTGAACTGAAAGGATGTAACCTTTGTTTATTATTAGATGATACACATCTGGGCTAGCCTTATGCATTAAAGATAACCAAGATAACCGTGGAGACACAAAAATGTGTCAGTGTTACAGTAAGAAAACAAAACACTTCCCCGTGGATTAATTTGACCAAAAGTAAAAGGAAGTTTAACTCCTCTCCTTCTTTCCCTGTCTCTTCCCTCTGTCTGTATCTTATGGTTTCCAGCTTATTTATAGTCTATCTGTACTATATCCATGTACTATATCTATCCATACCTGCTTGTTGTCTGACTGTGTCCCTAACATTTTGCTCTGAATGTATTAAACAGCCCAGAAAGCATAAAAAAAAGAAAGAGTGACAAATACTTTATAGAAATCTTATAATAGTTGTGTAGGAGATGTAACTATTAACTCCAACTGACTCAAATAACAAACAATATGGCAAGCATACCACTTATCAAGCAATACTTCTATGCTGTTTCTATTACTTATGGTAGATACTTAGAATATAAAGTCTATTTTGACTAGTTTCCTAGTCAATAGTTTTGGAAAATTATTGTTGTAATACACTTACACATATTCATTTCTCCGGGTCAGGGCAATGAAAGAGCACAAAACATAAAATTCCAGAAACACACTAGCTTCAGCAGTAAAAGTTGTTTACATAGGAACTCTAAGACAAGGAAGTTTGGTAGTTATATTGCTTTCTTAAAAGCAGGTTAAAAAAAAACAAACAAACACAGGTTGAGTACATACAATTGCTTTGTATATTGGACCATACTTTAACTGATCTTCAAGTATATCATACCCTATCCATAAGGTCCATCAAACACTCCTGTCTCTATGAATGTAAGAGATACTTATCATCTCAGAATCAGGTGATAAAGTCTGTGATGACTGAGTACATTTAAGTTGCTGCAAATAAAGCTGATTTACGAACACTAGCCAACAAAAATACTGACAGTCACATCATGCATTTAAACAGCACACTCTTTCAAAGATCAAGTGATTCTTCAAATCTGAAAACAGATATACCTTTTTTACCTATTTCAAAGTACTTTTTATATATTCTACTTTCTCTTTTATTAAATTATTTTATTTATTTACATTCCAAATGTTGCCCCCATCATAGTCCTCTTCCTTTTGCCTCTGAGAGGGTGTTCTCACCCCACCCCTGACCTCTTCACCCTCCTCAAGCACCCACCTCACCACCTCAAACGCTCCCAGCATCCTCCTTGCCTGGGGCACCAAATCTCTACATGATTAGGCACATCCTTTCCCACTGAAGTCAGAAAAGTCAGTCCTCTGCTATACATGTGCTGGGGTCCAAGGACCAGCCCATGAACACATATTTGGTTCATGCTTAGTCTCTGGCAGGTCTGAGGGGTCTGGTTAGTAGATACTATCCCCTTCAGCTCTTTCAACCTTTCCATAACTCGTCCATAGGGAATTCCAACCTCAGTCCAATGGTTGGCTGTAAGTATCTGCATCTGTCCTCAGTCAGTTGCTGGAATCACAGACTCAAATAGTACAGGAAAACAGCCCTTTTAACTTTAATCAAGAATGCACTTTACAATATCCTATTTTGTCTTTTCTGATAACAAGTATTTTTTAAAAACTATCCTCTCCACTGTCATACACCAATACAAATAATTTAACGGATATATGAATGCATATATAGATATAGATATAGATATAGATATAGATATAGATATAGATATAGATATAGATATAGATATAGATATAGATATAGATATAGATATATACTGTCTTTATACTTCAGCTATGTAAACACCATAGTTTTGGACACCAACATATGTACCTCAAATAGCTTTTCCTGGGAGTTAGAGCTTCAGGTCCTGGGCGAGACCTGTGAGATCTCCAACATGTCTACTTCCTTGCTTGATGAAGAGCTTCTCCTGCTCATTTTGAAAGTCCAGTGCTTGAGATCCTTGGAGACTATTCTTGTGAGAAATTAAAATGACTGCCATCACCACAATGAATGATTTTTGACTTAAGAAAAAAAAGTAATTAAATGACTCACAGTACAATCACTCTAAATTAATCAAAAGAAGACAGACATTAATTCAGAAGGGGAAAAATCTATCAAAAACAAACCAAGTTAAACACAGAAGAATCATTAATATCCATTTTGCAAGACTGAATGCCATTAGTGCTAGTCAGTTAACAGCACGGTACAATCATTTTGTCTTTCCTCTGCCACTGGTCCATGGAACAACACTGCTGACTGAGTGTGTTTCCAGGCAACTTCATCTGCATCCTATTAAAGGGGATTGATGCCTTAAAGAAAAGAGTTTATTAAAATCAAATTTGTATTGAAAACTGTTTAAGCTTCTTTATGGAAAGAAGTTATTAATGCTTTGTTTTGTTTTACTAATACGCATATGCTTATAGTAATCTACCTAAAGTTTTAAAAGATATACTAAGAGCGACACACACCAGTTATCCCACATCTATGATTTAAAGAGAAGGTTTAAGGTAAAATGCAAACACTATTGTCACTCAAGTTGAAATCAAGCAGGGATGACTTTGCCCCATTCTTCTGTAAGTCTCAGCTTTTTTGTGTGTGAATATCGGCCACACCAGAATGAGATTTTCCAAAGAAGTGTGTGTGCATGCCTGTGTGTGTATGTGTAAATCCTAAAGTAATACTAATGTATTTATGTACTTCTGGGGACTGGGAGTCAAAGATTCAAACTCAGGTTCATATAGTATCTTAGCTCCACAGTCTTGAGTAAACTATGTACTTCTCAGGAATTAGGACATGTTACTGCTAACAAAATAAAATAATTCTTTGCAAAATCCTTGAATGAAGTAGCAGTCAGTCAAAACATAGTTATGAAATCTAGTTACCAAATAATAAAAGCAATATTCTTATAGTCATTGTTCTGCAAGGCTAACACTATGACATATGTCAGTAATAAGATGATCATAATGCAAAACACCTAAAATCCTATTGCCAGAAGGCAAAGAAAAAAATTAGACGTGGCAAGAGTGGAACATTTTCTGCTATAAATACATGATTGTTTGCAGCATTTATGGCTTCAGCATTTTTAAGTTTAAAATGTATGTTTGTTGGGGTGGGGCAGAGTGGGATCAGTATATATATGCAGACCTGTGGCTATGCATGTAAAGGTGGCAGTTGAGTCAGGAGTCTTCCTTAATTACTCTCCACTTAATATTTGGATCTAGAGTCTCTCACTGAACACAATTTGCTGATTCTCCTAGAACGGCTGGCAATCTAGTCTCGGGAGTGCTGAGAATCCATACGTCTACTGAGACACTTGGCTTTTGTATATGGTTGATTTGGCCTTCATCTCATCTCTCCAGTCATATATGTTTAAATATTTTATGGAGAATTTATAGTGTGGAGAGAAAAGAATACTGTTCAAAATCCTTAATGCCAGTAGAGAGAAATTTGCACTTATATATGCACATATATGAATATTTATTATCCACAGGCATATTGAATTTAAGAAACATTATATCTATATTGCACATTTTAATTTGAAAGTGTTACAGGAACAACAACATTTCTGAAGTAAAACTAGACTGCTTGTGGCAGATACAATTTGTGCAAATATATGGACGATATCTGAATTTCACAGGAGTGATGAACTCTATTCTCAAAATAGGTCTTGCTTAAAGAAATCTATAATGCATTTTTAATTCTGACAATTTAATTCCGAGGAGAGATCCAGTTTCCCCAACTCCAGGGAAACTCATTTGCCTTGGTTATCTAGAAAAGAAGACATAGGCTATCTTTTGTCTGAGGCCTGTGAGTATGTGTCAGAATATCTAAAGCCTCTCCATCAAAGTCTTTCAGACTTTTTACTGTGGATACCTTGAGTGGTAAGTACAACCTTTCCTGTGACTACTCGGATGCTTCTGCAATCCATGAGAGTGATGTCTTTGTGAATTCAGTTCCTCTACAAGACACTGTTGTTTTACTAGTTGCTTGAACAAGCTGTTCTTTCTACTTGAGATGTCCTTTCTTCACTTATTCGTAAGCCTGGCTCTGCTTCACCAATTCAGGCAATGTTTCTTGCTCATTAAAGTACTGTAGGACCTACTCTTAAGAAGTGAATCTTAGATTTCTTTATTCTCCCTTTATACTATGAGTTTGTGCATTATAACAGTCCCAACAACCTCAGCCACTGTCTACACTAGAACTGTGTTTTACAAAAACAGAGACAATATTTTGTCTTTGATTTTGTGGCTCTGGGATTAGTGTCTATAAACTGATTAGCACTTTACATATGAGTACATTCCTTTCTTTTAAGTGACCATTGTCTTAAATCTTTCAATGCATGTTATGGATTAAATAGGCTATGTGTGCTGAAGCATAACAACTAATATTAGTGGTCACTTTTAGTTTGGCAAGCATGAAGCTATTATTAACCACATCATTTACAAATGATAATCAAAAGGCTGGTGTGGAAAGAGGTGCTGAGTGTAACTCTAGAATCCTCTGTATGGAAGAGCCAGGATTCAGTCTTGAGTTTGTCAGGTAGGCCATTAGATGAAGTGAGAGTTAACACAGGGTAAAGTACTCGTCTTTCACCATACTCAGAAAATTGAATCAGTGAGGTGCTTCAGAGCTGAGAAATTTTGGCTACATGGGAGGAAATAAAACACAATTGAAAAGGATTCCCTACATTACTGTTCATAGAATATATGCTTAAGCTATCAATGAAAATGTACATATTCTTACACTATTGGACCAGAGAACATATGTTCGATCTACCAATGAAGATGTACATGAATTCCCTCTCTGTGACAAGGCTGAAATAGTTCAGGTCAAAGAAACAAAGCTGATGCTGTGTGATTTTTTTTCTTCAGAAAAGATCAAAATTAGAAGTTTTAACAGGAAAACCAGAGCTCTGATGATGCAAGGGAATAATTATTTTTGTTAAATGTCACTAATAATTAATGGGGACATTTTCAACTTTTGCTAAACATAGGGACGATGTGACTAATGTCTAAGTGACAGAGGCACTTAGTCAGTGCTTAGCTGATGACTTTTAATCCACAGATGTGTGTCTTTTATGATTATTTTAAGAAAGAACAAGTACTTCAAACTGAGATGACACTGTCATGAACAACAATGAGAGAACCAAAAAGTTGGGTTAGACTATTCTTGAGTGGGTAGGAGACTAGGCTCTCTAAGATCCTTAAAAGTGGAGTTGGTGCCATTCTCTTTCTCTCTTTGCTTCTCCTCATCTTCCCACACAGGGAGAGTATTATATCAAGTCATGCTCAGAAGCTGTGCTTGGCAATCTCAGACACCTGCAAACACAGAGAAGTTTTTCATTACTCTGAAACACAGTAGCAAAAGCACTAGCCTGTGTTTGATGAGCAATTCTAAAAGCATATCTGAGCATGATAGAGTGAAGGTTTCTCTTTTGGAATAATACCAATATAGAAGTGGCCAGTCTCATGCAATTTCTGAATCTTTGTGTGAGATCAATATCTATTTATATACACAAATGCTAACTGGCATATATATTTAGAATTTTGAGAATTTTTAATTAGTCTACCATGATTTTTTTCATGGAATTAGTTCAACTGAGCTCTTGAGGAGGATCATTCTTGATATATACAAGACTGTCTATATGCTTACAAGTCTAGATGTGTATGATGACTTCAGAGATATAGACATATATTACACATATGCATTCACACTGCAAGAATATGGGAAGAATAAGATGTTCTACGATTCCTTCATAGATCTTCTGCCTAACAGGAAGTTTATCATAATAAATGCAAATCTTGAAAGTAGTAGAAACAGTAGATAAACAATAACATTCACTGGCCAAGGTTAATAAATAATCAGAAGTAAAACTGAGCAAAGTATTGCCCCAGATAAGTATATACTGTACAGCTACAGCCAAAAAGGAAAAAAATAGAAGATTAGGAACAAGAGGCTTCCCTTTAGATTTTCTGACACTGACAGATTAGAACCTTATTTTCTATACATTAATTGAATTGTTTTGTATGATTTTTTAATCAACATTACAGAAAATATTTCTGGATGAGATGCACACAGGAAAGAATGTGGCACTTTGGTAACATAGAGTCCAGAAATGTAGAGTCTCTCAGAGTTTGGACTCCCAGTCTTCAAAGTAAAATAATAAGATGATTTTGAGTGTTGAAGACAGAGTAAAACTCAGTAGCTCAGAGAAAGGACCAGAAGTGGAATTGTGCATGCTCGTGAAAACATGATAATTTCATGGATTAGAATAAGAAAGCACAGACACAAACAGGGAGAGAATTCTGATGAGGGATAATTTCTGTCTTGGGTTATCATATAAATTTGATAGTTTTAATTATATCAGACATTGTTCTATAGTTGATGAGACTATATAGAAAAACACATGGCAAGAACTGTTTGATGCTCAAGAACTCTTCATTATCAACACTCCTGCCGGGTGGTGGTGGCACATGCCTTTAATACCAGCACTTGGGAGGCAGAGACAGGAGAATTTCTGAGTTCAAGGCCAGCCTGGTGTACAGAGTGAGTTCTAGGACAGCCAAGGCTATACAGAGAAACCCTGTCTCAAAAAACCAAACAACAACAACTACAACAACACTCATACCTTCATTCTGTTCCTGGAGGCAAGCTATGTAACATTTCCATGGAGGCATCTCTTTCTGGTTTCATTTATCACCCTGTTTGTGAATGGAAAAGAATATTTTGGTTACTCAGGTACCAAGTTTTTATTCCATATTATAATATATAGGAATGGAAATTGATTTTTATTTTTGTCTAATCAGTGGCTATACTTCAGGCTATTACATTCAGAGTACATGGAGAGTGTGAAACATCACTACACTGGATATTAATAGAATTCAGGTTGTCATCATTCTGAATAGACAGTGTCCCCTACATGTATAGAATACATGTGATGGACATAATGAGTAGGTTTTATTACAGAACGACCCATCTTGGACAAGCAGAGCCCAATTTCCTATGAATCTTTGCAGCTGAAATATACACATGATTTCCAGAAAACAAAACATGGGTATAAACTATTTATTACATTTTACACTTGCTTATGACAAATTCTTTTGGTGTAATTAGTTCCTGCCATGGTGCCTGGTACTTCTTGATTGAAAGGACCAATGCAAACTGAAAGGCAAAGGCTGCAAATAGCTAGGGTTCATAATTAAATGTTTGGGAATAGCAGTCCGATATTAACATTAAATATGCTCCTGCTGTGTCAAGCTGATAAGATGTCAGAGGTTGTCACTCCAACATAGCTTTATGACACCCCCTTACAAATAAATATACATGCAAGTTCTATGAAAGTACAGAATGGCATGTTATTTAACTGAATTAAATCATTTAATATTCTGTTTGCTTCATCAATTCAACAGACTGTTTCTCACAATAGTTGATCAATAACTATTTCTCACACTATTTGATCAGGAGATGAAAATAATTTCAAGTGAGCATTACTAACCATGCATTTATTTTTCTGAGTTTCACATCTCATTTGGAGATTAAACAGATCTGTACCACGAATAAGCTACATAACTGGAAACTTGAGTGGAGAAGCCCATTCTTGATTCTTGATGTCTAACATCTCATATGATTTAAACCACACCAATGTCAAGGTAGGTGTATTCTGTAAGCTAGACAAATATGAGAGTATACATATGACTTAGGTCATACCAATCATAATGAATGTACGTTTTTAATGAGAAGGTGGAGTATAGTCATTACTTTGAATCTTCACCAAGAACAGGGCATTCCAAGGACTATAGGTTTACAACCTTTCAAGCACAGATGGAGAGCTCAGCTGTCTGTGCGAAGAGAGCAAATAATAGGTAGAGTGAGCTACTTATGAAGTTCTGAACTTTTATACACTTTTGGTATTTGAACTGTATTTATATTTCTCTACTTCCATTGTCAATGATTAATTTCCTTTTACACATTTAAAGTGTGTCTTAGATGGTTAATTCTGAGCTTCAATCTTACATATCCTAAAAGAGATCTAATTACAGTTAGATAACAGCCAAATTGGTATGCAGAATCTGGAGATGCAATTTTCCTCCTCAAATGACAATGTTGTCTTTTTAATAAGCTACTGTTCATACTAAATGTGGCTACATGCAGAGACATGGAAAGTGTGGAAATTAGGAATTGAACATAAAAGGAAATAAGAAAGAAGAAAAAGCCATATTAGGAGCTTGATATCATCTTGAGATTTGAAAACAATATCCATGACTTTGATGGAACTACAGGAAGTAAAGTTTCCCAATGGCTAATTCATTATAGTCTAATTTCAGATAATATACCTACCTGTAGAAAAATGGATCAAAAATATTTATG
Source organism: Grammomys surdaster (assembly GCF_004785775.1). Classification (NCBI taxonomy): domain Eukaryota; kingdom Metazoa; phylum Chordata; class Mammalia; order Rodentia; family Muridae; genus Grammomys; species Grammomys surdaster. The sequence goes on along the minus strand of NW_021620607.1, from coordinate 2,402,494 downwards.
AAGAAGCAAATTTAAAAATAAATTTGGTTCAATTTTCATAAAAGAATAAGAGGATTCAAAACTGCTCCATTTATTTTATAAAGTTATCTTAAATAGAACATACACTCTTGTAGATATAGGACTTGAAATTCTAAGCAAAATAAAGACAATATGACTTCTGGCTGTTTATGTCTATCATCTATGCAACTATCATCTATACCTCTATCAATTATCTATCATCTGTATCTATCTATTCATTTATCATCAATGAATGAATGAATGAATGAATGAATGAATGAATGAATCAATCAATCAATCATTTATCTATCTTGCCAGAAGCCATCTAGTAGAAGCTAAAAATGAGCAGGTTATTTTCCTGAGTTAGTTCTGCCATGGACAATCAAAGTTAATGATGGGATGGCTTCTCTAGACAAGACAGAGAAGAATTTAATTTTAGGAAAAATTCCTGATGTTAATATGCTTTTCCTGTTATTAGTCTTATATAGAACAATCACTAGGAATTAGACAACACTTTTGAGCAGATTTCTGCAAAACAACAAAGATGAATTGGTTTGTAGTTATGCTATATAGACAGATAGATGATTTCTTAATTTTTAATGATGATCCTATACGAATTCCTAATATTGTGTTAATAACTATTAAGTTCTTTTATTAATGAGGTAATTCTATTTAATATTTTATTGAATGTTTTCTTTACTCCTTTTCTGGTTTTTCCCCAGAAACACCCAATCCCATCCCCTTTCTCCCTGCTTTGATGAGGGTGTTCCCCCCACCCACGCACCGACTCTTACATCCCTGCCCTCTCATTGTCCTACACTGGGCATTGAGCCTTCACAGGAACAAGGGCCTCTCCTCCCATTGATATTCGATAAGGCCATTCTCTGCTACATATGCAGTTGGAGCCATGAGTCTCTCCACGTGTACTCCTTAGTTGGTGGTTTAGTCTCTGGGAGCTCTGGGGGGGTCTGTTTGGTTGATATGTTAGCCTTCCTATGGGGTTGCAAACCCCTTCAGCTCCTTCAGTGCTTTCTCTAACTCCTCCATTGGAGACCTGGTGCTCAGGCCAATGGTTGGCTGTGAGGATCTACTTCTTTATTTGTCAGGCTCTGGCAGATCCTCTCAGGAGACAGCTATATCAGTCTCCACTCAACATGCACTTCTTGGCATCCACATTAGTGTCTGGGTTTGGTGACTGTATATGGGATGGATCCCCAGGTGGGGCAGTCTCTGAATGGCATTTCCTTCAGTCTCTGCTCCACAGCAAGTCTCCTTATATCCTCCTGTCATTATTTTGTTCCCCTTCTGAAAATGACTGAAGGACTCACACTTTGTTCTTCCTTCTTTTTGAGCATCATGTGGTCTGTGAATTGGATCTTGAGTATTCCAAGCTTTTGAGCTAATATCCATTTATCAGTGAGTGCATACCATGTGTGTTCTTTTGTGATTGGATTACCTCATTCAAAATGATATTTCCTAGTTCCACTCATTTGCCTAAGAATTTCATGAATTCATTGTTTTTAATAGCTGAGTAGTACTTCATTGTGTAGATGTACCACATATTTGTATTCATTCCTCTGTTGAAGGACATTTGGGTTCTCTCTAGCTTCTAGCTATAATAATAAAGTTGCTATGAACATAGTGGAGCATATGTCCTTGTTATATGTTGGAGCATCTTTTAGGTATATGTCCAGGAGTGGTATATCTGGGTCCTCAGGTAATACTATGTCCAACTTACTGAAGAACCGTCAGAATGTTTTCAAGAGTGGTTGTATCAGCTTGCAATCCCAACAATTGAGGAGTGTTCTTCTTTCTCCGCATCCTCACCAGCATCTGCGATCACCTGAGTTTTTGATCTTAGCCATTCTGACTGGTGTGAGGTAGAATCTCAGGGTTGTTTTGATTTGCATTTCCCTGATGACTAAGGATGTTGAACATATTTTTAGGTACTTCTCTACCGTTGGATGTTCCTCAGTTGAAAAATCTTTGTTTAGCCCTGTACTCCATTTTTTAAAAGGGTTATTTGGTTCTCTGGAGTCTAGTAATTACTTTTGAGTTCTTTGTATATATTGGATTTTAGTCCTCTACTGGATGTATGATTGGTAAAGATCTTTCCAAATCTGTTAGCTGCTGTTTTGTCCTATATACAGTGTCCTTTGCCTTATAGAAGCTTTGCAACTTTATGAGGTCCCATTTCTTGATTCTTGACTTAAAGCATAAGTCATTGGTGTTCTGTTCAGAAAATTTTGCCCTGTGCCCATGTGTTTGAAGCTCTTCCCCACTTTCTCTTATGTTTCAGTGTATCTGGTTTTATGTGGATGATACATTTGGACTTGAGCTTTGTACAAAGAGTTAAGAATGGATCTTGGTGGGTATAGTTTAAAAAAAAAAGAATGGATCAATTTGTATTCTTCTACATGCTGACCTCAATCTGAATCAGCACCATTTGTAGAAAATGCTGTCTTTTTTCCACTGGATGTTTTTAGCTCCTTTGTGAAAGATCAAGTGACCATAGTTGTGGGTTTATTTCTGAGTCTTCGATACTATTCCATTGATCTTCCTGCATACCTCTGTACTAGTATGATTCAGTTTTTTTTATCACTATTACTCTGCAATGCTGTTTGAAGTCAGGGATGGTGATTCCCCCAGAAGTTCTTTTACTGTTGACAATAGTTTTGCTGTCCTGGGTTTTTCGATATTTCAAATGAATTTACAAATTGCTCTTTCTTACTCTATGAAGAATTGAGTTGGAGTTTTGATGGGCATTGCACAGAATCTGTAGATTGCTTTCGGCAAATTGACCATTTTTACTGTATTAATCTTACCAATCCATGAGCTTGGGAGATCTTTCCATCTACTTCTATCTATCATCTACCTCTTTATCTGTCTTCCTCCCTACCTAGGTACAAATTTTCTTGTCTGTCTGTCTGTCTGTCTGTCTGTCTGTCTGTCTTCTATTGTGGGACTGTGATAGGATGGATTGAGTTTTGGAAGAAGTGTTGGCTGGAAATAGTCCTGAGACCCAACAAGTGTGCATGCCTGTGAGGGACCGGCATCTATTCCACCACACTTCCTGAATCCAGACTCCTGACACGTGGCATAGACCTCCACTTGATCTACACCATTCAGTCATGTAGGGTGTGACTACAGGCCTCAGGCCTGGAGACATTTCCATATTAGTTAGTTACCTAAAGGCCAGAGGGTGTAGCTAACTAAGTATTCTTTCCCAGACCCTCCTCTCTCTCCCTTCCCTATTTAAGTCTATCATCCACCATGTCAATAAAGCTCTTTGAACCCTGGACTTCCTCATGTCATTGGGGCCTGCAATCACGGAAAGCTTCTCTGTGTTTTTCGCCATGAGGACCCGCATCTTCAAACAAGCAGCCTTTTAACCAAGTGAGTATAACATGCAAGCACTTCCTGCAGTGCACAGTCAGGGCATCTCTTTCCCTCGTCTCTCTCAGCTAGCCTGCCTGCTTCTTGCCTCTGTTCTGCTGCTTCCCCTAGCGGAGTCTGGAAGCCCCAGAATGATGGCCAGTTAGTCCTTGGCTGCCACCAGGCCTGGGGATCCCCACCATAGAACCCTGCGCTTCCCATAGAATCTCAGACTGAGTGAGGGACTCGCCACACCCAGGGACATCCAGGCCACTTCTCACAGCGCAGCGCCCGCTTGGTGCCATGAGCAGAACCAACTCAGTCGAACTTCCCACACACTTTTGCTTCTCTCCGGAGGCGTCCCCAAACCCCCCGCACCCCCAAAGGACAGAAGACACACAGGACCCACAACACAACAGAGATACATGCCTGCACGCCCACGCATGAGCCATCATTCCCCACAATCTGTCATCTATCTATCGTCATCTGTAGTCCTACCTATCTAGGTACATCTCTTCCTCTCCCTTCCTCCTCTCCTCCAGCTTCTCTCTCTATTCCTCTACTTTACTCCTCCGATCTTTCTCCTTATTTCTATTTCTATTCTCTTCCACTTCCATTTCTTTTGTGTCTCTAAAGTACCAGCAAGAAAATAGATATATGGAGTGTCCCCAAGGAGAGAACACACATGGGAGACTCCAAGGCATCTTTGAGGATGTGAGAAAGCCAGTCCATCTATTCAGAAGTACCATCTGAAGAAAAGAACATTGGTAGGGCTATTCATAACGAACTATGGAGCTGTTCTAGAATTAACAATCTGTAAACTCAACATGTAACAAATGTTCATATTCTAAAATACCTTAGCTAAAGAACCTAATTTAAGATTATGTCACATGTATATGTATATACCCACAATATACAAAGTCAGTGAAATTTCAATTTTAGTAGTTTGAGACTAAAAATAGAAACAAGTTTGTAAATATAATGGAAATTTTCTCAAAATTTAAGTAATATTTTGATACTTTGTTTTATTTTATCTTTACATAGTTCAAAACACTAATATATTTTAGTTAATAGGGTTTTCTTTCCTTTGGAATAGGATAATGTGAAATTTGTCTAATGCTGAATCAGGTAATCAGCCACATCTTCTGAAGAATCCCATTGTTTTTTTAGCTGCTATCTTTCTGACTGTTTGAACCAGAGAAACTCAGTTCATATTTTTCCAAGTAAGGATTCTTTCTCAGAATATTGGTTTTTAACATATATAATTATAAACTAACACTTTTGTTATAAATATATGATAACATATATGATTCTTATATAACACACAATAAGTGAATCCCTATTTGAGCATAATCATTATGTGTGAAGGTAGAGATGGATGGATAGAATATTGAAAAAATACAGTGGAATTAAAAGATAAATATATCTGTCAATTTTTATTTCTGTGGAAAATCATATGTAATAGTAACACTGTAGCTTGTTAAAGGATAGATAGATGATAGATAGGTAGACAGATGGATACATACGTACATACATACATACATTCATACATACATAAATAGATCCCCAAATTAGTTGCAATCACAACATTTCTATCTGTGGATACAAAGAAAAATTTTCTGTTGTGCTAATAAAGTTTACTAGAGTCAGATTTCTGTATCTACAGGACACTCCAAGTCATATTTTGGATTAAATACCATGTTATCTATGCTAAAATATAAGATGGCTTTGATTAAATACAAGACCAATAGATAAGAAGTTACTGAGCTTGATTTTTATATTTTTCATACCTTGAGTATAAGTGAGATAATCTAATAATTGCATAATTATTATTTATCTATCTGCTTCTTTTATTGTATGTTATATGACTTCTAGTCATTATATTGTACTCCCATAATGTACTAAAATACCCTTAAACTTCTTACTCTTTCTTAAGTGCATGCTATTATTCTGACTTTCCATATTTTATCAAGAAAAGAGTGTTAATAGGACAGATGATAATATAAAGAGATAAAGTATGCTTATACAACTTTGAAATGTCCGTGATTTTTTACATTTTTCCATTTTATATAATAGAAATTCTTCCATCTAGAAACAGTTTAAATTTATCAACATATTGTCATTGAACTTAGGGAGAAATATATAAAATTGACTTTTTGATACAGCAGAGAGAAAAGTTTTTAACATGTCAAATTACAATGTAGCATTGTAACAGCTTCATTTCTTCTTAAAACTCAGGGACAACCAAATGTATAAATGGACTAATGAATATTATATATGAAATTATTTTTTAAGATTTATGTATTGTTTATTTTATGTATATGAGTGCACTGTAGCTGTCTTCAGACACACCAGAAATGAGGATCAAAACCCATTATGTGGTTTCTGGGAATTGAACTCAGGACCTCTAGAAGAGCAGTCAATGTTCTTAAATTCTGAGCCATCTCTCCACCCTTTGTATATGAAATTATTAATAACAAATATTGGTCATGAAAGTTGAAACTAAGCCATGACAGTGGAAATAGGATTTCAAGGATGAGAAGACAGGTGGAAGTGTGCAGGTGACATAAAAATTGAAGCAGGATAATAGCGGTGGGAGTAAAACTGGTAGGGCAGGGGTGTGATGGAAGAGTGGAGGAGAAGGAACCTAAACATCCATTCCTCCAGGGTTTCTGCTTCATGTTCCTGCACAAGTTCCTGCCTTGACTTCTCTCAATGATTATGTAGGACTTTGAAATGTAAGTAAAATAATACCTTTTCTCTCCTTGAGGGGAGAAAGTTGTAATAAACACCTTTCCTTCATAGACTAATAACAAACAAAAAAATGAAGGCAATATTAATAGTAGTAATTGCTCATTATTCTGTGATAAATCATTTTCATTGTCTCTGAGTTCCACAGCTCTTAAGTAGGATAAATATACTTATTTCACAAAACTGTTATGAGAAATATCAAACAAATTCTGACAAAGGAAAACAACCACTAAACAGTTAATTACTGAGCTAATGATGTTAAAACTTGAGCATAGTAGATTCTGAGCTCTCTAACATTAGGCAAGGTAACTTTTCTGTATTCTCTGTAGGAAAATGAGAAATATTTTTCCCTGAAGAGTTACAGTTTCTGAAACCAGGTGTACAATTAGCAAATGTCATTTGTTAACTCATTAGAGTTCTTTGCTGTGTCTTCTGGCTTCTAAATATTACACTATAACTCACATGACAAAAATTATAGATACAGATCACCTTTCAGAAATAGAATTGCCAATGGTGCTGCTCTTTAGACAAAATGCATGACCTTGTCTTCCATGTTGAAGGAATAATTGATAAAAACATGCTTCTGTGGAGAACAGGCATCTGTATAGGAATAAGAATAGCTATTATTTTTGATTTGAAGAGGATATGTTTATATCAAAATTCTTTTATAAGTAAAACAAGTAACACTGCACAATAATCATTCAGGTTTTGCTTGAATTTTAAATGACATTACTGACAATATGGATAAACTATCAATGGCAAGAAAGAAAACTTACAGAAGTTTTTATGTTTTCTCAAATAGTCTTTTGGAGGTTACTTTTGAAAATAAAGAGATAATTTAGAAAGATATTGTGTATTTCTAATAAAGAACTCTTTTGAATTATTACGAGATTTAGTATATCAGTATATCATTTGTATTCCCATGTCCATTCTGTAGTATGCAGCATTTACCAACTTCATTTGACAACTGAGTTCTCCTCCCTCACTATTCCCGTCATCAGAACTGAGGATTAAGAGTTATCACAGATTTATTACTAAAATCAATGGAGGACCATACCTGTTGGAATGATATTGATGTTAACTTTAGTAACTAGGTGGTTGAAATACTCATACTCCTGAAATTTTACCAAAATGTGTGGTTATTGAAATAGGAAGCAGAGAAGAAACAGGAAGCCTACCACCAATATTGGGGGAATAAAGCGTTGCTGGAGTGATGTTTCCAGTGGTTTTATTAAGAGGCACATTTCCATGATCCCAGGGCTCCTGGTGAGATGGAGGGAGCTTTTTCTGAGATGGTGTTCACCTGTGTACACTTGTGCTAGGTGCACTCCCAATTGCATAGTTTTAGAAATACAAAACTTTTCCTCCTACAGGTCTTCAAAGTTACTGCCTTGTCACTACATTGTCAAGAGAAATTGTAGGATACTTTTTAAAAAGTGAAAGCTACTTCTGATATCTTTTAAGCAGAACAAACATAGAAGAAAAGAAAGAAAACACACACTTCTTCCACACACCTATACATTGATAGAAATTTGAAAACTATACTTCAATTTGTGATGTCAGTACTTTTGACGATAGTTCTGAGTAACAACTGGATAATTAAAATATGTATCAAAAATTAATAATGATAGTGTAAAAATTGTTACTGTGTATTTTCTGGCAAAACCGATCTCCAGTGAATCTGGGATATATCATTTTCCTCCTTTCTTGTTACCAAACACTGTAGTTTCAATGGAGAAAACTGATCACAAAATGGCAGGAAATGGAACACTAGGGTCTTGATATAAGCAATCTAACAGAGAGAAGAAACCTACTTTGTAGTTACTGGATACAGTGACTTGCCAAATTCAAGCATGTACTAAAAAATCAAACAAAGGACTCAATAAAATGAAGATTGCTGGTTCTCAACTAACGATATGGGACAACTGATAAAAAAATTTCATATCTAACATATAATATTATTGTGTTTATTCAGATGCACACAGTGTGGAAGGGTATTTTTAAATATTTTAATGTAGTTCTAAAGTCAGTGGAATGATGGGAGATATAGCTTCTTCTCTAAATCATCTGCCTACATTAAAAGTAGTTTAATATCACAGATGATTGTGGTTTTAAAAAGGAGAATCTCACTCATGACTGACATACATGTGTACAGTACAACTAATCCCTGAAACTCTCCATTGTGCTTGCTGGAACAGTTTGGTAAGTCTGGTCAAAAAGGCTCAATGATGTCCATGATGGTCACTATTTAACTTTAATTTGCTTTCCTATCCCTCATTGTATATATTCTTATTCCTCTTTGACAATCTCTCCTTCCTTTGCTGTAGTAAACATCACAAAACAAGCTTCTAGTGTACCTTAGGGATTATCTTGAAGGACATCATTCAGTGGATGTCTACCTTAAACTACATTTTTACTCTTGTAAAATAAGTTGGGTATCTTCTGTCTTCTTATATAAATGCGTCAAGCTCACCTGCATCATTTTAGGAAGAGATAGTCTTTCTCTCAGTATACATGTCAGCCCATGGTGATTTCCAACGTGAAACATTGAAAAATGCATATAGGTATGCATTTTGATAAAATCATATATAATAGTTATTTTATAAATATATATATATATATATATTTAATTTTGATTCCTTCATATTTCTTTTTATCTATTAAAACAATTCATTTTGACATTGATTTTTAGTTATTTCTTCTACTGTTTTTATTTACAATTTAATTGCATTATTGGACTGGTGTCTCCATGTTAAACACAAAGATTATATTGACAAAGAAGCTCCAAGATTTCTATGTTCACAGCATCAGAATTTTATAGAAATAAAAATTGATTACTTTTATAAAAGTTAATTAGATTAATAAGAAAAGATCTTTTATTGGCCTAATAAAGCATATGAGAGAATTATACACAAGATCAATTAGGTTAGACTTAGAGCTAAAAAATAATCCTCTCAATATTTTTGAATTAAGGATTGTTATATAAATATTGCCTGGGTCTTATGTAATTCAGCTTTCTGCCCTGGTAACAAATCAACTGAGTCAATAAACTTGTAGGGAGGAAAATTTTTTTGGCTCAATTTTAGAAGTACCAGGTCTTGGATGCTTGACCTCATCGCTTTGGGTCTGTTTTCCAAAGGACTTCGTGGAAACACGTAGTACATTAGACCGGACCCTCGTCCTAGTTGTCAGGGAGCTGTCAGATGATGCTGGAAGGATCACAATAGCCTCATCAAGTGGCTCACCTCCCATGATTCCTCTACCTTTGATTACCACCAGGCTTTTCATACATATGCCTTTGTATGACATTAAAAAGCAATACTTTAATAGATGTTTTTTTAGACACCCAATACTCATGGTCACAGATTCAATTATTTACTGACCTACTTTATTCTAGACACAATTATTTCAAATAAACTGCAATTTTGAAAGTAAGAATTTATATGTTAATCATAAGATGACATATATTTGTGTATACAAATATTTTTTTCATCTGTATTTGTGTATTTGTAATTTTGAAATAATTTTTTCTTTCGACTCCTCTTTATTTCTTATATTCTGCATTCAAACACATAGATTAACAGTCACTTTCTTTCATTAACATATATTTATTTACCTCTCATATCATGAATCCTGAATTATATTATTTCTGAGAATGTTACTTTTACATCATAATGTAATCACAATTAATAGTTTGTGTTCATAAAGAGGAAGCTCTTTTTAATATCACCTTTGTCCTTGAATTGTCACTTTGATGATGAAGTTTCATTTTGAACTTTTCTGTGTCCAGGCTACTGGCATTTAAGAGATTTATCGGTGGCCTCAAAGGAGGCAATGGCCAGAGGCATAGAAAACGGTGAATCACAAACTGGAAGGGAGCAGAAATGTCCCATTAGCTGTGTGTGTGTCAGATACTAAGTGGGTGTTTGTGGGTTTTTCTGTCAACAACATTCTCCTTACAGAAGAAAGACCTGTCCCCTGAGTTCACTTTACATCTTTCTAACAGGCCTATAGCAAAGAGGATACACACTAAGGGAGGATATTTTATTATCTTGAGAAAAAAGGACACTTGCATTATTAAAGAGAGGAGTATGTAGCAGGGTAGAAGAAAAAAGCCTCAATCTTGTATATTAATTATTTATTACTTTATATTTTAATTGAATATGGCTTTTTCTCTCTCCTTTCCTCCCAGGCCCTTCCTCTTACCTCTCCTCCCCACATCCATCTCCATTCCCCTTCTCCTCAGAAAATGGGAATCATGGATATCACAGATATCAACCAAACTTGTCACACTAAGTTAAACTAAGAGTAGGCACATCTTCTATTGAGGCTAGGCCAAGTTAGAGGAAAGGAATCCAAAGGCAGACAATGTAGTCAAAGACATCCTCTGCTTCTGTTTTATGAGTGCCACATGAAGAACCAGCTGAATAACTATTACATACGTGCAGAGGATTTAGGTCCATCCCATGCATGCACTCTAGTTGGCAGGTCATTCTAAGTCCGTATGGACCCAGGTGAGCTTATTCTTTAGATTTTCTTGAGGTGTCCTCGACCCCTCTGGCTCCTTCAGTTCTTCCTCCTCTTCCACAGGTTGCACCCAAGCTCCAATTAAGGCTTGGCTGTGGGTCTCTGCATCAGTTTCTGTCAGCTGTTGGGTGAAGCCTCTCTGATGATAGTTACGCTAAGTTCCTGTCTGCAAGTAGAGCAGAATATGATTAATAATGTCAGGCATGGGCTCCCTCTCACAGCATGTATCTCAAGCTGGGTTAGTCATTGTTTGTCCCTTCTCTCAAATTCTACTTTATCTTGTTGGTAAGACATCTGCACATCTTGCAGGACGAATTGTGGATCTAAGGTTTTGTGGCTGGTTTGGTGTACCAATCCCTCTACTGGAAGACTTGCCTGGTTACTAGATCTGTCCCATTCAGGATCCATATCTCCCATTGCTAAAAGTCTTAGCTAGGGTCACTCTCACTGATTAATGAGAGTTTCCAATATCCTATGTTTCTAGCTTGTCCCAGAAGTGCTCCCCCAATCTAGTTGCCTCTCCCAGTACTCTCTCCCTCTGTTCTCCCACTATTTCATCCTTTGGTTCTGATACTCATACCCTCCCCCACCCAGTCCCCTCCTGTCCATGTATCCACCCCCAAAGTGTAAACTATTTCCCGTTATCAGTGAGATTCAAATGTCCTCCTCTTGTGCCCTGTTTGGATTTGTGGTTTGTAGCATGCTAATCCTTTATTTTATGACTAATATCCATTTACAAATGAGTACGTACCATGTTTGTCTTCCTAGGTCTGGATTACTTCACTCAGGGTGCTTTTTTCTAGTTCCATCTATTTTGCTCAAATCCTTCACCTGCTTTATTATATTTTCCTGTATTTCTTTAATAGATTTATTTGTTGCCTCTTAAGAGCTTCTACCTGTTTGTTTGTGTTTTCCTGTATTTCTTTAACGGAGTTATTTATATCATCTTTAAAGGCTTCTATCATCTTCATGAAATGAGATTTTAGGGTCAGAATCTTGCTTTTACAGAGTGTTATGGTATCTAGAGTTTGCTGAGGAGCTAGAACTGGGTTCTGATGGTGCTGAACTGTATTGAGTTCTGTCACTTATGTTCTTGTGATTGCCTCTCATCACCTGGGTATCTTTGGTGTAAATTGGCCTAGGTGCCTCTGACTGGAGCTGGGCTCCTTAGAGGCAGGTAGAGCTCTGTGATCTAGGTTAGAACCTGACCCCTGGGAGGCAGGCAGTGCTGTCTCTTGTTAAAGGTGCCTCCTGTGTTTCTAGTTAGGATAGGCTTCCTGTGTTCCTAGGGTGAACCTCCTGAGAGACAGGCAGGCTCTGGGATCCAGGGGCAGAATCTGCCCCAGTTGCCCACAGAGGTGCAAACTGGAAGGACTGTGCCACTGGTTAAGGTAGTCCTCCTGTGTCACTGATTTTTGCAAATCTTCTGGGAGACAGGCAGGCTGTATTGTAGGTTACTACAGACCGCCTGGGAGGCAGGCAGGGTATAGATGTGGGAGGGTATCAGGTCACTGCTCTGGCCCAGGTAGAGAAGCAGACTGGAGAGAAGGTGGAGCTTGACAGGGCGGATGGGCCCCAAGTCAGCTGGACTCTGTGAGTGTCCCAGCTAGCATGGGAATTTGGGCAGGAGTCTCATCTGTGTCCCTGGTTACTGTGGACCTCCAGGGGGCAGAAAGCTGTAGGGTATGGGAAGGTATTGGCCCATTGATCTGGGCAGACCTCACTTATTTCTTTTTGAAAGCACTTAGTTGTATTAACTTACCCCTTAGCACTGTTTTCGTTGTGTCCTATAAGTTTATGTATATTGTGCATTCATTTTCAATGAATTCCAGAAAGTCTTTAATTTCTTTCTTTATTCTTTCCTTAACCCAGTAGTCATTGAGTAGGGAGTCATTCTGTATTCATGAGTTTGTGGGCTCTCTGTTGTTCCTGTTGTTAAATTTCAGTTTTAATGCTTGCTAGTCTGATAAGATACAGGGAGCAAATTCAATTTTCTTACATCTGTTGAGACTCTCTTTGTGACCAAGTATATGGTCCATTTTGGAGACGGTACATTAGGCACTAAGAGGAAGGTATGTTCTTTTTGGTTTGGGTAAAATGTTCTGTAAATATCAGTTAAGTCCATTTGAGTCATAGAGTATGTTATCTCCATTATTCCTCTCTTTAGTTTCTGTTTGAATGACCTGTTCTTTGGTGGAAGTGGGGTGTTTAAGTGTTCCATTACTAATGTTTGGAATTCAATTTGCGATTTAGTCTTTAGTATACTTTTTTATGAAAATGTGGCTGCCGCAACATACAGAACATTGATATTCAGAATTCAGAATCATCTTCGTGTATTTTTTCTTTGATGAGTATGAAGTATCCTCTTCCATCTCTTTTGATTAATTTTGATGGGAAGTCTGTTTTAGTAGAATGGCTACTCCAGTTTGCCTCCTGTGTCTGTTTGCTTGGAAAATAATTTTCCTAGAGCTTCACTATGAAGTAATGTCTATCTTTGATGTTGAGGTATATTTTTTGTAAGCAACAGAATAATGGATATTGTTTTTGGATTTGTTCTGATCATTGGTGTCTTTATATTGGGAAATTGTGTCCATTGATATTGACAGATATTAAAGGTCTATGGTTGTTAATTCCCATTATTTTGATGTTGCTAGTGGTAGTGTGTGTGAGTGTTTCCCATCTTTTACTTTGTCCATATGAAATTATTTCCTATGTTTTCTTGGGTGTAGTTAACATCATTAAGCTTGAGTTTTCCATTTAGTGTCTTTCATAGGGTTGGATTAATGCATGGATGTTTAAATTTTGTTTTTCTCTAGAATATCTTGTTTTCTCCATCTATGGTAATTGAAATCTCAGTTGGGTATAGTAATCTGAGCTGGCATCTGTGGTCTCTTAGAGACTTTAAGACATTTGTGCAGGCCCCTCTGGCTCTTAGAGTCTGTTGAGAGTTCAGGTATAATTCTACTAGGCCTTTATATGTTATTTGACCCCTTTCACTTGTGACTTTTAATATTTTTTTCTGTACATTCAGTGTTTTGATTAGTATGTGATGGGAGGATTTCTTTCTATGTCCATTCTATTGGCTGTTCTGTAAGCTTCTTTTATGTTTATAGCTGTGTCTGTCTTTAGATTAAGAAAATTTTCTTCTATAAATTTGTTGAAAATATTTTTTGGTCCTTTGAGATGGAAATCTCCTTCAATTCCTATTATTCTTAGTTTTGGTGTTGTCATAAGATGGCAAATTTTCTGGATATTTTATATCAGGAACATTTTAGATCCAATGTTTTCTCTGACCAATGTATCAATTTCTTCTATTGTACATTTTATGCCTGAAATTCTCTCTTCCATCTGTTGTATTCTGTTGGTGATACATCTATTATTTCTTTTCTCTGAGTTTTCCATCTCCAGAATTCCCTCAGTTTGTGTTTTTTGTTTGTTTGTTTGGTTGTTTGTTTGGTTGGTTTTATTGCTTCTATTTCTATTTTTAGGTCTTGAAAAGTTTTATTCATTTTCTTCATCTGTTTATATTTCACTGTATTTCTTTGGGTCATTTATTTATTTTCTCTTTAAAGGTCTCTATCATCTTCAACAGGTTAGATTAAATGTCATTTTCTTGTGCTTATGTTGTGTTTGAATATCAACATTGCTATAGTAGGATGGCTCTACTGTTGTCATATTGCTCTGGCTTTTGTTGATTGTGTTCTTAAGCTTGCCTTTATACATCTAGGTCTTGTGGTTATTCTAGGTTTAGATGCTGATTTCTGAGTTTGTCTTTGTTGGATGGGTGTTTAGTTTTGGTTTTGTTTGGATTTTTTTCCCCTTGGTTTCTGTTTCCCCTCTGTCTTCTGGCCTGAGTAGCCTAAATTTCTGGTGACTAGTAAGTCTTCATGTCAAGTAGGGTATCCCCCCATGTAGTATTCTGGCCTACATGGCTTCTTGGGTTTGGGGTATTTACCTGGTCTCTGGGGTTCCTAGTACCAGTCTGGCCTGGGGTCCTTTGTGGCAGCCTGGCCTATGAAAAAGCAAGCAGAGTTGTGGGCTGACAATGCAACACAAGGGACAGGGTGCAGTTTACTGATACTGAGTGTTCCTTAATGGTATTTGGCAGGAGCTGGTTATCTCTGGTGCTGGCAGGCCTCTGGAAATGCAGGCAGAGTTTTGGAGCCAGAATTTAGTGCAGGGGACAGGGTCAAAATTCTCATTTGTAATGCCAGTAGATTCTTTTGTATTCTCACTTCTGATACAAATGTTATAAAAACAGTCAATGTTTATGCTGGCATTCCTTCTGGGACATACAATAGAGTTACTCGACAAGGTAGGCATAAGATAAGTCCCCAGATATAACCATATCCTCATTTCCAGAACTGTGAAAATGGTAGATTACCTTGCAAAAGGAAATTAATGTTTCAAAAGGGATGAAAGTTTTTAATTATCCAAACTAAAATAAGGAGATTACTGGAAAGTATGAATGGGTTGAAAATTCACTATGGGAGCCTCAAATTAGCACCATATTCTCACCAGGTTACCTGCTTATCTGGATTAATTAAACTCTTTGAAATAGGACTAGTGTGTTTTACACAGACACACCCATTCTCCCTCCCTCCCTCCTTCCCTCCTTCTCTCTCTCTCTCTCTCTCTCACACACACACACACACACACACACACACACACACAAACACACACAAATGCACCCATACACAAACACGTACACAGTCGAAAGGATAGGTGATATATATTTATGGAATCTTGGTCTGATTTATTTATGGCTTTGGATAGTAAATAAATTATCATAAAACCAAGGTGATCAGGTTCCCCCTAGGAAGAGGAAAATTGCAAAAACCAAAAAACCTTCGTAAGGGGGAATAAGTTTACTGATCCTTTGTTATCTTACATTCAGTTATGCCCGGAAAAGTCTTGGTAAGATATTGAGTTACATATCCATAATATAATAAATTTGTCATTTTCTTTTAATCATAGTCTTTTCACGTAACTCACACTGGGCCAGAACTATAGGCTCTAGATTTTTCCTTGTCCTCTGTGGCTAGCTAAATTTATGTTCTTTAATCTTTTAAGGTTTCAAAAACTTATCACAACCAAAGTAGAAATTTAATATACTCTGAAAAGTTTTAAATAATCAGGTCCCAGTTCAGAACAAATGTATTAAACCTAAAAGATGGATAAGATCCAGGTAAATTATCTAGAAGGCTCTAGGGTGTATGATCTGCCACCCTGTGATCTTCATGAGGCAGAAAACTGGTTAGGGAATGGAACTTTTGTTAATGGACTCAAACCAAACTCATCAGAGTCTTCACCAACTCTAGGAAATTTTCATCACCAATGTAGAAGGGATATGATTTCCTAATGCATCAGAGGGGCCATTGTTGACACCATTATAAAATGAGGCAACTCAACAAGAGAAAATAATGCAAATAGATTTAATCTGTATTTTTTCTTCTGTTACCAAAAATGTTCAGAGTTGTAAATCAGAATGGAAAAAAAAGCTTCATTTTTATGCTTAGATTCAAGAAAGAATGGAAATCACACAGAAATATGATGGTAAAGGAATGGGATAGGATAGGATAGGATAGGATAGGATAGGATAGGATAGGATAGGATAGGATAGGATAGGATAGGATAGGATAGGATAATAGAGTAGAGTAGAGTAGAATAGACTGAAGCAGAATGGAGCCAGAATGAGTGGAAAACTCTAAACACTTGGAGATAAAGCAACATCCACTTAATGTACAGGTCTTCAAGGGTCTGGGGAGATGATTGATAAACTGACTTTTCTAGATGCTAGAGCTTGTTCGATGAAAGGCTTGCATGAGGGAGGAATTCTGGTCCCATCACTGCCTGAGGGGACAAGCAGGGTCAGAAGACAGGAGGTTTTTAAAAAGTCAGAGGAAGACATTGCCTACCTACAATGTGCTTCTTAAGGGTTTCGAGCATCTCTCATTGAAAGTCTCCAGGACCCCAGTGGGATACATTAAGACACTGTGTTCTTATCCCCAATGGTATGCACACTGAGTGTTAACTTTTACACTGATGACAGTTTGTAATTAAGCATAAACTAATACATACAATTTTCAAATTTTATTGGGAGAAATGTTTTTTGAATTATCCTTAATCAATTTTTACAGTCTGGTCATTATCCACCTCCAAGTCTGCCCTCTGACAGTTCCTCATCCCATTCCTCCTCCCTGTCTCCAAGAGGATTTCCCCACCACTTCAGTCCCACATCACCCTGCCAGGCCTCCAGGGCATGTATTCTGTAGTGAAAGAAACTTCATATTTATCTCCTTTATCCTTCTTTCCTTCTTTTCTCTCTCCCTCCTTCCTTCCCTTTCTTCATCCATTTTTTTACTTTCCTCTATTCTCATTTTTTAATTTCTTTTTTCATTAACTTATCCTTCTTTTTCTTCCTTCTCTCCTTCAATCTTTCTTTTTCATCCTTTCCTCTTGTTCCATGCAGGAATTACGTATTTGTCATATGGATAATGTTTCGAGTCTACTATAGCTTGAACAAAAGATCAATCCAATTAATGCAGACTAACATGGTAGAGAAATATAACCAAAGCCCTACATTTTAATTTCAACTCAGTGTTATGTTACCAGGGGGAGTATTTAAGCTTACCTTTAAGCTCTTTAGTAATTCAATATCTCTTTTGGGAAGTTTGCTCTGTAATCTTTGTCAAAAATTTTTCCTTACATCAAACTAAAATCCCCTTTATTATAACTCACCATTAATTAAAATCTAACCTCTGTGAATGGAAGCCTCCTAAACTAGAAGAAGTACGTTCTTTCGATAATGTGTTTCTTTTCAAGCTTGAGTTTGGAGAAATCACTGAGAGTGACAGGATAAAATGTAAAAGTGAGAAATATGATTATAAATCTCATTCCCACCACATACCCTAGAAGCACTTTCAATGAATCATGATTTCCCTGTATTTACCTAGCTGCTCTTGAATGCTTCTTCATAGTACTCTTAACAACAGGTCAGGATCTCCTCTCCCACCTATGCCTGACAAGGCCATTCTCCCTTACATATACAGCTGGAGCCATGGGTCCCTCCCTAGGTGCTCCCAGGCTGAAGACTGGACACCGTGTGTGGGGGAATTCGAGGGTGGGGATGTGGAAGTAGGGGCAGTAGGTGGGAGCACATCCTCATAGAAGCAGGAGGAGGGGGCATGGGATAGGGGGTTCCTGGGTAGGGGCGGGAATAGGATAAGGAGATAACATCTGAAATGTAAATAAAATATCCAATAAAAAATAATTAAAAAAACAATAAGTCAGTGACAGGTTTGTTACGTAGGATTGTTGATTTTTATTTATTTCATTGTAAATTTTTACTTGACTCTTACAATAAACCAAGGAGCAAGATGCTATTCCTCTCATCTCTGGGATGAGTATACTACCATCTATGGGTGCAGTTGCCTCTTTCTCTGTTGAAACACTTGTCTAGTTTTTCCTGGATCCAAGAATCATGCTGTTAAAACGCTGCTACCTGCGGTGGGGTGGCCTGATTTCTTGGCCATGGGAGTGACAGGAAACCACACATTAAAGGACTTTCCCTTGAGATGTCTTAGGAAGAACCCCAGTGGACCAGATGGACCCCTTGGCTCTTTCTCAAGGAGCCAAATGTTCATAATCTTGTTTCATTCTAACTCTGTGAAGTTCATTTGTAGAACATAGCACTGCTCTAGAAATTTGCCATTGCACGTCATAGTGAAATGGCTTACGGTACCTGCAGCATGAAAGTGAATATTTGGATTTCAAACCAATAACTCTTCAGACTGTGTTCTAATTATTTGCTCATGGTAAGTAAGGAATTTTCAAACACTCAAGGTGTGTTTATTTGTGCAGCACTTTTCCAGTTGAATAACATTGCTTTTTCTGAGTATATGTTTCAATGGGTTGATGTATCATGCTACTTGCTGCTATTTTATTGTTCCATGTAAAAATGATTAAACAGTTTCTCCTGTGATATCATTACCTAGCACAGACCTCAAAGACTCTGCCTGTTAGCTAATTGGCAAGTTCCTCCATCCCCCATGAAGGAGACATCTGAATGGCAGTTCCTTCAGGAAGTGTCAGGGAGGCTTTTTGGTCTTACTTACAGTCAGTAGGTGTCATAAGTCACACCCCTGACCGTGTTTAGGCTTATGTGACAGTATCTGATAAGACAGAAAGACTCAGTCAGTCCAACATGCCGCTGACTTTTAAGATGACCACAAACAGAGAGAACAGAAGCTAAAGATCATTGCCAGTTACACAATAATTAATTCAAAACAGTTTTGTCACAGGGACAGAGATTAAATTCACCTATGCCAATTTTTTTTTCAGGATTCAGATCTACTGGTTTGTGAAACTGAGCAAGTCACTAAATATGGCTGTACCTCAGTTTCTGCCTCCTTGAAACTGGAGGGGCTTTAATTAGCAGTGTTATTACATACATTATTTAATATATATTATGTACGTTATTTATGAATTATTTTAAATATGTTTTATGTTAAATAATTCAAAGGAATAAAAGCACTTTGAATACTCTTTGGAGATGAATGAACATTCAAAGCATTGTGCCCTTTGTCTTACTTTCTCTAAAAGTAAACTTCAGATTAGTATTGTTATAATTCCAATTAGATAAATTTTGTGACTTAAATTCAAGTCCAGGGCACTGCACTGGGCTTCTTACAAAGCCAACATCTTTATTTATTTTAAAGTACTACAATGAAATTTCAGTCACTCCTATTTTTTAAGGATTCATTTATTTTCAATATTTGTCTCAAAGGGAATAAGTGCATGTGAGTGCAGGCACCTGCCAAGGCCAGAGTCATGAACAGATAGAACTCTAGAACTGATATTATAGGGGGTTGTGGGATGCCAGATGTACAGGCTGGGGCTCAAACCCAGGTTTTCTACAAGAAGAGTAAGATATTTGTAACCTCTGAACCACCTCCCCAGCAAGCCTCCTACACATCTGTATTCTTCTTTAATACTGAGTAGACACACATAGGGTCTTAAATATTATAATTGAGAATAATCATTAATTTTATATGCTGTGTCAATTACTTTGTAAATCCCAAACAGCGTATGCTCTGCCCCTGAGAAACAATCAGAAAATATTTTATTTAAAAAAAAAAAACTATGAATCCTGTAAATTTATGTGAAAAAGGTACAGACTGGTAACCACGAAAGGAATTGTAAGGAGGAGGCAGTTTTTAAATTTTACTTTATTTTATTTATTTGTATGCCCATGTGCACATGGTTACCAGTGGACTCAAAAGAAGAGCTGATGTTACAAATAGTTGTGGGCCACAGGATGTGGGTGTTCGGATCCAAATTCCTGTCCTCAGTAAGAACAACAATGGATCTCAAGTGTTGCGCCATCTCTCTAGCCCCTTCGACCATCTACACTTACATTGTAGCTTTCAGTTTAGTAATTTTATGGGATTCCTGAGCATGCAAAACAACAACAACAACAAAAAAAACTCTCTGATTTTTGTGCCTTTTCTTGGGCTTTTGTTGTTGTTGTTGTTGTTGTTGTTTGAGACAGGGTTTCTCTGCATAGCCCTGGCTGTCCTGGAACTCACTCTGTAGACCAGGCTGGCCTCGAACTCAGAAATCCACCTGTCTCTTCCTCTCAAGTGCTGGGATTAAAGGTGTGTGCCACCACTGCCTGGCTTTTGGGCTCTCTTTATTCTGTTGGATTTTCTTGTCCAACTTTCATATGATAGTTTTTGTTTTGCTTATTATATTTCATTTGATATATATATATATATATATATATATATATATATATATTGTTGTAACACATGATATTGATTCTTTCCTTTATGTGGGTCCTAGGCATTGAACTCAGGTCTTTAGACTTGGCACAAAAATTTTAGATTATGAAACTGGGCTTTATATTAGGTTCAGATTATAATTTTTCTGGACATATAGTATGATAAAAAAATTGAAAAAATGTTACGTATATCAAAGGCCTGGCTCGTGTCACACATCTGTAATTTCAGTTTGCAGATCCCATGGTAGGTATGGGAATCAAGTTTAAGGTCAGACAGGAAAACAGAGGAAGCATTTCCAAACAAAAAAATATAATATTTTAGGGACTCTAGTCCCTAAATAGTATAGGGACTCTAGTCTGGAGTCCCTCTACTTCTTGCTAACATTTTCACTAGGCAAGTGAGGAACTTAGAAGACCCAGAGCAGTTCAAATGAAAACTTCATATTGTCATTAAGGGAAACATTAACATATTGTATACACATTGTATACTGAACCCCTCTCCCAGTAACTTAAGTCTCCATTTGTCAAAACACCCTAAATAAAAGGGTTTACAACAGGTTGTCATCTCCTTGCTAGTCACAGTGTTTTGAACATTACTTTCCTTTATTCTATTAAGTCCCATCTAAGACCTTCACTTAATGTTCACTGGTGTTAGCTTGCGGTCCTGTCTAAAATTTGGTCTTTTTTTCCCTACATAAGAAGTTCAAAACAAAGTTCTATGTTGGCCAAGGTTGTCAAATTTAGGACAATGGCTGACTTCATTACACATCTCTGGCAATCTATTCCGCTCCTGAATTTGTATATATTTTCCTTCAGTAACTAGAACTTTAAAAGCTAGATTTGCTATGCATCAGAAAAATATTGTCATTGAAGATCACACCAAAGACCTTGGAACTGATGACTGCTGTCCCCCTAAGTAACATAACCACCTCCAAACCCCAAAAAGGATATATATGTGTGTATGTGTGTATGTGTATACATATATATGTATATATGTATATATATGCATATATGTATATGTGAATATGTATGCATGTGAGCATATATGTATATATGAATAAATGAATATGTGAATATATGAATGTATGTATATGTACATATGTGCATGTCTATGTATGTGTATATATATAAAACTGATAACCTAGCTGCATATTAGAATTGTACTGGGATCTGTAAAGTGAGATTCCTCTGAAATCATTCAAGCCAGGGATGTATGAAATACTTTCCATGTAGCTCACCACACAGCAGCCTCTCACTGAGGTGGGAATTGCTTTTGTTGACCTTATAGAAACTATTATTACTGAATAAATTAGAGTGATTGTTTAGGGAAACATGCAGCTCAGAAAACAGCTGTATTTGTTTCAACACAAAATGTAAGCACATGCATTTGGACAGGGGATCAAAGAGTGTTGCGTTATACTTTTCTAAAAGAGTAAGACACAGGAGCATATAAAACAATTAAATTTAAGTCCAATAAATTAGAAACAAAAAATGTTAAATATTTGAAGTTGTTGGTTGCATGCCTTGAAATGGGAGGGGCATATGCTTTAGGTTGGAATAGTAATCAATTTGTTTAATCACTTGCAGCATTTGTGTTACAATGATATAATGGTCCCCACATGAAGTATAGACAAAGATTTCACACCTACAAGACTATGTATCAGATTGGAATGGGGCCATCATTTCCTTCGGGTGAAATTCATTTCTCTTGCATGAAAACTGCCAGTGCATTTTGTTTTTTAATCCAACATTTCTAGTGGAAATAATTTATGGTAATGCAAGCAGATAGCACAGGGCATGTAAGAAACAGTAATAAATTTGTGTCTCAAATGAGAAACATTGGAGCATTGACAATAGCAAGATGGTCCTTTGGAAACAGAGCAAGTAGGTCTCATTATTTTTCCACACTGATCAACAAGGGATTTGACTGAAAGGGGTGGTTAAAGCAGTGTAGTTTTAGCTTTGACTTTCTTTTCCTCTACTGAGACAATCACAGCCAGGTCAATTAGTCTTTCCAAAGCCAGAGACAAAATTGTATGCAGTTTAATTTTAAGGCATTGTTAGACCAAGTGTGAAGCAGCAGAAGTCTGCCAGCTCTATGACAATGGACTATAGTGTCATTTTCTTTTTTATCTTTTTATTCTGTTCTGGATTTGAAGCCACTTGAATTAAAGTGTCTGTAAAATACAGTTGCAAGTCTCTTATTGTGAGGTACACAATATTAATAAGGCTTACACCCTAGGAAGTTGAGTTGCAATATTTAGACACTTAGATATTCATATGTTTTGGCACACAAGTTCACCTTTCAATTATGTAGTTAGCTTTCATTAAAGTAACTGATTACCTTGAAATAGAGGAGTTGAATATAGTGAGTATACAATAATTTATCTAATAAAGATTATTATTTCAAAATTAAAGAAAAGTATATTTTTTCAGATTTTTCTGATGATTCCTATTCTGACTTAAGCAAGAATTGGGTCTAATACCTCATATGGTTTACATGACACATATATATTTACACCAACCAAAGCAGACATCACAATTAGTTTATGACTAAATCTTATTGAATTTAGCCAGACTCAGCCTTAGAAATTCCCAGTCTCAAATCTCTTCTAAAGCTCACATCATGACAACTATTGCTATGACCTGCTATTACAAAAGGAAAAAAAATGACATTAGAAGGAAATATAAAAACCAAAATAAAACAAAACATAAATGTACATTGTAAGAGTATTCAAGCCCTCAAAATTGTGATCAAGACAATTAGATGAAATTGAACATAATGCACTTCCTCAGGCCAGAGCTGGACATTTGATTTTATGAAGATCATCTTGCAAATGCTTCTCACGATTAAGGATGTGATATCAATGCTCGGTAAGGAGGAAATAATGCGACTGCATGGTGTTTTATGATGCTCATCATTACCAACAACTCAGCATGCACCTAAATGACCCCTAAGAAAAATGAATGTCTTGCTCAATTGCTGTTTCTCCGGCAAATAATAAATACAGTAAGAACGTTGAATGTCTCTGAGGGAAAAGAATCTATGATGCTCAAGGGTCTAATAGCATGTTTTTTTCTGCATATACTTTTTTCCTGTATCCCTCAGAGCTTACCACAAGCATTAGCAGAAACACGCTGGTCCACCACAGTATCATCTCTGCTATACATTCACTTTCTAGAAGACTGTTAAAGTTGAAGATTATAATGGATAGGGGCAGAAAATGCCTGCTCTTCTATCCAAACCTTTTAGAATTCCATGAAGGCATGGTGGATTCAGTGGGAATACTGGTAAGTAATGGGATAACTTGGTTTCTGCCATGCTCCTAAGCAATAAGAAACTTCCAGTATCTCTTTCCATTGAATAGGAATAAATACAAAAAGAACACGGAAACATGGTCAATGCCAGAACCTGAGCACTATTAACAAAAACATACCATTTACAAACATTTACAAATGTATGTTTATAGACAAGATTTGGTGCATTTAAGATATGGTACAAACAGAAGCAAAATGCCTACTTATAGAATGTTACCTATATAGAGTACATTTTAAAAAATGACAGAGAACAGACTATGTTCTGAGTTCTATAAATATTCATATATTCAAAAGGTTTTAATAACCTGGTAATTTATATATATTTATGTATTTTATTTATATTTAACACATACTACATATAATGTGTAATCATCAATAATATGATATAGTTATTTTTGCATGGCTTTTTTTCTGTAGCCTAATGCTGTTCTATATGTTCAAAAGTTTGCATTGGGTCCAAACAAGATAAAATCATAATATTTCCGGGAGAATTGAACCGAACCCTTCTGTCATGACTATCTGCTTTCTAATGATCTTTCTGGTAAACATTTTTCTTTAGTATAACTTTTCAAACAGCATTTTAGTTATTAGTATTCTGTTATATCCCTTCTTCAAATTTGGACATCAGTGTTGACTTTTTATCTTAAGTGAATCTCTGAGACACAACATGGAGTTTAATTTTTATTCCTATACCTTTAGTTTTGTCTGTCATATACAAAGTTTATTCTCTTGATTACTATCAATCATATGGCTCATCCAGTAAAGGCACATATCACTACCCTTGAAAACTTGATTTTAATACCCAAGAATCATATATTGGATGTGAAGAACTGACTTTAGCAAGTTGTCTGACATTTATAGTGAACACTCAAACATCAATACACACATATATAAAGTAAATAAAGTAATGACTAATAAAGAATACTTTCTGGATAAGTGACTGCATTTCTAATATCACTTGTGAAAAAAATATATTACCTGTTATTCTACTTTCTAGACATATCTCCTCTATTCCGATATGAAATGGATCAAATTTATAATTTGTTGCCACAATGTTTATGTTTACACACACTAGAAGTTTTAAATCTTTCATTTTATATTTTACATATAATTTTTAAAGACAATCTGGGAAGAAAGGAGAGGGGAATAGACAGGAAGATAGAGAACAGAAAGATAGGGAAGGGGGAGAGAAGGGGAAAAGAGAGAAGAGCAAAAAGTTGAATTTAAATACTGAACACTAAGTACTGGTTTAGAAAAGGACTTTTGTTTAACACTGTCCACCTGGGATCTTAGACTTTCAGTCACTTTTTTTTTTTTAACCTTGTCTTCAGCTTTTCCACTTTTGTGAAAGGCAGCTCTGTAGTTGCAAGTTTTCAGACTGGCAGATCCTTTCTGGGCAGACTCTGGTGATAGTACTTAGGAGTTTGATTCCTCCCATCATTTTTCGCTAGACGTCAAGCCTGCTGCACTGCCAGAAGCAAAATTATTTTACTTTATAATTTACTTTTTTGTGTAGTGTTTTCTCCAGGGAACTCCAGAATCAGGGACAGATGACAGCCACATCAGGGTTTTATTCCCTTGTGTTCAGTGATTTAATTTTATTAAGTGGCTATCTACTGGCTTCTAGGCACTCCATAAATTGTTTATAATTTGATTGTTGAATTTCCTAAGAAATTCTTAGATGGTTTGAGTATTTTTAAAGCTTATAGTGTGTTGCCATCCCTACAGAGAAGAGGAAGCCTGAATGTGGAAAAAAAAAGATGGAAAAGGTTTGCTGAATTCATTATCCCCTGAATTAAAAATGACAGTACTCACTTACCCTAAGAAGCTGACTGAATTCAGACAAGAAATACACAAGATCAGTTGACATTGCTGTTTCTGTGCTATGGGTGATGACCATGGGTTTCAAAAATAGAGTGACATTTGACTCCCAGAAACTCGTTCATTCTTTGGCCTTCAGCATTTAATGAGGGACCACCATTTCTGTCTTTTTCAAGGTCAAGTGTGTTCAATTGGGGGTACACTTCTGGATTCTCTCTGCTTCTTTCTTGACCTTGTCCAGAGGAAGTGGAATGACTCATCTGATTAATAAATATGGAAAGTATAAGGTAGGCATATTCAAATTAATCTTTAATTTCTTTTATACATATGGGCACAGAGCTTATGAGTGCTTGTCTCTAAGACTACCAATATGCCTCTGTTGTGTCAAAATAAAGTAAAGGCACCAGCTACATGATATAAATTGATAGTTATGATTTATCAGAGCTCTTCTAAATTTTTCCATTCTAGGTGATGACATGTACATGTATGCACGAACACACACACACACACACACACACACACACACACACACACACACTCCATGTACACATGCAATGGGAGCCAAACATCACATCAATAATATAACTTTGGAGGAGGATGTTATTTTTAACTTTTCTACTGGAATATAAGGATGGCTCTAAAATTTTGTCCGAATGACTGCAAAACGTGACAAGGCTTTTAGAACTACTGATGCAGAGCACACAGCTGTTGATGGTCTCTTTATATAAAATAAATACACAGATAGAAAAGATATACACAATTTAGACTTGGGAAATTTTGGTTCTGCTGTCAACTATGGGAATAAAAATCTCTATTTATGATGCCGAATCAGCATTGTATAGAAATCAGGAATGATATTGGTCTTCAAACTTTATTTTTTCTGTATATAATTATAACTAATGCACTTTGTTAAATATGTAAACAATGTAAATCTATCTTGATGTCATTACAGAAACTAATAAAGCATTTTGTAATAAGAAACTGTGCTTAATCTAAAAAATGTGTCCCGAATTGGTAATTTATAACTCAATTTTCATTCTAGATCATATTATTTCAAATGTGATCATTTTATTTAGAACGGCCCCTTTCATTTTGGTGTTGGGTCTTTGATTTGTTTTGTTTATGTGGTAAATGAAAGTGCACTTTTTTTGACTTTTGATTTTTATTGTTTTTTTTTTCTTCATTTAATTGTCTATGTTGAGACTGAATCTTAGAAAATAGCTCAGGCTAAGTTCAGACTCTGCTGCATCAGCATCCCTGGCACTGGAATCAAAGGTACACTTCACCATGCTCAGTTGCTAATGCCTTATTAACAATGAAATTGTAATTCCTAGAAAACTGAGAATGGGTTGGATATATTAAGAGAACAAAAAACATTCAATTTAGATTACCATTTTCTGGAACATGAACAGGTTTGTTGTCCTGCCATATCTAAAACTGCTCTGTCTTCATTAGTTGCTGACATTCAAATTGCAGGAATGTCTAAGATATGGAGGAAGGATAAACCTAGCTATGCCAACACAACAGTCAAAAGAAAAACCATTGTTTGCTCTTTGTTTTCCTATCAGAAACTGGCACAAAGTATATTTTCAGTAAATATTTCATGAGTAATGGATGAACAAAGCTTGTGGGTAAAATCTATTTCATTGACCCAGGAACTTCCAGACATGTCAGATAAAATGTAGTTTTCAATTTTTTGATTAAGTAGAACATTCAAGGGGAGCTGAGTGTCCTCGTTCTCAGGTCATTTTTGGAGTCTTAAATCTGTTACTTTTAGACAGAGTGATTCTTAGGCCCAAACAGAAAGCCCTTCCTGTAGCATTTATACTTCATTGACCGGCAAAGCCCCTTGCTGGAATCCTCTTCTTACCCTGGACAAAGCTATGTTCTTTCACTCCAGTTCTCCTAGAGAGTTTGAGTAAAGCTTTCTAGCACATTTTTAGTCAGAATGGCTTCTCATATATATATATATATATATATATATATATATATATATATATATATATATATGGCATTGCAATGATTGAAGAAATCTTAAATCTTCCCTGGCATAAGGACATTTTATTCTTTTTTTTAAATTCTCAGCTAGTTGAGCTAGAATCACACCTGAAGAAAATCTTCCAGACCTAAGACCCCATAAAAGCCGATTATAAACAAGAATATAAAGATTGAAAAATGCCTTTCCCTCTGTACTCTGTATAAAATCCAGCGTCGAGTGACTTTCCATTTGGATGGGGATGTTAAGCAGTTTGGCCTTGGGCTATTTGGAGTATTTAAGAAAAGAGGAAGTTTTCCAAGAGAATAATACATGTATGCTAGTCAAAAGCTAACTTTCCCTCATAATTTCTCATCTTTTAAAGCAACACTTTCTACTTACATCTCAGGGACATAGGTTGTCATGGGCCTTTGTTTAGAAGAATGTAATAGATGATTGAGTGTGGCAGATTTAAAACACCAGAGTCATTTTAAAATTTGTGAAAATACCTTAAATGCTTTCATTTTTTCCATTAAACATAAACCAGATGGCGTTGAATAGATTGCCTGAGCCACAAAACCTGCTCAGATTATTTTTATTAACAAATTACAAGGGTTTAAAACAAGTCCTCTGGTTTTGAGGAATTTTCAACTGCAGAGGAAACACTCTAAGACTGTAACTACTAAATACTTCTGATACATAATCATTGGCGAGCAGTAAAATGCAGATTCCTCTTTCAACATGAGAAGATATTCAGAATGTTTCTGAGACCAGGTTGTTTACACAAATCTTACATTCTGGGAGGACCGGGCTGTAAATAGTCTCATCCAGGTTCAAAAGGATACAGTTTGACCCTTACACTCTTCACCTTTCCACCAGTATTTACCAGTTCAGCATACTTCTAACTTCATTTACATAGAAAAGAAAACAAAGAAAGAAAAAGAAAAGAAAATAGATGCATGACATGGATTGACATCAATTGGAATAAAGTTAATTTCAGATGGCTAGATTAATAATCAAATTTGCCTAATAATTTTCTATGTAACCAGTTAGGAACTAAAATCTACAACACATCAGCATCCTGAATTCATGCCGTTCTCCTCCTGCTACATCATCATTTAGAAACCTCATCTGATAATCATGATAATAAGCATGATGGAAATTTTAAAATAAAGAACTGAATGTGGGACCAGGGAGGATTTATTTGCCATTTTAACATGTTTTTACCCTTGGTCTGCGAACTAACACAGGGAGAGTTCCCTGAGGGATATCAGTTTGACAGAGAAGAGTAATACTTGGCATGCTACCACAGCCCTCTCTGATCAGTTTCGTAGATGGATACTATAATATATAAATCCTATATTTCAAATTAAAGGCAGGAAAAATTAAAACATCCTTTAAAACGTAAAACAGCTATTACTATGATTAATGCATAAATAAATGCCCCATCTAGTCCTGCTTGACTCTAAATGTAAAAGGGGAATTATTACCCCAAATTGGCTGACATTTGCCAGCATGCCATGAGTTGTTTTATCCAGAATATCTACTTCTACTGAGAGCAATGTCTGTTGTTTATCTTTTCCCATTGCTTTTTACACTATTTCACTTCTATAGGCAGCACTATTTTATCTTACAACTATCTTTGGTTGTAGTTTGAGTTGTATGCCGTGAAGCTGCATAATGAATTTCTTGCATGTAGTAAACAGTGATTTCTTAAATGTTACTACATATATCACTACATAAAACAGGTAACTTTACAAAATAGGTTTATGAAATCATCAACACGCTCATGAGGATTTACAACATTAAGAAAAGAATCTGTCTGTTTAGCAATATGTCCAAAGGTAAGAATAAATTGATGGAGATATCTTCTCTTGCCTACAGAAGTGTTTGAGTGAGAACAAGGATCCAGTTAATGCTTTCTAATGGTGCTGACTTTGTTTTTCTTTGCTATGATTTTGCTCTATGTTTTCTTTGCATAAGAATGAATTTGCTTTCCCAACTATTTGTGTATCAGTTTTCACATTGTGACCCAGGCCTGTGCAGGGACCCTCTATATCAGGGTGACCATGTTTCTCTTAATGCTTTCAACAAGACCCTTAGAGAGTTAATTTTAATTATCATATAGCATTAAATATATATGATGAAAGTTTTATATTGAAATAAACAGTGAATATTTTGTGGGGAAAGATTTTTGACAACTTTTATCCTAGTGTAAAAGGTCTTACATTTTCAGAATTTTCTCCAACCTTGCTCCTACTCTCCATCACTGATGTTTCCTAGGAAATGATTTCTGATCTCTACAATTATCCTGCCTCATTACAATAATGTCGTAAATCTGTGGTATTGATCTATGCTGTGGCAATTGGGGCAGATAAATTTATCTTAACAATATGATTTATATTATTTATATGGTTTTTTCCTTCTGGGAAACAGTCTTTGGCTGATGAAAACCTTGGGGCTGTGGGTTTGCTTAGGAAATACAATGCCCGTCAATAAAACATGAGGACACGGTTTTGGGTTCATAAACTTGTGTGAAGCCAGGGTACTGCTGTGTTTTTCTAGAATCCCAGTGCATTTTTCCTAGAGTTTGCTGAACAGACCCAACTAGTGAGCTCGGATTCAGTGATAGAGTTTTTCTCAGAAAATAGTGTGAATAATTAAATGTGACCCTCACCATTGACTTCAGACCTCCACATGAACTTGTATAATCATGCATATAAACCTATATAGACATAAGTATATGTGATATATCCATATACACATAAATTAAATTAAAAATTAAATAAATATCTAAAATTTTGTAAACAGAAGCTGTAGTTAAATACCCTAAGTTACAGTGCTTGTCATGTGATAACAACTGGTGTTGCTGGTAGAACATCATTTGCAAATTTATCTGTTAGAGAAATGAGCCAAAGAGCAGAGTTGTGAATTCTCAATATACCTAATTAACACTTTTATCCCCCATGATGATCCCATAACATTGATATGAATATTACCTTCATGTTAAAGACCAGGAAGCATAGATAGAATGACAATTTTGCTTAAGTATTATTCTCTTTCCAAGCTAGAAGATGAGTAACATTTTAATGTGAAAAGAAATTATTTAAGTCCTCAAGTCAATTAACATGTTTTATAAAGCTTCTAAGTGTAAACATGTAGAATAAAATTATGAGTTTCATTGTGCCATCTTCACATATACATACAACAAACTCTGATTATATCCATCTTACTTATTAGTCACCTATTCCCTATTAGTAGTCATCACCCCTCTTATCACCCTCCAACTGAACCACTTCTTCCTCCCAAATAGTCTTATGTCAGCATTCATTTATCCCCTAGAATCCAGATTCCACACATTAGAGGAAGCAGGTGAGTATGACTCATTTCTCTTAGCACAGTGATCTCCAGTTTCATCCATTTTCATACAAATGAAACAGTTTCACTATGTATATATCACATTTTCTTTGATTATTCATCGTTGATGGGTGCCTAAGATGATTCCACAACTGACTGTCATTCTGACTACTGTCACAATAAACATGAATACACTAAGAGACCTATTGTACGATGACATAGATCCCTTTAGGTTTATTTTCAGTAGTGTCATAGCTGAAGTACATTATAGTTTCATTTTTTTTAAATTTTTCTAGTGTCTGTACTAATTTACATGCAATCACCAGACTATAAAGTTCTTTTTCTCCAGATTCTTGCTTTCATGTGTGTTTGCTTTGATTTTAAGTAATTCTGGTTCAGGGCAAATAAATTCTCAAATAGTTTTTGATTTAACAATTTTTGTCTCATGTATTTATTGTTCATTTAGTTTTTTTTTGAGAACTCGTCATTTAATTAGACTACTTATTGGTTAGTTGACTTGTTCTTTGGTTGCTTTTTAAATTAATTTTTAAGTCTTTAAGACATTAATTGTATATCTACTATATAGAGCTAAAGATTTTCTTAAGTTTTATGGGCCATCTCTTCATGTTAATGATCGTTTTCTTCAATGTAGATGTGTAGATTTGATAGAATTCCATCTATCACATTTTGCTATTATTTCTTGAGCTACTGAAATTTTCTATCAGAAAGCTGTTGACTACACATATCTTGAAGTTATTTTTCTCTGTCTCTATCTCCCCGATAGTTTCTTAATTAGCACATTTTACATAATCATTTTCAATAATTTCTGAGTTTATTTTTATATACACTGAAAGATAGGGATTCAATTTCAGTATTCTATCAGTGTATAGTCAGGTTTTTTTTCTTTTTGCTAAAAATTTCTGTATTAATCATAGTCCTCTGCCCCAACCATTAAATGCTGAGATACTCTTTACAATCTCCTGGCAGTTTCTGACATATTCCAAGTATATTAATTTTCAGGCTCCTTTACAGACAGTGACTTAATCATTTGCTTCAAAGTCTCTTCAAGCCAGGTACATGGAGCATATCTGTCATTCCATTACTATGGAAGCTGAGACAGGAAGCTCACAACTCCAAGGCTGGCTTGGGCTACAGAACAAGACACATCACCCAAATGTGTGTGTGTGTGTGCATGTGCGTGTGCATGTGAATGTGCTTGTGCTTGTGTGTGTGGGTGCATGTGTATGTGTGTGTCAGTGTGTCTGTATGTGTGTGGCTGTGTGTTAGTGTGTGTCTTGTGTGTGCATGTGTGTGTGTATGAGACAGAGAGAGAAAGAAAGAGAGAGAAAAATAAGTCACATTTCAGGACCTTCTTTGAATGTTCTAAACGTTCCAGAAAATGATGGTTTAAAGAAAAAATATAAAATTAATCCACAATATTCATGCTGACTATTGTGAGCTGTTATATACTTAATTAAAATGTGTGTTTCATTTTATACTAAAATAACTGCATTTTTGCCTTATCTTAAATGTGTAGATAATTAAATTAACAAAAGACCACATCATGCATTCAATCCCCCTTGCAGATCCTAGAGATGCAATGACTTACATTAGTAAACAGATTTAATTTATCCGCAGAGGGTAATACATTTTAGACATTTCACTAATCCTTTTATCTCAATATTCAGGCTAACTAAATATTTTACACACAAAAATAAATGGCTTTCAGCCAGAGCAATGCAGACTTCCCTCATTCACTCTTTAATTCTGCCTAAGCACTTAGCAACTTCCAACAGAATAAGAAATTTAGTTATTTAGCTGTGCTTTTAACACTTCCAGAAATGAAGTAAAAAGTAAACAAATGTCATTTTCTGCAATTCTTTTCATCTTTTTTTTTCAGTTAGTAAACAGTTCCTTTTTTTCTTTTTTCTTTCTTTTGGATAGAAAACAAGTGTGATAGCTCATTACTACAGTATAGGATAATAATAGATATTTTTCAATCACAGGGATAAAGAAGGGAAATAAAATATTTCACCCAATATTAACATGTAATTGTATGTAGTTTTTAATTAAAAAATTAATTTCTATATGTGAATCTTTAAGTATTTTTTAGTTTTCAGAAATGATTTTTGTATAATGATGATCATTGAGATATTAATATGCTAGCCTATATTGACTTACTTTACTAAGTTATCAGATCATGGGTATATGCAAAAGCATTTTAGTGATTTGAATTGGTTTCACTTGGGCCTTTACAGAGCATGTTTAAGTCAAATGCAGATAAGGTATTATCGTATATTGGAGCGAATTAAATAAAAAATTATTTCTTGTTAGCCAAGTAGTTCAGATACAATACTGCATCAGCAGATTGTAATGAAAACTTTACATTTTTAGTCACCTGCAGAAAGGCATTTTATTTGATCAGTTTTATTAACTTTTTTGGCACTGATGTTCCTGAAATTAGGACCAGAATTACTTTCTTTCTTCCTACAGAATCCACCATTATAGAAGTCAATGCTCACTGCCTTTGGAAAAACAATGCTAAAGGTTCCTCACCAGAACACAAGCCCAGCAGTACTGAGGAGCTGAAAAACATTCTAGCAATTATGATCATATTTAAAAATTGTTCCTGGTGTGGAATCATGTTTACTCAGGCAAATAACCATTTTATACTTCTCTGAAGGCAAGATAAATGATGGAACTTTTTTTTTTATAATTGCCTAAATTACAATCACAAACATGACAGTACCCCCAGATATCATAGTATTGCCAAGATGAATTCCAAGTTCTCTCTCCCAAAGCACTTTCTATTAAATCAATACAGAACAAGCAAGCTAAATTTAAGATTTAAAGATAAATCATTGTATAAGTGGGAAAGGAGTAAATAGAACAAATGTTCTCATTGACAAAGAGATCTCAGACAGTAAGGCCAAGGTCACACATCACTGATGCTGAGGTTGTCCTCATGAAGTTCCATCAGCAGTGATGGAGTCATTCTCCCAGGAAAGACATCGTCTGTACCCCAAGGTAGGCAGCCAATGTCAGAAAAGCAACAGCAGGTAACTTCCTGGTTTTCAGTGATACTAGTTTTTGAAAATCTAAGTTTATTTCTTTAATTTTTAATTTGATATTTTATTTACTTACATTTCAGATGTTATCCCCTATCCTTCTTCCCCCACCAAGAAACCCCCTATCCCATCCCCCTTCCTCGTGCTTCTATAAGGGTGTGCCCCCACCAACCCACCCACTCCCAACTCCTCGTGAGCTCAAATTCCCCCACACTGGGGCATTCAACCTTCACAGAACTAAGGACTTTCTCCCCCACCTATGCTCTACAATGCCATCCTCCACTACATATACAGCTGGAGCCATGGATCCCTCCCTATGTGGTCCCAGGATGGTGGTTTAGACCCTGGGGGCTCTGGTTGATTGGTATTGTTGCTTTTCCCATGGGGCCACACACCCCTTCAGCTCCTTCAGTCTTCTTTCTAAGTCCTCCGTTGGGAACCCTGTGATCAGTTCCATGGTTAGCTGTGAGCATCCAATGAAGTTATTTTTAAAATAACAAGGAAATTGGCTGCTTGGAAAAAATCTGACATTGGACAAGGACAAGGAGATGGACTGAAGGCAGGAATCTGAGATTAGGCTAGAACAAAGAAGTAATTTCAGGCAGGAATCTAAATTTTAGGCTAGAACAAACAAATAGTCTTCAGACATGAAAAGGACTTTGGGCTAGAACAGGGAAGTAGGCTCAAATATTTAGGTTATCCTGATAAGCCCTTAGGAACAGTAATCATGGGAGTGTTCACCGAAGAAACTTTGTTTATTGCCTTACTTGTTCGTTGACTATTTCTGTTTATTGCCTTGATTGTTCCTTGACTATTTGCATCTATTGTATTGGTAGTTCCTCAACCAAGAAGTGACCTTAATACTTGCATGCAATTTAAACTGCGTAATAGCAAAATGGAGGAGGAGGGATGGGATAGGGGATAACATCTGAAATGTAAATAAATAAAATATTGAATAACAAATGATATGGTAAAATTTTTTAAAAAGTCAGCGTTCTCTGTTTTTTTCTCAGCAAAAGAATCCTCTTCTTTCATTTCTCTGTTAGGGAGACAAGCAAATCCATAGCCTATACTTAAAGAAAAAAGGTTCTTTGATTTCATTAAGCAGAATTTTGTGTGCATCTTTTCTATTTTCTGTCCAGAAACAAGAAGAGACAAGGTTAGGTATCAAAGTAGAAACAAACAATGGATTAGTCACAGCACATGAAAACTCAATTAGAAGACGGAAAACTTTTCTGCCATGTCTCAAAACCTGTGATGTGTATGGAGTTTACTCTGTAAGCAGGAAATGTGAAGGTACTTTATATTTTCTTCTGTTTTACATGTTGTAGAGACAGGAGGAGAAGATAGACTAAAGATATACATTAGACATCCTTGAAGCTTCCTACTTGGCTAGGCTTCGTGTGTGTGTGTGTGTGTGTGTGTGTGTGTGCATGTGTGTGTGTGTGTGAATTGACTTTTCAGTTGCATTTTTATCAGAAATAAAATACCATATTCATAAATTACATATTTTTTAAAAACTTTTAGAATTTTTATTATGCTATTTCCAGTTCTGTTGGATAAGACAAGGGAAGTATAGCATGATACTATAAAAAAACATAATAGCCTATTAGCTATACACTGTTACTATAAACTTTTGGAATGAGAAGCATGTATCAGATACAAAGAACAATTTCTAAGAGCAAGAAGCAGTATTTATGACAAATACATAGAGTACATTGATATCAAATTAATAATTATAAAGGTTATCTCCTACAAATGTATTTGTATCATCTCTGGATTAATATAATTTCACATAATATTTATAAGAAGCCCCTAGATTTATACAGAACATGAATAGTATTTTTTAAATTATGGATATAGGACTGGAGAGTTGACTTAACTGTTAATGACTAACTAAGCTCACAAATAAGAAGACCAAAACGCAGACTATTCCTTTTATGTTGTAAGACCTGTCAGAATGCCAAATATCAGTAACACAAGTGGCATTTTCCCCTACATATACAACTGGAGCCATGGGTCCCTCCCTATGTGCTTCCAGGCTGGTGATTTAAAACCTGTGAGCTCTTGTTGGTTGATATTTCTGGTGGGAATGAAAACCTGTACAATCACTATGGAAATCAGTACTGTGGTTCCTCAGATCAGAGCATTAGGAATTAATCTGTGTCAAGATACAGTTAGATCACTGTTGAGCGTATGCCAAAAAGACACTCTACCTATCCTACCATGAAGACATTTGCTCAACTGTGTTCATTATGGCTTTATTCATAATAGCAAGAAATTGGATAAAACCTAGGTGGTCTTCAATTGAGGAACGTATAAAGAAGTTGTGGTCCATTTACACAATAAAGTGTTACAATCCCATCTCTTTACTTACTCTCTCTGGGTCTGCAGGTTGTAACTTAATTATCATTTACTTAATAGTTAACATTGGTTTATAAGTGAATACTTATTTGGCTTTCTGGGTTTGGGTTACCTCAGAAAAGCCAGGTTTTTTGTTTGTTTGTTTGTTTGTTTGTTTTTCTAGTTCCATCCATTTGCCTGGAAATTTCATAGTGTCATTTTTTTTTCTAAAGCTGAATAAGTGGGGAGGCATGGGTCTCCCTGGGACTAGGCAATAAAATATAGAATAGATTCATAGAGTAGACAGGGGTGGGTGGTTATGGTAAGAGGAAGGATCAGGTTGAGGGGAGAGGAATGAACTGTGTTCAATCTGGTTAAGTCTATGACCAAGGATGTTCCAGGGAAATCTCTAAACAACCCAGGCTGATGCTAGGACAGGCCTCCCCCTGAAAACAGATAGTTGGGTTCCATTGCAAAGAAAAACTTCCACTCAGCTCATTGAATTTCAAAAGATTGAGCTGGAGGGAAGATGAAGCATTCACCAATATGTTCTGGTCTCTTTTATATAAGAAGGTAATCTGCAGGCTACCAAATGAGAAACCTGGACACCAACCCAGCCACAAAACCTTCCATCTACAATCATGGCTGCAAGATAAGCTGGAGAAATGGTGACACAGAACATATAGGAGTGGCCAACCAATATTTAGTTTAACTTGAGGCCCACCTCAAGAGAGAGAACACATGCCATACATTGCCTGAAGGACCAGGATCTAAAGACTAGATAGCCCAGAGACCTAGAGTAGAACCAAATTAAACTGGCATTAGCATTTGTCAATGGAATGATTCCTAATGATATTTTGCTATACTCATAGATGGGTACCTTGTCCAGTTGTCATCATGAAGAACTTTTGTGGCAGTAGATGAAGTAGGTGCAGAGACTCACAACCAGACTTTCGTAGAAAAAGAGTCTAAATTGGATGTCTCTATTTTGTCACTCTCCACAGAAATTGTAGAACCTTAAGGAAAATGGGGGAGAAAGATTCTGGGAATCACTGGGCATGGGAGATACCAAGAGAACATTGTCTACCTAATCAACTAAGCAAGGCTCACAGAGAATGAAACAGTAAGTATTGGACTTGTACAGGTATGAACCAGGTCTTCTACATACATGTTACAGCTGTTAGCTTGGTGTTCTTGTGAGATTCCTAACAGTGGGATGGAGTGAATCTCCAACATTATTTTGTCTTCTCTTGATATTGGGTTGCCTTGTCCAGCCTCTATATGAAGGCTTTTGCCTTGCTACATTGAATTTTATTTTATCCTGTCTGGCAGTTGTCTCTTTGAGACCTGTTCTATTTTGAAGAAAAAATGGACAGAAAATGTATGTGAGAGAAGGGAGGTGGAAGAAACTAGGAGTAATGGAGAGAGGGGAACCTATGGTTGGAATATATTCAATGAGAGAATAATCAATTATCAATTTATAAAAAGATAAAAATAAAGTAAACTAACAATTCATTGTTAAGAAATAAACATATAAAGAAATATAAGAAACATATAAAATATAGAAGATGTTTATAATGAAAAATTTAACGAAAGAACTAAAGTAAAACTAAGAAAATTAAGAAGCTGTTCATATTCACAAAGAGGTAAATGCCATATTGTCAAATCTTCCCATTATGCCCACTCATTCAAAATAACCTCAGAATAAATCCAAGTAGTCTCTTCATCTTATTATTATTGGAAAATTTACTTTACATTTTATGGGCAGAAACAAAAGATTTAAAGAAATATTAACAATGAGGAAGAAGGAAAAGATTAATAATACCACAATAATAATAGTAATGTGTGGGGAAAATTTAAGAAGGCTGCCACTGCAGCGCAAGCCCCGGAGGGGCTTCCGCCTCCGTGGCGGGTCCCACATTAGGGAGGAAGATCCTATGGTTCCAGCGGCCTGAGGGCCGCGGCGGCGGCAGGCCCCAGTAACACGAGGAAGTCCTTGGTTCCAAAAGGGTTTATTGTAATGGCGGATAATAGATGGATCTAGGCGTACCCCCCCAAAAACTCAGGGCAGTCCCGAGTTATATAGGGAGGGAGAAAGGGGGAGGATTAGGGGAGGATCAGGGGGAGGAATGTTTAATTTGCTCTGCCCTCTGGCCTTCATTAGTATGTAAATCCCTAGGGCCTGAGGCCTATAGCCTGACTCTATGGAGATCGTGACTGCTTTTCAGGATCCTAGATGATGGGAAAAACCGAACTCCTGCCGGTTCTCACGCAGAATTCCACTGAGAATCTCGGGGTTCTAAGTACCTGCTCAACCATGACCCAGGATACCCTTACACAGTCCCACAGTAATGAATATCACTTGGCTTTAAATTTTAATACAAAGCATTAGTCATCATGACAGTATAATGCTCTTAAAATGATAAATGGATTAATAGATATAGGATGGCAGGAAGGGCAGCAATAATGTCATGTGACACAGGCAAATGCATTTTGGCAAAAAGCAAAAAATACACAATTATGCGATACATGAAAATGTTAGTATTCATAAGCAAAATAAAACCTCTACCCACTGATCTTATATACTTTACACAATGAAATCAAATTTTTTTCCATAGGTCTATACTTAACATTGAATGCTCTAAAATTTGAAAAAGACAATATGGTGGTCAGCTGTGAAAATTTGTGAGTGCAGACATGACAATCTAGAGAAGATTTGCATAAATGTGGTGTGGAAATAATCATTTAGATGAAGTGCCAAAAGCACTCTCCCTGGAGAAAACATAATTTAAGAGCTGAATTTTACTAAAAATTTGAAAATATGCTCTACAAAAGACACTATTAATTGACGAAGAAACAAGTCAGGGTAGGAGAAAGTATTTTTAAAACCACACAATTGATCAAATAAGATTATCAATAAAATATTCAGATACCTGATTCCTATAATTTTACCTTCATATTAATAATACTAGAGTATTCTGTTTTAAATATTAAACCAAAAACCTTAACAGGAACCTACTGAAAGAATAGACATATGGATGGACAGATAGATAGATAGATAGATAGATAGATAGATAGATAGATAGATTACAGATAAGCATATGGGAAATGCTCATTTCTTATGATATTATGGAAGCTCCAATTAAAACCTATCAGAGTGGTAGGTAATAATTCTGAATACTAGTCACAAATGCATGTGAAGAACAGAGCAAAAAGAACCGTCATTCATTGCTGATGTGGATGAAAACTCATGCTGTGGATACTTCGGACGGGAAAGGACATCATTTTGTACAACTAACCATATGCTCTTGTAGCTGACCTTGCTGTGGAATCAAGTAGTTGAATGTTTTGGCATCTTTTCAAAAAAGCTGAAAATGTCTACACAAAATCCCAGCAGACAGATGTTCACCTCTGTATTATTTAAAGGAGTCAAACTTAGAAATAATAAAGGTGTCCTTTAGTTGCTGAGTGAGTGGATAGTGGTACCTAGAGACAATGGAGTTATATTCAACTATTAAGATATCAAGATGTTAGGAAGTAAATTTAAGTTGATTTGACCAAGTAAAAGAAAGTAATTTGAAGAGATTCAATATTCCATGTTTCCAAAAATATTGCATTCTAGAATAAAGCATTAAGACAAAAGTGAGTTAGAAATTTCAAGTGTATAGGATGCAGGTACTTCTTAATGAACAGAAGGTTTTTAAGGGTAGTAAAAATTATTACATACTACTAGAGACACATTATATATATATTAATATATTAATATATACATATACATATACATATACATATACATATACATATACATATACATATACATATACATATACATATATATATATATATATTACAGAAACCCAAGAATGAACACTGAGATAATCTGTAAATGATCTTATAATGATACACTAAAATGCAGATTGACTGATTCAAGTGTCTCACACTGCATCATTTTCAATCATAGAAAAAGTGTGTCTGTGTACAAAAGATACATACATAAAATTTTATATTCTCTGTCCCACTTTTCTCTGTAACTAAATGTCCTTTGATCAGGTAAGTATTTGAAATGAGGAATTGATAGACAATATTCAATTATAGATTCTGGATTATCAACAAATCAAAAGAGAATAAGAAAACCACACCTAAATATACTGCAAGGAATTTTAGAAAATATTAATTAGAGACAAACTCTTCCCAGAAACTAAAATGAAATAAATTGGCTTTGGGAAAAAAGCAATGGAATCCCAGTATGAATGGTCTGCCAATAGCAAAAGTAAAACTGAAAGAGAAAGAATGTGTATTATTCCATGTTGAGAAACAAATAATTAACAGTGTTGTATTCAATTTGGGAAAAATCAGGAGTAGTGTTAAAAGTATTGTTTAAATTAATAAAGGAAAGAGAGACTTTTCCATAAATAACCCATTGGCTTATTAAATAGTCTTCATTATAAAAACATACACTAGAAGTTTAAATATAATGAGAACAAAGAAAATAAATTATGAAACAAAAAGAAACATTTGAGGGAAGGAAATATGAGATCAATACAAATTAATTTGGAACTTATTGGGCAGCAGACAGATCTAGCAGAAACAGCATTTTACTGAGGACCAGATATGATGCTACTAGTACTTGTAACATGATGGGCAAAGATAGAAACTGTTCTGTTTTTCTATTGTATAATATAAGGATATTCATGACCTATTGTTCAGTGACTGTCATGAAGGTGAATGAAATTGTGGACACAGTTCTACTTAAAATCCAAAGTTCAATGCAAGGATTCAAATGCTGCTGTCTTGATCAGCTTCTAAATTGAATGGAAATTTTCTCTGTCTCTTTAAACAATTGCAACTCCCATGGAGAAAAAAATGTATGTGTAGAGAGAGATTTATTATGATTGTATAATGTGACTAAGAAAGGATTTGTCTTAGTACCAATCTTAAAATGCAGTAATATTTTTAAATGTTTCAACAATGTAACCAACCTTCTATAATACACATGACTTAGTCAGCAAACAAACAATACATGATAGGGGAGTTTAATTATGATAAGGATCAAAAAGACTTCTCAATTTCCTCCAAAATATTCAAACATGAGCAATGCTAAATCTACTCCTCTTTCTCTTATAAAGGAACATTTTTGCATTAAGACATAATCACTACTGACGTGTATCAGAAGTAAAATATTTGTGCTTAATTAATAGCCTTTTACATAGCCTGATATTCTTGATCAAACTGAAGCACTGAAGCATCTGCTGCTGTTACTCACATTGCACACCACGGTAAACTCATAAATTAGCAACCCTATTTCAAAAACTAAAACTGGAGCATAAGAAAAAATGGAAGCTTCCCAAGTGTTATGCTCTTTGAGCCCAACTGCCTAAAGTACTTAGAGTGAGAGGTAGCTGTGGGTTTCTCTAACTAAAACTGAAAATAAA
The DNA here is from genome assembly GCF_004785775.1 of Grammomys surdaster. Classification (NCBI taxonomy): domain Eukaryota; kingdom Metazoa; phylum Chordata; class Mammalia; order Rodentia; family Muridae; genus Grammomys; species Grammomys surdaster. The sequence continues at coordinate 2,360,746 of NW_021620607.1, read as the reverse complement.
GTTGAGAGGATTTTTATTGTACATCATAAAACATACTGTATGTGTTTGTGAATTTAAGGAGCTTAAAATTAATGTGTTTGAGGAAGATGGAAGGATACAATGTTTTAATACCTACCATGCTGCACAGCCCAGAAATGCTTTAAAATTACACAATACTGCTACCATCTGCTAGTTTACATAATGTCAAGTGGTGTCTATTTTTTCTGTATTTGAAATTTGCTTCAACCCCAGTGAATTCTTCAAGTGAATGAAAAGCATTCATTTTAATTTTAATGAATAAAGTATATCTGAGTGAATTGCTTTAAAATGACTTTACATATAATATTAATTGATCATCATATGTAACAGCTAAAGCAATGCAAGAGTTTTAAATCCCAGAAATTAAAGAAAATATAAAATGTCCTAAATATATTTTTTAAAAAAATAGAATGAATTAATCCACGTAATAAAAGACCTTGTAAATTTTGTTAGTTTTGTTGTTTTGTTGTTGTCTGTGGTGCTGTGGATTGATATCAGGGGCTCATACTCATCGAATAAATACCTTACAACTTGTTAATCATAGCCAATTATGAAGTTTTTAATGAAGAGTCAAATAAGTCCATACCTCTAGATTGGATTTGATAAGAGAGTATGCCAAAATTTTCTCCAAAACCTTGGCTATATTATGATAAGGTAGTTCAAAACTTACTTTATACATTTAAACATAGCCATATTAATTACTTCTACATGTTTATTTTTCTTTATTCATATACAAGTATTTTAAATTATCTCCAAAGAACAGGAGGGAAATAAATGACTTAAATACCTTATGTATCCATTTCTTAAGGAATAGTAGTATGTCCAATTCAGACAAGGTACCTCAAGAATATTACACAACAGAAATTTTCTTAGAAATGTAGAAGGAGGCTTTTTGACTACATATAGGTCCTTCTGTGTTTGTGAATAGCCCAGGAACTGCTCATAGTCATTTCAACTCATAATGTGAAATACTGCAAGGAACAGCACCAAAGAGAATGAAGTCAGGAAATGGGAAGAGGAAGGGGAAATCCTGGCAATCCACTTGAGTCTCTTGAACACTAATTAACAAAGAGAACATAAAAACAAAACTGTACTGGTCTTCAAAATTGGAAAGTTCTTTATTTGTTTTTTGCATTTTGTAAACATATTTTCACTTCCAGATCCCCCCATAAGTGGCTGATTATTTTAATTTTTCCACGTGATTTTAGTGGAATGAGAATTTTCCAGCTGTCACCTGAATAATTATACCCATGTCAACTAGACCAATTTAGCTTATTTTGTCTTTAGATCACTTTATCCTTATAATATTTTATGAAAATATAATCAAGCCTTTCAATACAACTTAATGTATTTTTTCTTAGAAGAGAGCAAAGGTAATAAGTATTAAGGTAATGATATAGGAGTCTGCTGTTATCTGATGACACTATTACTATTAATACCTGTAGATACTTGATTAAATATTTAATGCAATTTATCTGAGCATAAAGGACACAAACAGTATACCACCACCCCCACCATCACCATCACCAACAGCAAACTTTTCAGCCACAAAGTTTGAAATTCCCCAAAACTGGCTGAGAAACTATTCAGATAAAAGATTGTGCTCTATAATTCATGACATAGACATGGTAGCTCAGAGGGCAGTAGGAGTTGCCTATTGGAAGAAGCCAAAATTCTGTGGGTGGGGTAATGAAGTTTGAAGAGTCATTTTCAAACATAACAGGATTGAGTCCTACTTGAGGAATATCCCACATTTGCCTAGGTGACTTTCAAAGACTTTACAGATCTGTATCCTCTTGAACTATCATGTCTACAGTGGTAAACACTACTTCCAAAGCCCCAGAAGTTTGAAAGAACACTACTAACTGATTGTATGACTAATAAGAACTGCCTGTTAGACAAATTTTCTGCCTTTAAGTCTTCATTAACTTGAAATGATCCTAGACTCTTCTATGATGTTCTACAAGGATGTGCATTTGAGCAGGGAAGGGGAATTGGCTCCTCTGCCTCCCGCTGTTGCTATCCAGTTACTCACAGGTACTGACCTTGTCTCTCTGCACTGAACCACCCAGGCTGGGCCTGTAAGAAGCTGGCTAGCTGGCAAGAGGGGGAGGGTCCTGAAGGCTTTTCAGGAGAGCAGATCTCTTCCTAAGTGTTACATCTCTTGTGACAGAAACTCTCGGACACTGGAATGATTCTCACACACCTTTACTTCTCCCGAATAGAGCTCTTTTATACAGTTTTGGGGTGGGTCAGGGTCTGGCAGCAGATAACACCTATAGGTTTGGTCTGAGATGTTGGAGATAGCTGAGGCACTGTGACTTGTGACTGATGGCTATAGACTTCTCTGTGGGAGGGACTGTGGAGGGCTAAAACTAAATGAAAGAAACCAGGGTCCAGGAGCAGAGCTGGACACTTGCTGTCCCATTAGGGACCAGGGTTCAAGGCCTGTGCTCAACGAGGCATCCAGTGGTCTCTCACAGCCCACTGTCCCACATTCCCCCTTTCCTTATTTCATTAACAAGACTGAGCCTGTCTGAGGTCATTCTGACAAGAATGCCTTCCTTACCTGTCATGGAATATACATTATCAAAAGCAATGCACTCCTGTCTAAGGTTGGTAAGTCTCTGTGTAGAATCATTTCCATCCTTGGCTTGCCAGCCTGTAAATTTAATAACTCTGTCTGGGGATCCATTTTCTGTTTTAAGCCATGTACTTTGGCTGCCAACATGTTGATGTTGTTAAAGAAAAGCTTTAACACAATGGGCAAGAGTAAAATTATTCCCAAGACAAAAAGAGCTAGCATGATAAAGCTATAAATGGCATACCCAAGACATAATTCACAGACCACATGAAGCCGAAGAAAAAGTGAGACCCAAGTATGGATGCTTTGGTACTTCACAGAAGGAGTAACAAAATACTCACAGGAGCAAATATGAGACAAATATGGGGCAGAAACTGGAGGAAAGACTGTCCAGTGACTGCCCCACCTGAAGATACCTCCCAGATGGAGTCACCATATGCAAACACTGTTGTGGATGTCCAGAAGTGCATGCTTACAGGAGCTTGATATACCTGTCTCCTGGGAGGCACTGCCAGAGACTGATATATAGAGCCAGATGCTCACAGATAACCATCAAACACATCACAAGTTTCCTAGTGGAGGAGGTAGAGAGGAGACTGAAGGAATTGAAGGGGCACATAGCCCCACGGGGAGAGAAACAATACCAACCAGAGTTCCCTGGGTCTAAACAGCTAGCCTGGGAACACACATGGAGAGACCCATGTCTCTAGCTGTATTTTTAGAGGAGGATAGACTTGTGAGGCATCAGTGGGAGAGGAGGGCCTTGGTACTATGAAGCCTGGATGCCCCAGTGAGGGGGAATTCAAGGGAAGGGAGGTGGAAGTTGGTGGATGAGTGGGGACACATCTTCATAAAAATAGGAGGAGGGAGGATGGGTTAAGGGGTTTCTGGGGATGTGGAAAGGGAAAAGGTGATAACATCTGAAATGTAGATAAATAAAATACTCAATAAAAAAACGAAAAGAAAAACAAACAAACAAAAACAGATAATGGAACTGGCTACGGCAGTCAAACATTTGAGATTTTTAGCAGTAATTTAACATTATCCATATTACTGGAATTTCTTATAATTGTCAAGGACAAGAGACTGTGGAACAAGCCATGGATCTTTAAAACAATATCTTGAACATGGAGTCTAATAAGCTGTAAAAAAATATCTAAAGACAATAATTATATTTACTTATTTTATTTTTTTTGTATGGTGTGTGCTTGCATGCATGCATGTGTACTATATGTGTTCAGGAACCTTAAAAAATGAAAAGGGTCAGATACCCTAGAACTTCAGTTATACATAATACCAATAGACAATCACATGGGTGGTGGGACTCAAACAGAGGTCCCTGAAAGAGAAAACACTGATCTCAACTATTGAGGCATCTTTTCAGACCTGTATTTTTTTATTCAGTGCTTATCAAATCTTAAGTAATTTATACAGAAATATATGAAAAAGTTTCAAGAACTTCTTAATGGGAACTACAAAATGGTATACAAAGATACATGACTTCTGCCCATGTAGTTATTTCTAAGATACTGTCTATATAGATGTCTTCAAATAGGGTTTATGAATAAGTCTTCTAACTTCTTCCTTCTGTCTGTATGGATACCTCTTGATAAAGGCTAGCTTCTGCTAATCTGGTGGCATGTGTTTTCAGTTCAACATTCAAGAATGGTATGTATAGCTTGATCATGCTAGCCATTTTTGTCCTGGGAATACTTTTATTCCTGCCCATTGTGTGAAAGTTTGTCATTGACAAAATCAACATGTTGACAGGCAAAGTACATGGCTTGAAACTGAAAATGGACCCCCAGACAGAGTTATCAAATCATTAGCCTGACAAGCTAAGGATGGGTAAGATTCTGCACAGAGAATTACCAACCTTAGACAGAAGTACATTGCTTTGATATTGCACATTCCATGACAGGTAAGGAAGCCATTCTTGTCAGAATGACCTAAGACAAGCTCAGTCTTGTTAATGAAATTGAAAATAGGGAGAGACAGAGAGCTTTTGGGGCTGCTTGGCAAGAATCTTACATGTGAAATGGACAAAGAAATGGGCTTCAGGCAGGAATCTGACATTAGGCTAAAACAAAGAAGTAATTTCAGGCAGGAATCTACATATTAGTCTAGAATAAAGAAGTAATTTCAGACAGGAATCTAAATCTTAGGCTAGTACAAGGAAATAGGCTTCAGACATGAAAATGACTTTGGGCTAGGACAGGAAAGTTGACTCAGATATTTTGGTCATCCTAGTAAGTCCTTAGAAACAGTGCTCATGGGAGTATTCACAGAATTTTGTTTATTGCATTGCTTGTTATTTGACTATTTGTGTTTATTTTCTTGCTTGTTTCTTGACTATTTGCCTCTATTGTATTGCTAGCTCCTCAACCCAGAACTGACCTTAATACTTGCATGTAATTAAAATGGTATAAAAGCAAAAAGGGGAGGAAGGATATGATAGGAGGTTTCTAGGGACAGGAAATGGGGAAAGGAAGGGGATGGCATCTGAAATGTAAATAAATAAAATATACAATAAAAAAACAAAAAAAATTAAAAAGAGGGAAAAAAAGAAAATAGAGAAAAAAATAAATATAACATTTCTGAAAAAAAAAAGATAAAGGTTCTGCTGGTCTCCATAGAAGTGAAGTCTATGTGCTCATAGACAGTTCTGTGCTTTATCTTACCTTTCGAGAAACTAATTCTTGACCATAGTAAAGGAAGTTTCTAGATTCATGGTTGCCACGCAACACATAGCATAGATTATATCTTTTATTCATTTTTTGTTAGCCACATATTTTCTAACTGTCAGCTAAATTCCTCTAGAGAAATCAGAAACTCTCATATCCCGACATTTGTTTCCATTTCTTGACAAGTAATGATTTGAGGTTCGTGCAAGGTGACTACATTAAGCCAGCTCCTGTCGAATATTATTTAAATGGGTTGGGTGGAACTGGATTTTTGGTGCCTTTGCTGTTGCAATCTGATGAGGTTTATATCACTTTTTTATTTGCTCCTTATCTCCTTTTGTCTAATCATAACATGCACTATGGCATATTTCATAGTTTATAAATAATTCTGATGCCTTTAAAGGATTTTAGAGTGAAGCTTTTTTCCCCCTCCTTTTATGTTAAATTGGGTTGTTGCTGTTAAGCTTCATTCAACCCTATTAAAACAAAAAGCCTACAGTAAATTATCTTCTGGCATATATTTTCAACAGACTCCATTAAATGTTTGGCTTGGCAATGTTTGTTTTATACACAAACTATCCTTTGTGAAGATGCTCTATGTTTGCTTTCAAGGACAGAAAAATAGAGTTTTCCCCAATGCATTCCACCACCTATTGAAAAACTGAAATTGATTGTCACATGTTTATAGACTTTCATTCTGGTTTGAGCTTTTATTGTTGGTGTTCAACTGCTTTTTTAATCACAGCAGTTTATCTTCCAGTTTGTGTCTCTGTCTAGATTGGCTTTTGGCCATTTCTTTTGAGAGTAGATGTAAGATGAATTTATACATCATTTAGTCTTTTTTCTACTGTTCCACCCTAGTTATTGTTTATTGCCTTATGCTGTATTGAGAAGCTTTTGTAGGACAAGTCAAAAATAAATTTTGAAATTTATATTTTAAAAAGCAAAGTGACCAACTCTTTTACAATATAGAAAGAGAAATGAGTTCTTGAATATATACATGTAAATTATGTGACTAATATATTTTGTTAGTTAAAAAAGATAAATTACACCACTAAAATAAATAAGCTTTCCGTTATTATTGACGCTAACGTTCTTGAGATATATATCTGCATTTATTTGTATGACAACGAGTGCACATTCAAATTGGAAAGTTGGCAGGTATGAACACAGATGTCAAAAAGCATAAAGAATTCTAGTGTGGCACAGGTTCATCCTTTTTTTTCCAAGGAGCACTGCCAGGTGAAAATCAGAACCAGAGGGAGAAGGTATGCATGAAATAGATTCCAGACAATGTTGGCAGGTCCTTCCTTCCTGAGGAAAACCACAAGCCAAAAAGTGAGCATGACTAGACATACATTAATAGATAAAAATATTTTGTACATCAGCTTTGTATTGTGAAGAATGATTTAGTATCAATCTCAGAACATTCTAGGAGTTTCTGTGTTAAAAATCATATTAACATTAGTAGGATAATTTGGAACAACAAAAATGTCTAAGCAATATACACATTATTTTTTCACTTTTCAAACCACTTGTAGCAAAATGGACTAAACTTCTAAAACTTTAAGTCATCTCCAATTAAATCTTCTCCTTTATAAGAGTTGCCTTGGCCATGGTGTCTCTTCACAGTGATAGAAACCTGATAAGACAAGCCACACACAGATTTACCCTTTTAAGTAATCTTACCTTGTTCAAATATGCAAATATAACGTCATATTAAAATACTAGGAAAATTGGTACAAGAATTGGTTTTCAACCTCTCCAGGGTTGTCAACCCTACCTCCTCTCATCTTGGGACCATTATTTGGGCTCTTTTTGCTTATTTCTTCTGGTCCCTGGACCTCAAATAGGCTGACTAACTCTGTGAAACAACAGATAAATAATTTGGTAGCCAAGCCTATTCAGATACATTATTATAAGTTAGCTATGGAGGACCATGAGACTCAACATGAGGTTGTTACTTTATCCAGGGTGTTCCCAAAACCCATCTCCACCCAACCTAAAAGAGGGGACTTCTTCCCCTAGACTAAGCAGAGAGGGGCCACCCAGAATCCCCACTGACAGGCTACCTGAATTCTTGCTTAGGCTGCCATGCTAAGCACTGCAAGGGAATATCAATAAAAGTTAAAAATATCTCTCTGGGTTCCCTGAGGGACAAGCCTGACAGCATAGGGGTTGATGTCAAAAGCATCCCATGTCCAGGAAAAAGACATTGGGATGGGTATGGCCCTCATGCCTCACTGGACAACGACAGGGGGACGGGAGCCATTACAAGGTCCCCTTCAATTACTGGAGGTCAGGCCTCTTTCCTCGCCTTTGCAAGATTAGATTCGCCACAGCCCGTCTATACTTAGAGAAGGGAGGAGATGTCAGGGAAATCCCTGCTTATACACTGAAGGCCTAAAATCAGCCATAGGCCTAAAATCATCAATAGGCCTATAATACATGTATACTAACACCAAGTCTTCAGTCTCTGTGGATAAACACTAAAACAGATGGCTATAAGCTATTGTAAACAGGCAGTTTTTGTGACAATTTACCAGCCTGAGTAGTCATAGACCTTGTAAATAGGTAGCCTTGGCAAATAATACCAACTTTGATAAGGACAAGTGAATCATAGGCAGAGTCATAGTGACCTGTCCTCTGAACCTTCATCCATCCGATACCCTGTTCTGAAAGATATCTGTATTCCCCCTGAACACCCACGCTCCAGTGTCATCCCCTTCCCCACATCCTGACTTTTTGTGTTTATAACTCCTGTGTGAATGAGTATAAATTACAATTTGAAAAAAAAAATAAATTATATATATAAAAAAACTACAGGAAAACTTTAAAAAAATTACTAGCAAAGAAATATAAAATGCTGTGAACTAGTAACAGACTGAGATACAAAGAAAAGAAGAAAACGAAGCTTAGAAACTTTAGCAAAGGAAACGGCAAATAGTTTTCTCTTTAAAACCACGCATATATTTTAAATAATTTAGCCAATTCTATCAATTTTCACAAGAAAAGAAAAAAATTCAAGACAGAAGAGGAAAGATTTTTAGTTCAGACCTGTGACTTCTGAAATGGCTTTCTCATGTTTTTCATAAAATAGCTTATACAAATTAATGACAGTTCAGTGGGGAACCTGTTCAATATTGACATTTTGGCACAGCTGCTCATTTGGTTGTTGTGCAGAAAAGCAACATCTGCTTATTAATGAAAAAAAAACCAAGAAAAATGAATAGCATTTATTGCTAAACTTGAGGGGTTTTTTTGTTTATTTGTTTTTGTTTTTATTTAAAACATAGACTTGGATGGGTAAGAAGGTGTTTGAATCTGGGAGGTATTTGAAAAGGTGTATATATAATCACATACATCGAATGAAATTTCTAAAGAATTATTAATATGAAAAGCTTTAATTTTTAGATTCTATTTTTTGTTTATTTTCATTATTCACTTTACATTCTAATTGCTGCCCGCCTCCTGGTCACCCCCTTCCACTATCCTTTCTCTCAGTCCCCATCCCCTTCCTCCCTGGGTATCCTCTTACCCTAGCACATCCTGGCCCACTGAGGTCAGACAAGGCAGCCTAGCTAGAAGAAAATATTCCACGGTCAGGCAACAGCTTTTGGGATAGCCCCTGCTCCAATATTTCTGGACTTAACCTGAAAACTGAGATGCACATCTGCTCCCTATGTGTGGGGCATGAGGAGTAAGTTCCAGCTTCTGTATGCTCTTTGGTTGGTAGTTCAGTCTCTGAGAACCCCAAGGGCCCAGGTTAGCTGACTGTTGGTCTTCCTATTCCTTAGGGGCTCTCAAACCTTCCCCCAGCTCTTCCATAAGAGTCCCCAAGTTCCACCCACTGTTAGGCTGTGGGCCTCAGCATTCATCTAAGTCAGCTGCTCGATGGAGCCTCTCAGGACAACTTGCTAGACTCCTCTCTGCAAACGTAACAGAGTATCATTTATAGTGTCAGGGATAAGTGTTTGTCCATAAGATGTGTCTCTAGTTGGACCAGTTATTGTTTGACCATGCCTTCAGTCTCTGTCCCATACCCCATCCCTGTATTTCTTGTAGACCATATAAACTTTTGGTCGAAAGTTTTGTGGGTGGGTTGGTGTCCCTATCACTCAGAGAAACTTCATTTTTTGACATAAAATAAAACTTAATTTGTACAGCATAGAATATTTTGGAACTTTAGGCGAATTACCCAACTATATTCAAGTTATAGGAAACTACAGTCTTTGTTGTTGTTGGGTAACATCTAGATCTTTTTCATGTAGGTATATTTAGAAAACAGATTCTTTTCCTGAGACAGGGTACAGAAGAAACCTAGCACAGGGATGATATCAAGAACAAGGTATCCAATTTGAAAAAACAAACAAACAACCCAAATGATTAAGTAGATTATGATTTGGAAAAAGAAACGGATATTTTTAATAAAAGTTGGCAACGTTCTTGAATTCAGGATTTCCTAGTTTATATCTACTAGGAGTTCAAAGAGCTACTTAAGGAGTTATTGTCAAAACTGTGTAACTGTCATCACCACAACAGAGCCAGTTGCTGTGTAAATTGACAGCTACATTTAGTGGAAAGTGAACATCAAATCACAGTAAAAGTTCATCTGTTCCCTCTGCTTTTGTTCTTAACATTTCTATGGTCAAAAGCATTTAGTGAGGCCCAGATATTCAGAAAGGTATTCATAAGATTTAATTCTGTAGACTACTTAAATAAAAATCATGATTTTATCCTCAAAACTTTCCCCTGGTCCCTCTCATCTCATAATCCTTACATTTTAATTTTACTATCAGGGACTATTCTAAGGAGTCAACCAGTTGACCAGAGTCTAGAAATAAAGTCAATGAAATATTTGAGATCCCAGAAGTAGCCCTATTGTCATAGTGAAACTTTAATTCTGGTTTCCAAATCACTGTGCTGTTTTGCATGTTTCTTCATGACCACTGATTTATACTTACATAATTTCAATGAGTTAATCTGACCAATCTAAAATATATTATTTGGCACTGACAGTATCCTAGGGGCAGTTTCCTGAAGTATTCCAGGGATTGTTGAATTTAGACTTCATATTTCTTTTTTTTTATTGGATATTTTATTTACATTTCAAATGCTATCCCTTTTTCTGGTTTCCCCTCTGCAACCTCCCTATGCTACCCTCCCTCCTCCTGCCTCTATGAGAATGCTTATCTACCCACTCCCAGTTCATCGCCCTGGCCTTCCCCTACACTAGGGCATCGAGCCTTCACAGGACCAAGGGCCTCTCCTCCCATTGATACCAGATAAGGCCATCCTCAGCTACATAAGTACATATGCAGCTGGAGCCATGGACCCCTCCAGTGTATACTCTTTGGATGGTGGTTTAGACTTTGTATTTATATGTATATGTATATGTATATGTATATGTATATGTATATGTATAT